>NC_141142.1:14846506-15201506 GCF_053477565.2 Lygodium microphyllum
AAATTTTAATCAAAGAAAAGTTTAAATTAAAAAGTTTAATCTAACTTAGAGAGAGAGAGAGAAAAAACTTTTGATTTAAAAAGAAGTTTGATTTAATTAAAGGAGAGAGAGAGAGAGAGAACCTAGGCCCTACACATGAGAGAGAGGGGAGGGGGGAAGAATTTAATTAAAAAGGGAATGGGAGAAAGAAAGAGAGAGATTATAAGTGAGTGAGAAGGGAAGGGGTTTTAATTTAAAAAAGGGAGGTGAGGAGGGGGGAGGGGAGGGGGAGGGGGGGAAGGCTTTAATGAAAAAAGGGAAGGGAAAGAGAAAATGAGATATTGCACGTGAGAAAGAGAGGAGGGGAGGGGGTTCAAATTCTTTCTCTTCTTCTTCTTCTTTTCTCTCTCTCATTTTCTTCTCTCTGTCTCTCTCCCCCTCTCTCCTCTCTTTTCCTTTTTTCTTTTGCGCTTTCTTTTTCTCTCTCTTAAATTTATATATTCTCTCTCTATAATTATCTTTCTCTCTGTTCTCCCCTCTCTCCCTCCCTCCCTCTCCTCTTCTTTTTTTTACTCTTTCTCTCTCTTTGTCTCTCCTTATTTTAATTAAACAAAACGTTTACATTAAAAAGTTTAATCTAATAGAGAGAGAGAGAGAGAGAGAGAGAGAGAGAGAGAGAGAGAGAACCTAGGCCCTACGCATGAGAGAGAGGGAGGAGAGGGAGGAAAAAAATGTTTAATTAAAAAAAGAGTATTCTCTTTCCTTTTTCTCTCCCTTCTCTCTCTGACTTCTTCTTTTTATCCTTCTTCTTCTTCTTTACACACACACACACAGAGTTAGAAAAAAAGAGCTCCCTCTCTAGAGAGAGAGAGAGAGAGAGAGAAAGAGACAGAGAGAGAGAGAGAACCTAGGCCCTACGCATGAGAGAGAGAGGGAGGGGGAGAAGGAAAATGTTTAATTTAAAAAAGACTATTCTCTTTCCTCTTTCTTCCCCTTCTCTCTTCGTCTTCTTCTTTTTATCCTCCTCCTCCTCCTTCTTCTTATTCTTCTTCTTCTTCTCTCTCTCTTTCTCTCTCTCTCTCTCCTTCTTAAGGTGTGTGAAAAATTATATTCAAAAAATATTAAATTAAAAAATATTTTAAAATATTTAATTAAAAATTATATTAAAATTTTTAATTTAAAAATATTTAATTAAAGAAAATTCAAATTAAAAAGTTTAATCTAACTCTGAGAGAGAGAGAAACTTTTGATTTAAAAAGAAGTTTGATTTAATTAAAGGAGAGAGAGAGAGAGAGAGAGAGAGAGAGAGAGAGAGAACCTAGGCCCTACACATGAGAGAGAGGGGGGAGGGGGGAAGAATTTCATTAAAAAGGGAATGGGGAAAAGAAAGAGAGAGATTATAAGTGAGTGAGAGGGGAAGGGGTTTTAATTTTAAAAAATGAGGGGGGGGGGGGGGGGGGGGGGGGGGGGGGGGGAAGGGGGGGGGGGGAAAGTCTTTAGTGAAAAAAGGGAAGGGGAAGAGAAAATGAGATATTGCACATGAGAAAAAGAGGAGGGGAGGGGGTTTTGATTGAAAAAGGGAGGTTTGGAAAAGGGAGTAGGTTCGAGAAGCTCTTTGGAAGTTCAAGCCTTTCCGAAACTATAGCTAAAATAATATAGTAGTCTTTTATTCTATCTCCTTCTCAAAGTGTGTAAAAAACTATATTCGAAAAACTTTAAATTAAAAAAGTTGTTAAAATATTTAATTAAACAAAGTTTAAATTAAAAAGTTTAATCTAATTGAGAGTGAGAGAGAGAGAGAGTTTTGATTTATAAAGAAGTTTGATTTAATTAAAGGGGAGAGAGAGAGAGAGAGAGAGAGAGAGAGAGAGAGAGAGAGAGAGAGAGAGAGAGAGAACCTAGGCCCTACATATGAGAGAGAGGAGGGAGGGAGAAAGAATTTAATTAAAAAGGGGATGGGGAAAAGAAAAAGAGAGATTATAAGTGAGTGAGAGGGGAAGGGGTTTTAATTTAAAAAAAGGAGGTGAAAGGGGGGGGGGGGGAGCTTTAATGAAAAAAGGGAAGGGGAATAGAAAATGAGATATTGCACTTGAGAAAGAGAGGAGGGAAGGGGGTTTTGATTGAAAAAGGGAGGTTTGAAAAAGGGAGTAGGTTCAGAAAGCCCTATGAAAGTTCGGGGCTTTCCAAACCTATAGCTAAAATAATATAGTAGTAAGATGTTCAGTATTGTTGTAAAATATAACCTTTCTCTAACTTACAACATAATTGTATATGATATTGTTGTTGAACTAAACACGCCAAAGGAGCTCAACATAATATAAAACCAAAAAATGACTCGAAAATGAGAAAGAAGGAAAATAAATTACAATACATCTCTAGAAAAAATCTAACAAATATCTTCATCTTACCCAAAGAGAGTGCCTAGAACCTCAAACTCAAACACATCATCCTTGCAAGAAGGAAAAGCCAATCTCTTCCAATTCAAGTGTAAGCTCCTTCCCCCCCAAGATGTGATATATGATCACACACACACACACACACACACAGAGGAAGATAACTATATTGACATACTCTAAGAGGCCTCAAGGGTGCATATGATGATTGAGTGATAACTTAATTTTTAGTTACAATCCGGTTGGAGAGAGAGAGAGAGAGAGAGAGAGAGAGGCACCAAAATTTATGCATAGGAATTAATACATGTGAGCAAAATCTGTATAGGGGAATTTATACATCAAGCAAACTAGAAATAAAGGTTCAAAACATATAAGAGCATACACAATTTACACATTGGTATGTGGAAAAATCTTGCCCATGGATCATATAATGTGCTTAGGCTAGGTTGCATAATGTGGTGGTGGGGTGAGGGGAACCCTTCCCCCTCCATTACAACACTATCATGTGAATCCTTTATTTATGTATTTTTTAACTAGATCAGTTTTGTCCTTGGATTCCATGCTTTGTTGGAACTCCTCACTACTACACTAATATTTCAAGCTCTTTATTAATGCTAATTGTTGTTACATTATACACTACTTGAGGAAATTCAAGCCTTTACTCTAGGAGGTTGGATATGTTGAAACCCATTTTGGCTTGTAATGGTGACCTAGTAATCTTGTCAAAATCCATTGTAAAACATAGGGTAACCAAGATATATCTAAAGACAATTAGCTTTCCTTTGCAACATTTAGAAGGGATTCCCATTGTATAGTACACATTAGGCTCAACATCTAGGACCCATATGAATCATTGCTGATTTAAACGATGAGAGAGTGAGAAGATGTATGCATGATAGGGCTCTTGCAAAGGGTTGCTAACTTGCATGCCATTGATTTCTAGAGAGATGAGAGAGTAGAAAATGTATGTTAGGCTTGGAACTTGGAAGGAGGTTGCTTGTCATTGATTTCTAGAGATATTGCATCTCTCTTTCCACTATCCAAGGTATGCTTTTGCAACTAGAGGAGCCTCGCTTGAAAGTGAGGCATAGGGATAAGTGATCTTTATTTATGTCCATGGGAAAAGCACCTAGAATCATAAGGGGTATGGTGTGCATGATCATGGAGGAGTGGAGTGGCCTAGAAGAGAAGCAAGCGCCAAGAAGATGAGAGGCGCCTAGGTAGAGTTGCATTGTGAAGAGAAAAGGTTGCATCAGCATGTGTTTGGCACGATGTGATTTTCATGTTTGATTGAGTTGGCAGCTCTGACTACAAGAACCTCGTGAGAGAGACAAGGCCCTAAATTTCCACGCTCGAGCCTCTCATAAATAATCGAATAAAATAAATGATGATGCAGCCGATCAGAACTTAGAAGGGGGGGGGGGGGGGGGGGGGTAGCTAATGCAACCATTTGATCGGTAGGAGGAAGCTTCGGCATCGGCAGTTGGAACAAATTAGGGTCCAAGACTCATCAAGTCTCTGTTTTGATAGGGATTGGAATTTGGAGTCTCTGGCATCTGGTTCCAGCCTCCAGGGCGTTACGTGCTGCGGCCGCCCTGATTCGCAGGTAGATTTTGCCGCCTTTCTAAAACAAAAGCTTCAAGCAATGTTTTCCTACGGCTAGCCTACCCTACCCGTTCTCTACAAAGAAAACGCCGCTTTGCCTTTGCCCAAAAGATTTTATTAATTATAAAACAAACGCAAATTCAGTGCAGCACAAAATGGAATAAACCCCCTTGAATCTGTATTATGCCGGCATAAAATTACGTCCCCACACGCAATTTTACATTTGAATACGATCCACAAAACCAGGTGAAATTTTAAAAACAACAAAAGGAATCCAAATCTTTTGCTTGTTTTGAAGGGAGCATAATTGCCGCTTTATTGTTTTTTGTAAAGATAATTTCCCCAGTATTCTCCGCCATCGTTTTATGGCCGCCCAATACAACCTTAGCCCCCATTCACACGGCGGTTCCTTTGGACTGTGCTCTTCTTTCTTATTTTTCTCCTCGAATAGGTGTTGTCACTTCTCTTGGAGGTGGAATCACTCATAAATACTTTGGTTGGGCTTGTTCCTATGCATGCTCAAGTGGCCTACCACGAAAGTAGGCTTCAACCCATGTAACAATGCAAATGCGGACTCTTCAATCCATCATCAAGTCAACCCAAAACCGAACAGCCTCCCCTCAATTGCTAGTTGTTTTGGTGGCCAATTCCTCGACTAAAACCATAATCTACCTCAACATGTTCAGTTCTTGAATTCTTTGTAAGGAGTAAAACCCTTATTCCTCGAAGAATCTGGGACTTACCCATCAACATCAAACTCCTAAGATTTTGTATTGCTTTAAATCAATCTAATGCAACATGCTCACGCCACAAGCTAAGACCGTCCACATTTGTTGAGAAAACCTTTTTAAATATTGATAAGCATCGGGCACTCTTTGATTTGTATCACGTGATTCTTAGGACAATCTTACATGATGATACACATAAGCTCTTTGGCATTCATTAACCAATTATTCCAAAGAAAAAAAAAGAATCAAGATGCTCACTATTAAGAACAAATCTATTTTCATGTAAAATCTGCTAATGTAGGAAATTCTTTTTTTAAAATACTCCCATTGATAGGCATACATATTTACTTATTTCTTAGTATCCCCTCTACAAAAAATATTCATGAGTGCTCCCACTATCTATCTATAGTAATCTTGCTAATGCACTTTGTAAAGTGTTTAATGGTGCCTTAACATGTACAACCAACGTAAAAGATGAGTAAATTTAGATATCTATTGTCTACAAAGGAACCTTCCAACCTAGAGAGTCTATATCATCATGCAAATGCCTAAACAATAGCTCTATTGAAAGCTTGAGGCCATTGGCACACCCAAATATGCATTATGCACAATGATCTTGGAAGCATCACAGTAATATTGCAATTTGAAATACATTGTCGATGGACATCATGTACAAAGGATCGAATATATGTTACTATAGTAAGTGTAGTTTTGTTGTTAGAGATAAATTCTGCCAAAAAAAGAAGTGGATAGGAAAGCAAAAAAAGAAATGGATAGAAAAGAAAGTTATAAAGGGTTTGTATTATAAGCTAAGCTTATATTTGTAATTAATGTGAAATTGAGCTCTACAAGGATTTCTTAGTGTGTTCTTGACCCCTTTGGAGTTGATTAAAGGGCCATCTCTCTTTAGTTTACATGGAAGGGGAAAATTGTGTTTTATTGGTGAAAAACATCCTTCTTCTATGCTTATTACATTGTCTTTTTCTAAAAAATGTGTAGCCGCTATCAGAAAACCAACCATAACTTGTTTCAAACTTGATTGATTGATAATTTTAAATAGAGATGTTTGTTTATGAAGCTTTTAGACATCTATTCTATATATTATTTACAACTTTGGCTTGGGGATCCCAAACTAAGGAGAAGGTCCCCATGCTTGTGTGGCTCAAAGTAAGGAGGTTTGGTAGCCAACAAAGGTCATTTTTAAAGGGTGAGTGGAGTTTAGTTAATCTCTATTAGGGCAATCCTTCTCTCCCCCCCCCCCCCCTCTCTCTCTCTCTCTCTCTCTCTCTCTCTAGGTGGGGCAAGAAAAGCGCTCCAATAATAGAAAAGAAAAATGATAAAATAAAGAAATGACTAAGAGAGAGAGAGAGAGAGAGAGAGAGCGCATGCACGCACGCACACACGCACACACACACACACACACACACTCTCTCTCTCTCTCTCTCTCTCTCTCTCTCTCTCTCTCTCTCTCTCTCTCTCTCTCTCTCTCTCTCTCTCTCTCTCTCTCTCTCTCTCTCTCTCTCTCTCTCTCTCTCTCTCTCTCTCTCGGCTTGTTGCAAATGCTCCTACTTTTCTCCATCTTCTTGCCGCCCTTTCTCTCTTCACCATGTATCCCCAACCCTCTCTATATATTCATCCTCACATTGAAGATGGAGCTAATGGTGCTCGTTGCACTACTTAGTTGAGATGGGGTGCCATGAACTCTTGATAATTTGAGTGAAGGGAGCTAAGTCCAGATCAACAAGATACAAAGGAAAAGAAGACCCAAAAAAAGAAGAAGAAGAACATGAAGAGCAAGGACAAGGAGAAACAAAAAAACAAATATGAGAAAGTGTGTGTATTATAAAAGGAAGTGTCTACTAGACATATTCTCCACAATCATCACTCTTGGTCCAATGTCATAGAACAAGGAGATGGCGCACACTCTTTCTCTCATATATAGGCGGTGGAGCTAATAGATCTCACTCTTCATCTCTTTTTGTGATTTGGCTCGCAAGAGTAGAAGATGACTTCAAATATATATATATATATATATATATATATATATATCTCTCTCTCTCTCTCTCTCTCTCTCTCTCTCTCTCTCTCTCTCTCTCTCTCTCTCTCTCTCTCTCTCTCTCTCTCTCTCTCTCTCTCTCTCTCTCTCTCTCTCTCCATATGTAGGTGGGTGCTATGTACCCATTGATGAAGACACCATAAGAGAACAAATACATATGATGCACCGCAAGCACAAAGATCAAAAGGGGGGGAAGGGAGATGGTAGCACCTTAAAGGATGCATAGTAGGAGTTGGGCTCCTGTGCATGCTACAAAAGTCTAGAATTCGATGTCTTACATATCAAGTTTCATTTATCTATTTTATTCAAGGGGGGCGAAGGGAGGTGGTAGCACCTTAAAGGATGCACATCAGAAGTTGGGCTCCTATACATGCTACAAAAGTCTAGAGCTCGAACTTCATCCTATCTTACATATCAAGTTTCATTTATCTATTTTATTCACTGTATTTCATACCATCATGCATTTGACATTGCTCAACAGTCATCACATTTGTATGAGTGCATTTGACTATCGTGTATATCAAAAGTTTCCTAATTTAAGCTTCTTCTTCTCATACCTTATAGGTTTACTTATTGATCCTCCAATAATATACTCATAATATAGCACTTTGATAGCATAAGAGCCTTACTTTATGTCTTTATTCCAAATATCCATTGCATCTAATTTAAACTCTATATATATAGTGCATTTCAAAGTATTGAAATCTGTACCCATCACCAATATATTGTTGGGTTTATCATGAACAAGAGTTTTACTAAGCATGCCATGCCTCCCTTTGTATATGGAATCATCAATCATTTGATGCTTTTTGTCTTCATCTTTTGTAACATGTTGCAAATTGAGTTATGGCAATTCTCGTTATGTGCTTTGGCCTTGCTTCTAGATGTCAAACTACTTAAATAAATGTACTTGGTTGGCCATCGTATAACTACCCCTTTTATCCTATGGTCGACATATTTCATTCACAATTTTTACCATAGTGTATATTAGAACCTTTGAATTTATCTCTTCTTGTATTATCTCTACACATCTTCCATAATTAGTTTTGTCTAATTCCCAAATGATGGTTACACACACACACACACACACACACACACACAAATGCACCTCTATCACTCCATCTTTATTTATACTAGCCTTGATTATCCTAATAAAAACTAAAGAAAGTAGAGCCGATCTAGCAAAAAATAAAATATATTTAAAAGGTTAATGATCACTAACTATAATAGTTTTTTAATAACATAACTTCTATGTGAATGTGTTGAGGTTGATTTGTGAAGAATGTTTCAAACTAATGCATAATATTGGAATGTTCAAGTAGTTCATAATTGATGGATGCCAAATAAGATTAAACCTATACTCTTTTTTATATATTAACAAAAGATTTGGTTTGGGTATCAAATACCAACAATATTGCTCCCAAACATATGTAGCACAATGAGACAATAATTTCTAATGTTAAAATGTTAAGAGAATTTTTAATATTTGTGGAAACAATCCTTTTAGTGCTTCTTTACAGGGGCATAATATCAATAGAAATATAAACAAAATAAACTATTTGGAGTGTTATTTTGACATGGCAAATAAACTTTTTGACATGTTAGTTTGATGTGGCCTTTGCCATGTGTCAGCCCCTTTGATGTTCATATGACTTGCCATTTATTCGGGTAAATGCTTAATTTTCATAGAGGGGTGCATGACCTACCAATTGTTTGAGAGAATGCTGGGACGCCAAAACAAATTGTACATCTAGAAGATGTTAATATGTTCCGTGTGTGCGTGTGCGTGTGTGCGCGCGTTTGTGTGTGTGTGTTCGCCCTTCAAGCTCTTAAATACAACCAAATAGGTAGTAACCATCAAATTAGGTGAGCATGATTAATCATGAAGATTGTTCTATGTATTAGTAATTGTAATAGGAATATGAAGGAGGTGTTGGATGCTTTCCAAAGTTTTATGAGAGAAAAATAGAATTTTCGGTAACGAACCTACCACCAAACTTCACCTAAACTTCCACATTGTAAATTTTTCTTTGCCCAAAACACTATGGAAGTGGCCAAATCTAATGTTGACTAGAGTATCTCTTTCTCCAAATATAAAGAGAAGCCTTAAAGGATAGAGCTTTCATCTCTATCGAACTATTAATTGCAACCAAAGCGGTTGAGGTGTTTGAAATGTTTGATAAGACAAAGACTGAGTGCATGCACTTAATAATTCTTTTAACCATTTCCAATGGCTACAACAAGATGAGAAAATGCCACATGGTAGCAAATAAAGTGTAAATGCAAGTATGTGGAAGCCAATGCTCTCTCTCTCTCTCTCTCTCTCTCTCTCTCAAAATATCTCTGTTGATGGATACATGTTTCTAATCATGTATTCTAATGTCCCCTACGTTAAGACTAGTCATTTACACCATCTCTTCTACTGGGAAAAAAGTGGTGTTGTGATCATGTTGTCATCAAAGATTTACACCATCTCTTTGAAAAATAATTGAATATGAGACTATGTGACAAGGGCTAGATGATAGGCCTGTTGCCAAAAGTTTAGGGGATGCTCCAAGCGCTCCATGTAGGATGGGTGTGGGCTAGGTTGGCACTTTGGCCATCAATCAGGTTAGTCAAGGGGTGTTACGCATTAGCCTAAAATTGTTGTGAAGCACTCGGAAAATCTAGGTGTGGAGCGCCTAGCAGGTTATAAATTTGAAATCATCCAACTATTTCATCGGGCCATTGTTGGGTGAAGTGTTATAAGTTTAAAACATGTCTTTGTGCTTGTTCACCATCATTGGGTTGCCCAACTTTTGGGTTGGGTGGACAACTTTTTGCCCAGTGGAATGTCCCCAAGACATGCAAGTTCCAACACCCTTTTGTGAGTTCTTTGTGGAGCTTGTTTGCGAATTATACTCTCAATCCAGAAATATGGGAGCCAAAGTGAATTTGGGTGGTTGCATCCAACAAGTGCACTCTAATAGGTAGAAAGATCTAGTGATGATTGGAGTAGTCTACTCGGTGGTGACAAATAGATCATGTGTGGACTTGACCTTGCGGTTCACAAGCCCAACGGGTTGAAAATGAAGTCCATCATCCATGTACATAATTCCTTGAATGGTGTGCCAATTTCCAGAGCCTAAACATTTCTCGAATGGGGTGCCTTGTAGAGAGAAGCCTCAAGCCTCCAGGATAAGATATTGCCTAAGACGACGTCCCTTAACAGAAGCACGCTCTATATAAAGGAGGCTGTCTTACATCCAAGGAACATGCATGTGCACGGTGTGCAAGTGTGTGTAGAGACTAGAGAGTCGAGACTCGAGAGACTAGAGAGCACATACCCACAGACAGGGGGGACTCGCGAGAGAGAGAACTCTCGAGAGCGAGAGCACTGACTGACAGGCCCACCCTTATTTACACCTCTCTCTCTCTCTCTCTCTGTCTCTGTCTCTCTCTCTCTCTGTCTCTGTGGCTCACAGAACTCTCTTTTCGGCAGTACTTTGTCACATAATTCATACCATTGTAGGAGGAAGCAGCAGCGCAGCACCAGAGAACCAGAAGAAGAAGAAGAAAAACAAGTACCAGCCAAGCTTTTCCCTCGAGGCTCGTATAACTACTTATCTTAAAATAGTAGATATATATATATCTACCCCCTCCGACCAGGGGATTCCAAATATCTCTGCTCTTGAGTCTTTCCTTTCTCTTCTGTTGTGTCACGTGTGTGACCCCCCCCTCTCTTGAGCAGCATAAGCCCACAAACATGCTATCTGAACACCCCCCCCTCTCTTCCTCCCCCTCCTCGTCGTTGATATCCTTATTGATAGCCTTTGTCGTGATTCTTTGTAGCCAATCCCCATTCTCAGCTATATTAGCTGCTGATCCGTCCCAGCTGGTCACAGGCTTGCCTGGCCAGCCACAGGTGGCATTCAAGCAGTATGCAGGCCATGTCACCGTCAATGCGTCCCACGGAAGAGCCCTCTTCTATTGGTTCTTCGAGTCTCTCCACCCTCACGCCAAAGATCGGCCCGTGGTGCTCTGGCTGAATGGAGGTATTCTCATAATGATCGCAATGTCTGTTTCCTATTTGGGATAACCTGCATCTATAATGTGACACCCTATCCAACATGGAGTAATGTAGCTTGCAATGCAGATGTGCCTTTACCTGTAGGATGAACAAGACATAGTTTTTCAGTTTTGTAATAGTTCTTTGGTTCAAGTATGCGTCTTATCCTATGAGATTTACTTGTGTCTCCAGAGTCCACCACTCAAATCTCAGCTAATTTGGGGTGGTTGTACTATGCATTAGTCCTATAATCTCTGCCTTAATGTGGAGTTTTTGAAAGGGTTGTGCGCGCGCGCGTGCGTGTGACTTGTGGTGATGGTTATCTCAACAGGCCCAGGGTGTTCCTCAGTAGGCAATGGGGCTCTCTATGAGCTTGGCCCCTTCTTCACCAACAAGTCCGGCGATGGGCTGGTTTTCAATAAGCACACATGGACCGAAGGTACTAATCTTCTCGTTATCCTCCTCTTGTTTCTTATTCTCTTTTCCCCACCTGTAGGATATACTGCCATCATCCAAAACCTAGAAAAGCAGTACTCTCGATGTTGCCATAATTCACAAACGTGTAAGATGTTTTCTTCCCTTGCAATAGCCAGCTAGCAACGGTTGTTCCGAACAATCTGCTTACCATATGCCAGCTTGCCGTTCCTTGAATCACAGGCTAGCCGCTACTGTCACTGTTTGAGGTTTAATTGCATTCTCACATGCGATTATTGGAACTGGTCGTGCCTGCATTCGACCGCACCCCATAAGGGATTGCTTGTTTTAAATTATGTTGCAGAGCTGTTGGAGAAAGAAGCTGCAATGATTTTTATTTGCCTTCGCATTGAAGTTTCTAATGCTCATTATCTCCCCATGCACTTTCCTGTACAATTATGTTCAGGAATCAGCTATATCATAGCCATTTATTTTGGACAAGTGCTATATTTATGGAACAATAAGCAATGATAACACCTTTACAGCCGATACAAAGTGCAGCCCCTGACAAAAGAGGAAACAAAAGTCTATTTTTGAAATCTTTTAACTTCACGTGGGAAATCGTGTCCACAGCTGCAAATATCATTTTCCTGGAGTCCCCTTATGGCGTTGGCTTCTCCTACTCCAACACATCCTCTGACTATCACTCGTTTGGAGACCAGCCCATAGGTAATCCATTCATGAAGAGGTGGTCGATTTGCTTTACCACATGTTAGTTGTTGGATTATCATTGATTGCTTGATTTGAAGGATGAGTTAATCTAATAATCCATGCGCGTTGTTTTTGTGTGTCTGTGTGATTAGCCGAGGATTCACATGCTTTCCTCGTGGGCTGGTTCCAAAAATTCCCCGAATACAGGAAGAACGAGTTTTACCTGGCTGGCGAGAGCTATGCAGGTACATAAAGATATCTGATTTACCACATTTCCTGTGCCTGTGGTATCTTTTAATCGATCGCCTATATCAGTGATTTTATGTTATGAAACTCAGTCCTCGTGGTCAAATTGCCTTCACTTTCCTGACGCAATACAAACATATAAACCGTTGGGTGTGCAAACATCGGATTTGCACGTAATATTCGATTACTACAAATCAATGCCTTTACGAGACCAATTAGTTCGATCCAAATTAGGGCTACTGTTCATCCATGAAGCATGCTCCAGTGTATTGCCATAAGCAAGTCTGATCTTGTTCCTGCTAATAGCGTTTCTCATTTTAAAGGGCATTATATACCGACCCTTGCACGCGTGATTGTACGAGAGAACAAGTCACCAGATGGATTCCACATCAACTTCAAAGGCTTTGCTGTAAGGTTTCATGCCCTTTGATGTACCGATATACTCATTCTTATTACAGTAGAGTGGTAGCGCAAAACAAGGTGTCTCATACTTAGTCAGGCTGCTTTTACTCCGCTTAAAGCAAAGAGCGAAGTATAAAATTCGGGCTGTTACAAGCAGCGTTTTAGTGTTTTTTCAAAGTTGATTGCATCAGTTATGTTAACACTGAATCTGCCGTGTAGGTTGGAAACCCTTGGAGTGATACCTACAGTGATAACTCAGGAACCTCAGAGTTCTACTTCACTCATTCACTTATTTCGGAGGAGACCTATGCTCAAATTGTCAAGAACTGTGATTTTCAGAATCTTCTTCCTGTGGATGCTGAATCCATCAACAAGACATGCAACCAAGCTGTCCAGCAAGCATCGATTGACATGTCCAAAATCGACGTTTACAACATATACGGGCTTAGCTGCAATACAAACTCATCATCAAAGGTCAGATTCACGGTCATACTGACAGATACCATGTTGCTCTCGAATACTCTTGGTAAACTTATCCTTTCGTCCATTAACAGAAATTATACTGCAAATTGTTGCTGATTGGTGTGTTTCATCAACAAGTGACATGATTCTTGTTGGAGCCATTTTGTAATCAAATTTGTTGCACTTGCCTTTGCATTGCAATCGATAAAGTGACAGCCTTGCGCATTGTCATACTGACAGATACCATGTTGCTCTCGAATACTCTCGGTCAACTTATCATTTTGTCCAGTAACAGAAATTGTACTGCAAATTGTTGCTGATTGGCGTGTTTCATCAACAAGTGACATGATTCTTGTTGGAGCCATTTTCGTAATCAAATTTGTTGCACTTGCCTTTGCATTGCAATCGATAAAGTGACAGCCTTACACATTGTTTTAATAAGTCTTGACTAGCCTTGTCACAATCATTACTATCCTGCCTGCACAGTGGATGATCTAGTTGTGAGAAGGGCTTTGCCACTGGTTCTTGTCATTTGAGGAATGTTTGTATTGGAATCCTGCTCTTCAACATAATGTCTGGAGGATGTTTCTAATCGGTGAAATTGTTTTTGTTCAAGAGAAACCACCTGGAGGTGTTTTTAATTGGTGAAATTCTTGTTGTTCAACAGAAACTACGAAGAGCATTCTTTTCCACAGGTGCTTATGATCCTTGCTTAGATTCAGTCACTCCATATCTCAACAACCCAAAGGTGCAGTCTGCTTTACATGTCAGCGGTCCCATCAGATGGAGTGGTTGCAGGTGCATGCCATTGCACATTTTCATCTACCTAGTAGATACTTTCATAAGAGTATTAACCTGAAAATGGCTTGAGTGAAATTAAACGAACGTAAATCTTATCTTCACATCTGACTTCTTTATGCTGTGTAAGCCCAAAGTCTCTCTCAAGATATGTACATACTGGCTGCCAGTACTCTCATGCACTAGGTTGGACTTGCTGTGTGCATTGTTCATGCTCCGTTGAGTTGTTTGCTTCCTTCTCTTTGCTTATTAGTCTGGCAATATATACTTGTGTTGGGGTGTGTTTCTACACAATGCTGAGGTGTGATTTGGCCTTGATGAGCAATAAGGAAGTTTCTATGAGTTTGTCATCCATGCTAAAATTTTGATACTGTGCAGTACCATGAAAGGTTGTACTTGCCTTTCTCTGTGTAGAATTAAGTTGTAAATTCTGTCATAATGGTTGCTTCTCTATGGGATTAACAGTCAACAAGTATTCGGAAACTACACCAAAGGGGATTTCATATCTTCAATGATACCTGTCTATCAAGAGCTTCTACAGGAAGGCTTAAGGATCTGGGTATACAGGTAAAGTAGGATCAAGAAAATCATCCTTCAAACTTTTCATGCTACGGTCTGCCTCAGTCAGTTGGTACATTCAACTTCAGTCATGTTGGCCCAGTTTTTGAGTTCCTTTAATTTCGTCACAGGAGAAAATAACACTAGGCAGTAAGGCTGAGTTTAATCGTGTCATTTTGTTGGGGTGTCAAAAAAGGTGACTTATTTCAAACAAAACTATAAATCACTGATTGAGTGGCTGTGGGTTGACTTCTTGTAGTGGCGACACTGATGGAGTTGTATCAACACTGGGCACAAAGAAGTGGATTAAGAAGTTGAATCTGCCAATTGAAGTTCCATGGTACACATGGGACTACAACAACCAGGTACATGATCCTGCCACATTATTTTTCACCTCCCTGAATTTCCTAGAGCAAACTGAGGTACACTGTTTAACTTTTCACCAGCATGGTGCAGTGCAGTCTTTTGCCCTTCGGCAAGTCCCAGTGTAGGGTAAAGGGGCCTAATTCTCTACAATTTAACTATTTTCTGGCATCACGCTGATTTATGAGACACATAACGTGGGACAGACGCACCATTTTAACCGTCCTCTGGATAGAGAGCACATGCATGAAAATGTTTCCGAAGTTCCCTGATTGTCTTTTGGACAAACGAGGTAACATCTTATAAAATTCTAGATACAATTGGTCCTTTAATCTTAGATCAAACCAAGCTGGGTGTGCTTGTCCCCAAACTTGTAGCTTGGTATGATAGTTTAGCAGTAAGGCTTTAGTTTTTAGAGTTGTAGGTGTAAGGTGTGCTGTGCCGGGTGCCCGATGACATGGGGTAGGGCATATGTTTAACAGAGTGCTGATTGCAGTGTTCTGTGCCTCTGTCGTCTTGCCCTTTCTAGAAGGCCTCCTGTAGCAGTTCTCATATGAATTGTGGGTCATTCTTAGGGTTGTAGACGTCTCCTTGGTCTTCTTGAGCAGCATATGAGGAATGCCTTTTTTGGTCTTGCTACATTACAAAACAAAGAGAGAGTGAGACAGCTAGTTGGGGGGGTTATTGCAACTTGCAATTCTTTGGGTAAGAGCTTGGCTTATATGCACCATGTTGGGATATGGGCCCTTTTAGGTCAGACCTTTGCATGTGTGAGCCTTCCATCACCAATAGACCATTGGATGTGTGAGGGTGCTCGACTTATATTGTTATACACATCACAGCTTAATTTGCCTGATTGCCAGTAAGTTTCCAAGTTGATAATCGCCCTTTGCTCTCTAATGGTTGATAGGGCAAAGTACATGCTTACAAGAACTTAGGAAAACATTATAAAACAGTTAGTTATTTATATGTGTTCAACGGCAGTCCTTTGTAGGACGATAAGTAGTTCTTCCTGCTTTCAGGCATATTGAAGGTAATTTTTATTGCTTCTTTTGGCTTAGGAATACAATGGTAATTCTTATGGGGTGGTGTTGTTTTTCATGGTTTTGTTTGTGAGAGAAGGCTGGGGGCTGGACGCAACAATACAAGGGGTTAACCTTTGTGACTGTCAGAGGAGCCGGCCACTTAGTGCCAGCCTTCAAGCCAGGGCCATCACTCGTGGTTTTCAAAAGTTTCCTATCTGGGAATTTGCCTCCCAGGTTCACTTAACCCACATGATTCGCCACTTAACAAGAATTTTGTTTCCCTCATTTCAAGATTTCTGCCCTCTCATCCCATTTTTAAAAAAAACACCCTTCAGCAAAAGCTCCATGTCTCAATGAAATCAGAAGATGGAAGATTGCACCACCACCCTCTCCTCAGCCCCATCCTTATATTCCAAAGGCAAATCGTGCACCCCCGCCCACACACACGCGCGACGTATTATCCCTCCCAACTGCACTAAGAGATCATCATGTCGTATCTTCGGCCTTCGCCATGTCTAGTCTCGCATGTCCAATTGTCAATCCACCAAACAACTCATACAACCAAAAGTCGCGCAACACAATCGCATGTCGGTGCACACACCCACACACCCGTACGTACACGCGTGCACACATGTAGATGCCGGGCGTACACATGCATAGCGTACGTGTAACACACACAAAAGGGGCCTCACAGGAGCTTGCAAACATCATCATACATGCGCAAACATGGTAAAAACGCCGTAACTAACTACATCTAAGAACAAGTGAAAAAACTCAAGAGCACTTGCACATGCAGCATAACACACACTATGAGTCGTACTTGTCCACTCGGAGTCTTGCTTTGCAATGCACGGACACCAGAGCAGGTATGTGCGCACATCCTCACATAAAACTCCTTATCCGAAAGCTTATCCACAAAATTCAACACATCTAATTTCAACCATCAACTAAGTTTGCGTTTGGATACTTTTGAGAGTCCTATGAGCGTATTTTAGGACTTTAAGAAAAAAACTCTTTAAAATAGGTCACATAAATAACTTTCATTCTCTTGTGAATTAGAAGCTTTGACAATTATTATTTATTTGGTAGATGGTGCAAGAACATGGTAGTATTCTCAAAGTAAGAGATTTGGTAGATGGTGCAAGAACATGGTAGTATTCTCAAAGTACTCTTATGTTAGTATAGTTGTGTTGACACTTAACAATTGCAAAGAATGTTAGAATTGAAAATCAACACTTGATGTTTGAAGTGCAAAGACAAGAGTTACACTTTAAAACCTCTACAATGTTGTCATGATTATATGCACGATGCTTATGTTTGAAATTTTTTTGTGTCACTTGAGCGACACTAGAAAATCGCAATACAATGTTAGGCCAATCACATGCAGAATTTAGACCTTTTGTTCCTCACTTGTCCATATTGTGGTTTTGCATCATCCATAACAAAAATTGTGAGATTATATTTGTGTGACATTACATTAACATTATCTTGCGTATCTTATGACAAAGGGTGATATATAGTACGCAATCCAAGTCTTTTAATGGAATAATTTATTTTAGTGTCCGTGAGTTGTCTTGTAGCAAAACTCATTGAATAGTCTAGATTGTGCTCACTAGGCTAGCACAACACTACTCTCACAATAAACATCTTAGTATTGGCACAGTCATCAAAGCCTTTTTCAACTCTTCATATGTCCCTTGGCATTCCTTGGTTCATTTGAATAGTATCAACAATTTGTAGAGGAGTTTAACGATTAATACACAATTCAACACAAATCATCGATAGTCTCTAGTATGCCCTAGGAAGCATTGAATGACCTTGTAATTGGTTGGTGGTGGGAGGTTGACAATAACCCTAACTTTCGAGAAGAGAGTGGCAATGCCATTCTTGGACACCAGCCCTAGGATGCATCCATGCTTCACCTAGATTTGGCCCTTAAGGGGGTTCAATAACAGTCTTAATCTTGCATCATTCAAAGACTGCATGGAGTTTGTTTAGGTGTTCTTTCTAGCTCAAGTGAACCCGCAAGTCATCAACGAACACCTCTAGCTCTTGCCGATGCATGTCCTCATAGATGGTACACATGAGCCATTGGAATGTTGCTGGAGCGTTTGTTAGCGCCCTAAAGGGCATGACTATGTAGACAAACACATCCCAATCAGTAGCGAACGCAGTCTTATGCTTGTTATCAAGATGCCCTTACACCTGATTATAACCTAAGAAATCTTCTAGAAAACTGTAGGCTTCTTTGCTAGCCATACTTTCAAGTATATGAATACATCATGATATATCTATGTTAAGACCCTTGTATTAGAATAAAAGTTGATATCATTGACATTTGAATCTATCAAAAGATACCATTCTATATCAAGACGTGTAGATGTTGATGGTACTATTCCACTTGATAGAAGAAATGAAACAAGACACCATGTGTACTTTCGTAACTCCTCCATAATTTCATCTCTTGCTGTCTAGTGTCCACTTTGAGTCTTTTGACACTCGATATGAAGAAATAGTGAAGGTACCGGAAATATGAAGAAATAAGGCCAAGACATGATGAAATCAAGAAGATACATGAGAGGATCAACACAACATAAGGGGGAATTGGGTTGACACAACCTAAGGAGGCCCCCCCTAGACCATTGGGTCCCACTCCCCTCCCCTATCCCACCCTACTCCATGTTGTGCTAGTCCAAGGTCCCCTTGCAATGTGCTAGTCCCTTAGGTTAATACAATGTGAGAGGGGAGCCCACCATAGTGTTTGGAAAGGCATTATTGCATTGTCACCTCACTCCATATTTTGGTCCCCTAGTACTCGTTTTGAGCATTTTTTAATACTCAATGAGACTTTTAGGCAATTTCAAAGACCAATAAATGAACAGTTACCAAAATCTAAATCCTAGGTGGAGAATGGGATAAAGTCAATGGTGCCATTGCACCCGGAGTGGCCCAAAACACTTATCCGAAGTTGAAAAATACTCAAAATACACACTATGAGGCCAAGATATGAAGAAGTTCAAGAGGTACCTAAAAAGATTGGCACCACACAAAAGGACCTTCCATAACTTTCCACGTGCCTAAAACCGTGGTCTAGGATTGGAAAACACTAAAAATAGACACCAAGAGGCCAAGATGTGAAGAAATTCAAGAGGTACCTGAGAGTATCGGCACAACATGAGAGGAACTCTCGCATTGTGCTAGAAAGTTATGAAGAAAGGCCCTCTTGCATTGTGCTTGTCCTCCCAAATACAACTTGAATTTCTTCATAACTTGGCTTCTCGATGTTTACTTTGAGCATATTTTGCCTCTAAACAAGGGGCCTGAGCCACTCCAAATGTAATGGCACCATTGATTTTACCCCATTTTCGACCCAAAATTTAGATTTTGGTACTATCAATTGATTAGTGAAAACCTTCATGGCAAGGGGGGGGATGGGGGATTGTTGGGGCATCCCCTCCTTGCGTTGTGCTAGCTCCCTAGGGTAGCACAACATAAGGGAGCCTCGGTCTTGACACAATGTGAGGAGTGCCCAACCTCAATTCTAGCCCAAGGCTCCCCTTGCATTGCACCAAATCTCTTGAGTACCTTCCTTGTTTCTTCATATCTTGGCCTTTCAATGTCCGTTTTGAGCATTTTTAGTGGTAGGAACCCACATCTAGTAGTCAATATCTAATTTTTTTGTATATTGTAATTGGTTTAATAAAAGAGGAGGGATGCCGAGACATGCAACTTTCATCATGTTAGAAGATGAAGCAAAAGAAAATGTTGAATGAAAAGTAAGAGTGAGAAAAGCAAATCACATGCAAAATTTTGGGAGGAAAGGCACTTCATTGGAATGGTAGAGAGTTTCAAGAAAAAGATAGGGATACTACAATAATGAAGGAAGAGCATTTTGAGATAATACTTAAGAACTTCAAGAAAATGAGTAGTTGAATACAAAGGTGTATGGGGTTGACAAAAAATTATCACTAATTAGTATTTCGAACTATTCAATAGCATCTTGCTTTCTATGCTTCAATAAATTGATTTTTCAAAAAAATATTAAAGTATTTTATATTTGATATTTTTAAAAATGAGATAAAATATCTAAAACTAGAAAACCATATTTTTGTCATAATGATAACTCTCACCCTATTGGTTGAGAGGCTCTCTCTATCTCTCAAACTAAAAGACCCAAACATGAGTCCAACTTTTTCTCGATATGATGGAGTATTAATGTGTGTGCTATCATTGGTTGTTGTCATATACAAAGAGGGATAGATCAAACTAGTGAGCCAAGAAAAGAACAATTTAAAAGTTGCTAACTTTTAGCTCAAGGAGATAATCTTGAATTGATAATTATATTTTAGCTAAAGATTATCCAAAGCATGTATTCTTACAACAAAAATTTAAGACAAGATCTTATGCTAGCATGAATCGATCAAGTTCCTTGCTTAAATTTAATCAAGGCTAAATTTTTAGTAAACATTATAAAATCTTTGCTAATTTCTAGCATATGAATTTATGGGTTTGATTGGAAAGCTTACAATTTCAATAGAAATATAAATTCTCACCGCAAAAGTAGATGGTATTCATAGTATAAGATCGATGAAGTGCATACAAGAGTTTTTGATCTAATAACTTACTCATTGTAGTGGGAACATGAAGCTCTCTCCTAAACAATAATATAGAGATGTAATTTGAGCTTTGTTAAGTTCCTTGCTTAATTTATTCAAGGCTGAACTTTTAGCAAAAATTCAAAAATTTTTATTGATTCTTAGCATGTGATTTTATGGGTTTAATTCAAAAGCTTACCGATTTCAATGGAAATATAAAATCCCCCCCCCCCCCCCCTCCCCCCCCCCCAAAAAAAAGCAACAGCTAATATTCATACTAGTAGATCAATGAAGTGCATATAAAAATTTCTAATTCAACAACTTGCTCATTATAATGAGAATGTGAAGCTCTCTCTCTCTCTCTTAAAAACAATGTAGGAACATAGTTGGAGCTTTGCAATGCTTGAATGCTTCAATCCTTCATAGAAATCAAGAACTCCGATGGAAAATTCGTTGGATTTAGGGTTGTAAGAATGCATGTATATAGCCTAGAGAAGAAGAATCTTGAGAGCACATAACACAGTGCATTCAATGTTCTCAATCTCGAGGGGTTTACTATATGTATGCCCTCTATATTAGGTGTGTTCAAGGCCTATTTATAAATATCCTTATCTATGAATTTTCCTTGAACAACACACAATCTTTTCTATTTTGTTAAGTCCACATGACACACATCTATAGAGAATAAGTAAGCCCTAAAGTGTGGAAACTAACTCTCCAACCCCTAAATGAACCACAAAGAATTTGGGCAAAACACACTTATCTCTAGTTGTGAAAGCTACCATGTACTTAGTCTCACAACTAGAAGTGGCCATGCTAGGCCACTTTTTGCTCAACCACAATATGCATGAGTTTTCAAGCATGAATAAAAAAACCACTTGTGGATACATGAGTGGTGTAATAACTAGACCATTTAGAATTCCTAAAGCATGTAAATTTGGTAATAATGATTTTCCCTTAAGAGTAGACAACCTAAGGTGCTGAGTACCACTTAGGTAGCAAAAGGTATGCTTCATCACCTACCAATGCTTGGTGCTTGGGCTATGGGGTTGTGCATAAATGTGCTCTATGAGATTGCAAATTGAATGCTAGACCCCGTAATGTATATAAATCAAGCATCTAACAACCTGCTGCTAATAGAGAGATATATCATAGCAATCTTCGATATCATGAAGGATCAACTTCAAATCTATCTTCATAGTAGAAGTAATAGGCTTTAGTCCTCAAGATCAAATCTATGCAATAATATCTCGATATATATCTTTTTTGAAAAAGATATACCTCCATCATATAGCTTGAATTGAATGCCCAAATAGTGTTGCAATATACCCAAATATGACACACCAATATTCAAATTTAACTAAATCTTAAAATTAGCAATATGTATCTCATTAGGACCAAGGAGTAGCACGTCATCGATGTAGACAACAATGATTAGAGGAAATTTCCCTCATGCCTAACATATAAGTCGCTCTTAGTCGGACTATTTTGAAAACCAAGTGCACTTCAATATACATATATCTCTTCATACCAAGCCCAAGGTGCTTGCTTCAGACCATACAATGCTTTTTAATTTGGAAATTTTGTTTTTCTACCCCTTTTGAATAAAATCATGAGGCTAAAAACCATATACTTCCTCCAAATAGTTATCATACAATAAGTGGAAGCAAAGGTCTTATCAAAATCAATGCCCTTCTAATGAGCATAACCCTTTGCCACAATTCTAGCCTTATAGCAATTAACAAATACAATTTGGCTTGCACTTCAACTTGTAAACCCACTCAGTACCAATGGCCTTTTTGCCAAGATGCAAGTCACACAAAAACCAAGTACTATGCAACTTTAAATTGCATAGCAATATATTTAATTTTTAAAATTTTGTGCATCTTCAAAAGTAACAAGCTCATCCTCATCACATATGCTAGAAACAATCAACTCAGCAATATGATGAATAAGAGGCAATGTGAAGGTCAGAATGGATATGATTAGACAAACATGCATCTAATTTACAATCACTCAATGTTTGCACCAGCCATTTTGTCATAGTTTTGGATTGCTCGATTTGTAATCTCTCAACAAAACATACATAATTCATATCTATATCAAAAATAGATTGATCTATAAATTCATGAGGAACCTATGTAAGTTGAAAAAATGCCTTATTTGGTGCTACATTTGATTTCCACCAACCGTAGAAAAGAGGCAACAAAGTATCATAGATAACTTGTGAGCATATATCTATTGCTTTGGTACAAAGGTTGAATAGCATCCTCCACAAAAGATAACATCATGATTAAGGAAAGCACAATAAGTATGCAAATAATATTGTTTTGACCTGTATTTTCAATACTATAACCAACAAAGATGCATTGCACAACCTTGTTATCCAAGTTTTTGCATACTAATGTATAAGCCAAGTAACGAAAATAATACAAAGGAAAAATAGATGGATCTTTATCATGCCAAGCCTCATATGGAGTGATATATTCTAATGGTAGGACACCTATGAAGTACATAAGTTGCATACAATAGTCTCAAGATAGAAACTATGTGGAAAATCTTAATTTAAAATTATGCTATATCCATCAAAATCTCTCATTTCCCTCAATTGCATCGTTTTGTTGTGGTGCATATGATACTATACATTGGTATTGTATAGCATGTTTAGTTAGATATGCATTAAACTCCTTCGATATATATATCCCCCTCAATTTGAACAAACAATGCCAACTTTACATCCTAGCAAATTTATGGCCATGGTCAAAACTACTTCTAAGTACAAAAACACTTTAGACTTAGCTTTCAAAGCATATGTCCATCCATACTTGGAGTAATCAATGAAAGCCATGAAGTACATAAACTTGCCAAAAGATAGTGTTTGTGTTGGACCATACATATCAATCTTTACACATTGTAATTTTCAAAGAGCTCTCATTGAACCATCTTTTGGAAAAGGACTATGCTGCATTTTACCCTTTATATAGGATTTTACCCTGACAAATGTTTTTTGTAGATGCCTCAAGAGTAGGCAATGAAGACACCATATCAAATCTCTATAGGTTCAATAAACTAGAAAAAAAAAAGATCAAAATGTGCATTACAAATTTTCACATCTGAAACAACTTGTGAATTTGCAATTGCACATGGCATGTCTTCCATGCACTTACTATAGTTATTAAGCTCTTTCTAATTAGCCTCATTTGTAGCTAGTTTAAGATAGTCCTTCGTGACATTATATTTTTCTTTATAATAGCTCCAATTTATTTCACTATTATTTTTCTCCTCATCCTTATTAGTTTTCTCTACTCGAATAGCGTTTATAGGTTTCTACTTACTATAGCACAAAATGTAACTTTTTCTTTACTTTTTTTACTAGACAAGTAGGCTTTATATGCAACACAAATTATATACCTATTTTGTTCAGATTGTTCTTCTTACAACAAGATAAAAACCAAATCACCAAATGAAAAAGCATTTAAATTGCCTTTCATTATCAAATGGAGAGTAGATGCAAAAGTCTGATAAGAAATAGAAAGAACATCGAGAACAACCTGCATAAGTTGTTTAGCAAAACATCATCTAGAGTATTCAACAGCTCCTTAATATGCTTAATCTTTATCAAAAAATTGTCCATAGAGTCACCTTCATCCATATGTTTCCTCTCTAATTGCTTATGCAAGTGCAACATGGGCCTCATTTCTTCCTTACTAAATGTGCAAGTGTACCCCAAGCATCTTTAGCTATTTTACATGATGAATTGGGGAATCATAATAGATTTAATAGATAATGCAATCAAGGGATTAGTCTCCACATTTATGCAATCCCAAGAAATCTTTGTAGGAGTAGATGGTGGCACAATTGTAATATTAATTGGATCAAAATTATACCCTACAAAATATCCTCAACAACAACTTTTGTTACACATGCAGCTTTCAAAACCATAGTAGGACATGTCAAAATTCCATACACAATGTTCTAGAGCTGATTTACAATCAATATATGACAAATCATATAAGCATCTAATGGATAGGTGATACCATCCAACTTAATCTCAACAGCCAACAAACAAAATGCATCATTGTTTCTAGCTATAACCATTAATAGTACTTGATGCAAAATTTGCTTGTATAGAGGAAAATATCCACAAAGCCAAAGTGTACTATATAGCACATCACAAAGTAGACTATAAAATCTCTTATACATAGAGTTGATTGTTGTCAAAAAATTTGCACAAAAGAATGAACTTGCATGTGTAGTGCTAACAAAGTAGACTATAAGGACTCTTATATGTAAATTTGATTGATGTCAAAAAATTTGCACAAAAGGATGAAATTGCATGCATAGTATTAACAAAATAGATTGTAAAGGCTCTTATATATAAAGTTGATCACTATAAAAATTTACACAAAAGGATCAAGTTGCATACATAGTACTAATATCCATGCAAACAAAGGCTAAAAAGAACTTGAAAAAAAAAACAACACCTAGCCCTACAGAATCTTCTGTAGTATGTCTCAATATGTGAACACTTGTGGAACCTCATCCCAATCTCATCTCGATGGGAGTAAATCAAGCAAAGGGAATTGGGGACTCTACCCAAAAATTTGAAATCCATTCTCATACCAATTGTTGGATTTAGGAAATGTTAGCATAAAGGTTAATGGCCAATAGGGGTACCTCTTGTATATGTACATTTTGTGTAGTCATATAAGTGAAGATAACAAAGAACAAGGGTACCATTTATTTGTACCCACATAACTCTCTTATAGCCTTCTCTCTCTCAACCCTCTTCCACTCCATAGCTTCTAAAGATCGATTTAGGAAATTTGGCACCTATTCAAGATCTTGACACAAATCTTCTTTTGAGTTATATGATAAAATGTTAGAGTCTACTTGAGGCCTTACAAGAGAATATGAGAGATCTATAGTTGTGAATCACTAGCAATTTTCTAGGAAGCATTTAGGCATATGAGGTGACTAAATGTCAAAACCTAGAATACAAACATTTCTTATGGCTCACAAGCTATTATATACCTACACACAATGTATTTCATTTTCTTCTCAAAGAAGTTCTAACATGTCCTGGAATACAAACATTTAGGCATATGAGGTGACTAAATGTCAAAACCTAGAATACAAACATTTATTGTGGCTCACAAGCTATTGTAAACCTACACACAATGTACTTCATTTTCTTCACAAAGAAGTTCTAACATGTCCTAAGAGTAGGCATGAATCACATTGCTTGGATTGCAATTGGTTTTTAATCCTTCTTTTAGTTGTTGTATTGCTTATGGTATGTAAGCTTTTCTTAAGTTACAAAGAAAGTAAAAGGCAAGCTTAATGAGTGCTCCATGGTAAGCTTGAAGTCATTTTAATGGCAAATGGAAGAAAAGGTTAGAGCTAGTGCACTACCAAAAGTAAATAACACAAAATTAAAATATTCAAAAGCACTTATGAATGTATAAAATTTTAAATTAGTTTGAGGTGTGCCAAATTTTCCTCTTCATCAAGCTCACCATTTGGAATTAAATCATCCTCTCTCATTTTTTTGTTAAAGCCTTTCAAAGCCAAATTTCAAAACTCATCTTTGGCATTGAAATGTACAATCGTCGTATTAAACTACACTCTTGATATCCTAGTTCACTCATGGAAATGAGAATAATAGCTATAATAATTTTGTATTCTACTTCATTTGTAAATCCCCAAGAATTCATGGGGAAGAACTTGTTTCTCAAATTTATGTCTATCTTCTTTCCTATGTCTAGTCATCACTAGTTCAATGGACAATGAAAATATGCGAACGATTACCAAAGAGAAATAATCATCAACCATTACCTTTGTATATCTGTGAGGATTTTGACTTTGAGTAGCTAAATTTACTTGCTTATAACTTCAGACCCTTCCATGTGTGTAGGCTCACTCTTAGAATTGAAGATTGTAAGTCACCAAACTTCATTTCCCCACCAAAATCTCTAATTTCGAACTGGTTGGCTCCTATGGAGGTATCAACTTTTGAAATTTGAAAATACTTTTGAATGCCTCTAGGCTCCATTACCATTTAGAGTGACGTCCTCCCAGTCCTTCATTTACCTGTTGTCTTCATCATTTCGACATTTGCTAAAGAGAAATAAGTCTCAATCAAGGAGATGCCATGCTTGTCTCCATGTTGATCCAAATAAATAAGAGTTTTGGAAATCTGCTTTCAAAATCCATAGCTCCACTTCCACAATACACCAAAGGGGTAACCTTGCTTTTTGCTATGCATCCATGGACCAAAATAGTATTGAGTCATGTGCATCACAAGCAACTCGAGTTCCACCCTAGGTGACATAAAATGCTCACATGGTGCAAGGTGGAATAGCGCTAGGAGAGACAATCAGCTAGTATTTTGATTATCTTGCTTCATGTCATCGATTGAAACCTTCTCTTCCTTGGGCATCATGAGGGCATAATGAAGCTGATCTGTAATAAAGCATAAGTCATCTTAGTCTAGAGTAGGCTAGGGTTAAGTATAAAAGGTGGAGATGTAACATGTGAGGGATCTTTTTTTCACTTTCAAGCAATACATGCTTTGAGGATCCTTCCTCCCACCAACTAAGAGGGTGCATGCTCTTAGCCACCAAGATATGGGGTGCATACCATGTCCCACCTTGACATGAGGTGAGTATTCATGTTGCAGCATCCATATATGATTATCAGCCTTTTGTGGCAATATTATTTCATGCCTAGCTACCTTGGCTATGGATTCCTTGCAAACATGGTGTATTTCTTGTATTTCTTTGCAAGCATGGTGTATTTCATGAATTTCCAGTTATTTGGTTTGTTGTGAGAGAACTAGCTATTTTACATTGGTATCAGAGCATTAGTTTAGATCCTGTCAGAAGTCACTTTCATGCATTAGATCTAGTTATAGTGACTAGGGAGTGAAAACCATAGTTAAAAATTAGTCACAGTAGTTAGTTCTTCCATAACCATGGTCTGACATGGAGATCTGTTACAAATCATGACTAAGATGGAGGTTCTTGGCATGATTCAGTGGATAATGGCAGGGGCTTCAGCTATTTTGGCAGGTCGTGACTAAAATTTTAACCAAAAATTGGGGTAAGTTGGAAAAAATGAGGGTTATGTGACTTAGTTTGGGTTAAACTTGAGTTACTTTTCAAGAACATGGGTTTCTTCCCTTTTCCTTCAAGCTGGCCTCAAGAATCCATGGCCAATGACTGGATTAATCTCATTTCCGTGCTCTCTATAATGCCAATGGACTCCATATCTTTGCTCCTTACCTCGTGAGCTTCAAGTAGAATAGTGATTTGGCTCTATTAGCCTTCCTCTTTCTCTCTTCATCACGTGGACAACATCATCGTGAATTGTGCCAATAGTATACTCTTGTCTATTTCGTTTGAAAGATGAGGTATGGAGCTCAAATCATCCATGAATAATTCTTTAAAGCACTTAACAAGTGTTCTCCTTCAAGATTTGGCAAGATTTCTTCCTATTCTTGGACTCTTCTCTCTCCCATGAAACCCTATTATTGATAATTTTGGACAGCAACAAAGAGTCTCTAATTTCTTGAAGAAAATGAAGGGAGTATTGGTGGCAAATCACTCATGGAGCTTGCTTATGCATGTGGCTTCAATTCACTGACAACATTGATGTAACATTGAAGAATCTTTGGGCATATATTGGTCTATGGAAGCTTTGGACATCATGCATATTCGATGTCACTGAAATTCTTGATTCTCTTTCCAATTTTTGGAGTTTTTAGTATACATTGGAGAAGTGAGGAGAAAAGTGGACACAAGACCATAGGCTAAAATGCAAATCCAAAAATAGCAAGCTTAACTTTGTCATCATTGATGAGCCGCATGAAGATGAAAGTGAAGAGGGGAATGTATTTCATGTGGAAGCAAACCCTATGGTTGAAGAAATGCATGATGAGGATGAAGGAAATAATGATGAATTTTATGATATTGTGGACACATTTTCTTTTGATTCGGGTGGTTCTTTATGCGTAATTTCTCATGATGCATGGACCGGTTGTAAGGGAGAAAACACCCTTAGACTTGAAGGGCTGATCAATGGAAGAATGGTTCACCTTTTGATTGATACGGGCATCACCCATAGCTTCATTAATACCAAATCTTTGCATAGATCCAGGTCAGGGGTCACCTTTTCGGCCATTTTTGTCTTGGAACTTGAGAGATTTTGTATTTTCGAGAATTTTGCACAAAAATTGCATTTGTTTGCTCCCGCATTTTCTTTCTACACACTATTCTCTTTCGCCATTCTTTTTGTTGCACTTGCTTCCTATCACTGTGAGATTCTTGCTCGGTTCATTTGCTAAAATGTCTAGCAATACCTCTTCAAATAACACAAGCGCAATCACATGTAAATACAAGCTAACTGTTCAGCTAGATCCGATTTACACATCTTGGAGAAGTATACATCATCGAGTAGTATTGATAAGAGACCATTAAAAAATATAACCAACTTGTGTGAGAGAGCAAAGAAAAAGAGACTAAATCTTACAAAGAAATATGTCTTTAACATATTAGGCACCAATATCCGAGAGAATGAGGAAAGAATCAAACTTTTGAAGGAAACCATGAATAAGAAAGATATTTTGAGGATTCTTAAGTCGCCTAAAAATGCGGATTTGAGAGGTCCAACTATCAAAGAGTTAGTGAAGGACTTAAAAGGCATGGTGAAAGCAAATGAAATTGTAGAGACATGTGATACTGTGGGTATAAGTTGGAAAGGTTATCATGCTATCTCTGGATTATGGTTTAAAAATCTTAGATGCAATAGGGTAACTGCATTTGGATTGCCCCAAGCCCTTGTATTTTCGACTGCAAGAATTGCCATGAATCGCAAGATTCCACATGTTTTGGAGAGTACATTTGCATTGAAGGGTCTATGTCCTATGAAAAACAAAAAAAATGCAAATTTTTATTACAATGTGTTTAACAATATATAGGTTGATCTAAAAAAGGTGCAAATTGCAATGGTTCACATGTATAAAATCATAGTAGAAGAAAGTTAT
The DNA here is from genome assembly GCF_053477565.2 of Lygodium microphyllum. NCBI lineage: Eukaryota > Viridiplantae > Streptophyta > Polypodiopsida > Schizaeales > Lygodiaceae > Lygodium > Lygodium microphyllum. The sequence continues at coordinate 14,875,936 of NC_141142.1, forward strand.
GGCGTTCTAAAGTTTGCCTTGAAGTTGGATGAAGCACAGATTCAAAAGGGACAGAAGATGAAAATAGTTAGCACTTGCCTCATGAACATGGCATTGGATCACAACAATGGTGAGGGCCAAGCTCCATTGCATAAGATCCAATCCGAGATGGAGATTTGGTGGATTGGTGCATCCCAGGTACCAATTGAAAATCATCCAACGTTGAAAAAGTTGTTCAACCATACAGGTATTCCAAATATCATTAAGTCTCAAAGTGAAGGCGAAATGTTGATAGTTGATGGGGTTGGTAATTTTAATGTGGAATGGCATATGAGTGTTGATTTAAAAACTATCAAATGTATGCTTGGAATATGTAATGGTGTAAATGAAAAATATCATTGCATTTATTGCATGGAAAGTGTTGGATCTAAAGATTGAATTAGTTTGCGACTAGTAAGAAGAGCCCCAAATAGAGACTCTATAGATTTGAGTAAATTTAAAAACATAGAAGATATTTGGGATCCCATTCTTTCAATCTCTCTTAAGAATGTTCATATTTGTACTTTGCATGTAGAGATTAGAATAATCGATAAGCTTCTCAGGTTGCATCTTGACTACGCATATTCCATTAAGCCATTATCTTTATCAGATGAGTGTATTGATAAATGCGAGGCATTACTATCGAAAATGGGATTTCATGGAGGCCAAGTTCACTTGAGAAAGGATCCAACACTTTGAAGAAAAACAAGAGATATCTTGGCCGATGTCTCTATGGGAGGCTCAAAAGCTAGACGATTCTTAGGAAACCATTCAGGAAAGTAGGTGAATGCGGCTTGGAAGTGTTGGAGAGAGGTATGTGAGATCACAACAAATGTTGCAAGCACGTCGAGGCTTGCGTTTCTTAGAATGGAGGTTTGGATACACCTTTATGTTTTTCTGAAACTCCTCAAGCAACATAAGACAACATATACATATGTGGAAGAGTTCAAAAGATCAATCACACATCTTGTTCAGGCGATAAAAGAGGCATGGGGAGAAAAAGATATCACTTTTTATCTGGTAAAGTAACAATTATTTAATATGGGTTTATTTTGATAGGTTTTTAAATTGGTATAAAATGAGTGTTACTTTGTATTGCAGCATATTCTTCATATTCATGGGCCTTCCTTTGTGGAGGAGCACAGCCCCTTAGCAACTTATAGTAGCCAAGGCATGGAAAAATCCCACTATCAAGCACTCACAAGTTATTTTTGAAGCACAAGGCATGGGGGAGGAGTTACAAAAAGCAATGCTTTGGAGGAGCTATTCAATTGTTTTTTTGACGACAACTTCAAAGAATGCAGATAAAAGATGGCAATGATACATGAGCAGTCACACTTTTATATATAAGATAGAATATATACAAAGCTAACTTTCCAAAGCTCTCACATTCTCTTCCTCCTCAGGGATCTTTCCTCTATAACGTAGAAATTTTCTTCTCTTATAGCCAGCTATGGATTTTACATCAGTTCGGCCCGGGGGGTCCACCTTACAAAATCATGGATATCACGTGCGTGCAAAGGCATATTTTAAAACCCCTCTGTAACCTTTTTTGCCCTATTTAATATATACCTCCTGTTATCTTTGTGGTATATTATAATAACCCTCCTATAATTTTAAAATTTTAAGCTTATGCATTTCTCCCCCCCCTCCCTGTATAATTTACATTACAAGATCTTTGGTACTACGCAAGAGTGGATTGCCAGACCTGATGAAGAGAAGTCCCTAACTATGAAGAGAAGTGTTCAATGAGTTTCTAGATTGAGAAAGCAAAATGCCCAATGAATATGCAAAAAAATACACGTGTTAGATATGCAATTGAACTCTTGCTTGAAGAATCAACGACGAGTATCAAAATACAACTAGATGGTGGAGTTGGGAAGAATAAAGGGTTAAAAAAGTATTAATAGCCTCAATTGCACCAGCCTTTGTAAGACCTACAAAATTGAGAGATGTCTATGAGGATCCACCACTACCATATGCCCTTTTGAAGTGGGAAACAACTGAAAACAAAAAGAAAAGAGCGTAGTTGTCAAAATTGGAACCACATGCAGAGGTATATTATAGCCATCCCATCTAATAGAATGGGACAAAGAATAGATGGACAATAGTAGCTGCACTTAAGGAGAGAATATTTCCTTGAGAATAGGTCTGCTAGACCCATCCGATCTTTTTATTTCTAGTATATTCTCCAATCCATAAAAGACAAAATTGGCATGACTTTGAGAGGATTACAAAAGAACACCCTAACTGCTTGAACCACCCAATCTTTCATGAACCATTGGGTGAGCCAAGCTTCAACCATAGGTACACCCCTCAGAAGTCACAAATAGGCTTACTTGAAGAGATAAATAAAGAATGATAGTATTGCATGCTTCACCATATTGATTTGGTGTGATAACCTTGTAAGAGTATCATTTTATGACTCTATTTCGCACATATTCGCATGGCTCATAGGCTTTCAAACCATGGCAACTATGGCTTATGACCATGTGTGCAACCACTCCTTCCACAATTAAATATTATGCTATTCGGCTACACAAATGTTTCTATCCACAAAACTGTCCATTAGTAGAAAGATGGAAGACGCCAAAAAATTTTTTGATAGCTTAGTAACAGAAAAACAGGTCTACTCTCAACATTTCTGCTACACAACTTCATAATGCCAGACTGCATAGGGCTTGCATGAGTCTAGACTTTGCTTTAATAAAGTCTTAAAATAGACGTATTCTAGGTGACAATCTGGCACACTTGGGCACTAAGACCATGCTTTGATAAATTCTTAAAACAGAACTATGCTAGGTGTGACAATCTAGCACATTTGGGTACTAAGATAGACATTGTCAGAGCTGCAATAATCATTCAGGCCCACTTCTAGCACTTAGTTCCAAGCTAACACAGCCTTTAAATGCAACCCATAGAGACATTTTCTAGCGAAGGACCCTCCAACGACACTTAGCTAGGTATTCAGAGAAAGACCATTCTTGTCCATGGGACATGTGTCGAGGCTTTTGCTGAATCGTCCAGGCCCATTCACTTGAGGCACTGGATGGAGAAGACATTTTATGTGAAAAGTTTCCTTAACATCGTATGTGGCACTTGAAAGCACTCGGTTCAAAAGTAATCTAAAAAACTGGCTCGTCTGATTGCAGATCTTTGTCAAATGTATTTGATACTGCAACTAGAGAGTGGCTTTCCAACCTTGACTGAGAACCTTCATTAGGACAAAGAAAAACACCTATGCAGGTTGAAATCCATGCTATTAGGGCCAATACAGCAATAAGAAGCAACTGTCCATCTTGTAAAACGTAGTGCGGTGAAACACATCAGCCCTTTGCATTGGGCATGCCATGGAGTAAAAAAATAATAATAAAGAAAGCGCAGCATTCCATATAGAGAAGAGAGGCAAGTGTGTCCTTGTGAGATCACTCCATAGTTCAACCCTTGATGCCAAGAGCTCGAAAAAGCAGGAGTCCCTACTCAGATTGCAAAAAGTTCTTCCTGTTCTTATGAGACACAAAGTAGAGACCAACATTAAGAAAATGACGAGTGTATCAACACTGACATTTTGGTCACATCTCAACCACCCTCAGCATTTAGGGTATGAAGCTACAAAAATAATACGCTACTACATGGCAAAGACATGATGACAATGAGGCTGCTAAATATAAATTTTTGACTTCAATATATTTCCTTGCATATGATTTGAGCACCAAAGAGAACTTTTTTATGCCACCAGCAGGCAAATGGGATAATCGGTACAAAGTTGACTTTGCATGCCAACGAACCTAATAAGGTATCACATGATACAACTCAAGGCAAATATGTTAGTTTTCTCACCATGCACCAGGAAGATTGTAGAGAGTATTACCTGCCTAAACATAGCGGTCACTAAAAAACTGCATTTCAGAAACCAAATTTGAAGCTGCCAACTTTGGCATCCATCACTGTGTCCCAAAATGAGCCAGCATTTCTTTGCTTAGCTTTTGCTGCAGCTTTACTCTCCAGTTCTTCAATAGAACCAGGAAACATCTGGACATACAAGCTCTTGAACTTGTCATGCAAATTTACACGGTCTCTTGTGCCTGATACCAGTTGAGCAGAATTTGGCCGCTTCAGAAAGTCTAATACATTGAGAAGATTGCTCCTGCTCAACAGTGTAAAAAATATCAAGTCTATGTTCATCATGAATCAGCCCAAGTTTACAGCAACGAAAAGTCGACAAAGAAAAGAATGATCATGGTGCTGTAACAGGTATAAAAAGAAATATGTTCAGCTACACAACTTTCGTCTAGTGGAAAGCTATCAATGCAAATCAACAGAAGAAGCTACCTTTGAGCTTTGTACTCCCATGAGCATGATCATATTGAAGCTTAAAATTAGATGGAACAATGGAGCTTTGTACAGATAGGTCTGCATTTTAAAAAAATGAAAAAGATAAGATGGAATCTAAAATATAACTGCCACTGACCTCCTTCACTTAGGCTCCACTTATTCTTGTGAAACTTTTATACCAAAGAAATACATAATACAAACAATAAAGTGAACAATAGAGCTTACCTGGTCCTGTGTCTGTGTTACTGGCATGACTACCACTACCATAATCTTTTATAAGCCTCTCTTGAAGCTTCAGTTTTTGGAGTATTATATTAGAGGAGTGCTTATTTGCTTCCTTGTTGACCTCTTCGAGTTCGTCGTCACCTTCTGAAGGGGCAGATGCAGATACACCATCCCTCACAATGATATCTGGTGTTTCGCGACTTTTTCGACCGAACTTCAGCAAGCGCTTGAAACCTCTTGCAGGTTCTTTGGGTGGAACGATCACTACTATAGACTTTTGAGAGGAGCCCAACTTCTTTTGTGAGTGAGTGAGATCCGTATCAGAAGAATACTGAACTCCAGAAGAATCTCGAGAAGCAAGACTTCCAACTGGGGACTCCACAAGGGTAGCAGCAGAGGGACTGAAGTAGTCAGGAATGATAGCGCCTAGACGCTTCAAACTTGAGCTAGCCGGAGAGGCAGCTTTCATAGGAGAGACTCTGGGCGCATATTGCTCTCCACTTGCTAGATTAGCACGAAATGACGCAGAACCACTTGCTGAGGATGCAATATGCACCACCTGGCCAGTACTCTCAGAGAGAAGTTGAGACAAAGTAGCACTTGGCACTCCCTTTCCAGCTGCTTCATCCCAAGGTGTGTGAGGTACAGAGTCTGGCTCAGATGCAAACTTACTATCGTGACGTTCATTAGTGCCCAATTCCATGGGAAATGAAACAATGTGACAACCCCTCTCAACGTGTGGCAATTTATCATCCTTCAAAAGTTCAGTAGCCTTGGCATCTTCGCATACAGCAAAGAAGCCACCATCTGAGTTATGAGTTACATCAACATCTGACAGCTCTAGAGTCTGTGCTTTCCCTTTCTCCTCCTCCTTGTAAGAAGATAAGGAAGCATCTGCAACTGGGGCTTCCACAGGAATGCATTCCCCATCGCTGGTGTCCATGACGCTCCTTGCAGATGCATGAGCCTCTTCATCAGAAATTCTTGTAGGAGTTCCTGGGACATCTTCGTCAGAACTCTTCACTGCTTCGGCCTTCAGTTTTGCAATCCCTGGCCCAGCACCAGGTCCAATGCCAGACCCTTTGCGCAAAAAGGGCTTCATTTCCTGAATAGGAGCAACAGAACTTTGCCTTATCTTGCTCATGATAGGAGCCTCCACTTTTATGTCAGTTTCAGTGCTCAAGAGGGAGAGGGAGACCTCCCCTTCAGGCATAGGAGATGGATCTGTTAATTCACTTGTCACAAAACTCTGCCTGGTTTGCCTTGGTCGGGTCTTCTTCTCTACCCTTGAACTTCTTTTGGGTACACTGCCATTTGGTCCTGATTGTAAAGCCTTGCTTGCTCCTGGATGCTGAGCAGGAATCCCAGCATCCTTGGAAAGCACTATCGCAGAGCCCGACAACTTCCCTGGAGATGGTTTCATGTTTTCATTCTTCGGGTCTGAAAAGCAAGGAACCAAGGAGGAAAGAGAGTTCTCAGGGGCATTTGAGGAACTAGGGGTCCTCTGGACCAATGGCTTACCCCAGAGTTCCTCAAGGAGTGGTTTTAGGGGAGATGGAAACTATTCGTCTGGAGCTCCCAGGAGTGCTTGAGTTCTTTTGAGATGCATACACCGCCTTCTTTGCCCTATGAGCTTTTGGTGTCAATGCCTGCTCTTTCACCACTCGGGGTGTTAAGGGAGGAGAGGGAGGACTACTATCAGACCTCGAGTAATCCTTTGTCAACAATGGTTGAAGATTGCCATGCCCAACCATTCCATCCTCCTGCCAACAGATGTCAAATATTCATAACACATTAGAATCTATGGACAAAATCTCATGCCAAAACAAATTCAGCTAGATCTTTACCTAGAGTCTTTGCATATCCCTCAAGTTGGCCTAAAGGGCAAGCCGCTTGGTAGCACGAGCCTTGGCATGAGCTTTGTCATTGAGCTTGGCTGTTTGGGCATCCATCTCCGCTTTTCTACGCTCTAGAGTTTCCTCCATCAGTCTTAGTTTGGCTCATCTAGAGTACAGCTCTTAGCCTTTTCTTCACCATCGCTGCTGCTACTGGTGTCCATAACATGGTGTCTCTCTTTACTCTGGCATTCAGAAAAGTAATTGATACTGCGAATCACGACCGACCCGGCCCGCCGGCTCCCAAATCGACCAACTTGAACCTTTTTTAAAGGAGAGGCAGACCACCTTCTAGGAGAAGCTCTTTGTGAAAGACCTTTGCTTGGGTACCCTTGCGGCGGTCTCATTGGGCTTACTGCTACAAGCTCATCAGGCAGTGGCATTGGGCTTGTACATTGTGAAACTACAGCTTCATTTATAGCAGAACAACCCCCTCTTGTATCACAGTTATCATACACTTGTGAGGGACTCCAAGATACTCCTCCATCAGCCTCTTTGGTTGGATTTGGCAGCTTACTCTGTAACTTCGGCAAGCCATGCAAGACTGCCAATCTGTCAGACGCCCTCTCCTCTCGTGCGGTGAGCTCATAGAACCAATTGCAGGCTACACTACAAGAAAAAATAGGAAAAAAGCAGCTGTAAACTTGGGCTGATTCAAATAGCTGCTCTCACTAGATACTCCTTGTTCCAGTTCATCAAGGCTGGCCACTTACATAATGCATCTGTTATGATTACTAGCTCATTCGGTTCTTCATAGTTTGTGATAAACTCCTGCACAGAAAGGTTGCTCCGCCTGTCAATGTTGTCCACTGAAAGCCACTCCTGTTTCATACTCAGGCTGCTGCACAGCCAGCCCAGCTCTGAAAAAAAACCACCTGCTCTTGTGTTACAAAAGGAGACCTTGATAGTGATATAAAATTTCACAGTGACTTGCAAACAACTGCTAGATCACATAGGGGTCGAATCTTCTAGTGAATTCGCCAGATTTCTTGCTTCAACTAGCTGAACATAGAGATGGCCCATATAGCTTGCTTCCGGATCACTATCAAAAATACTTTTTAGAGATGACTCAACACAAAAATTAGTTACTGACATGCTAAATCAACAATTGAACAAAACAACTGATAGGAACCTTCACCATGTTGTCCTCTTAGATATTCTTGCATACTGGAGAGAAGCATTTGACAGATATTAGCCTATACAACTCACTTAAGAAGGAGGGTAATTCATTTATACCTGTAATCACCTGGAAAGACTGGTATAACTGCCGGACTTGGCCAAACCAAAAGGTCCTTGAGAGCTGCTAGCAAAATATTATGTACATGCCCATTAATTCAACCGTCGAAGGCCTTAATCGTTAAAGGCCTTAATACATGCTGCTACGAACCTGTACTGCAAATATCAATAACACAATCAATTGCTACGTGAAACTAATCTGAATTTGGGCTACTATAAAACTAGAGTACTATACGAGATAAACCCCGTTCTTCCAAGAGACAATGGTTGGAATTTACCTGCTCTCCCAAAAAACATATAGTGGATGTCATTCAGCTCATGTCATTCCACAAAAAAACACTTCAATCCCGTAAAAAACACTTGAGTCCCACAAAAATTCAGCTTATGTCATTCCAACTCCTTCCCAAAAAACACTTCAGTCCCACAAAAATCCAACTCATGTCATTCCAACTCCTCCCCACTTTGCAAGGTGGAGGATTCGTTGCCTGCAATCATATGAAAATGGAAAGAATAAGGTCACCTGTGTTATAACATGACTAAAACACAAATTACAACCAAATGGTTCCATACTTACATGATTTAAATAAACATCTAACTAGCAGACTTCAAGAAATCGTTAAAGATTCGATAATCATTTTGATCAAGAACATATCTATCAGTAGCCTCATTGTATGTTAAATGTGCCAATGCAATAATTGACTCAATATCAACCATGTTTAAGTCTGTCACATCATAAGAGTATGTATGGTGTCCTTTCACCTTCTGATACCAACCAAGCTGAACCTCCATCCCTTGTGGTCGATCTACCAAGTCAAGACCTCGCTTGTAATCTACATACCTGCCACCTACCTTCTTTCGCATCTTTTGGACTCTTCCAAGATACCATGTACTATGAAGAGTTTGCATCTTCTTCAATTTTGTGGCTTTTCCATTTCTCTTGAAATTTGTGTCTCTGTTTCCACATGTGTCATCGTAGAAATAAACAGCACAATCTGACCCTATTCCAAAGAAATTTCCATTGGTTGTTGATGCTAATTTTCCTTCATTGCTGAAATACACTCCTTGTCTTACCCTTGTCAACCTATCTTTTGATAGTGTTGAGTTTCCATTGAGTTGACTCACCAAAGTAGACTTGAAGATGAATTTCTTGTCAACCTCCACCACGGGCGAGATAGTCTTGTTTTCATCCTCAATGCTTGCCTCATCTAGAATCCCATCCACCTCATGTCGAATCTCACTCAGAGCAATGACCTCGTCATCTCCGTCGCTGCCTTCAATGGGCCTATCTTCACCGCAAGGCTCCACAAAGTCATCGTGCTCATCGGCGTCACCCATTTTAGCATCTATCTTTGACCACATTGATTGTGTATCTATCCAAGGCTCTGTCCACCATTCAACTCCTTTGATTGTGCTAGGTTTGATCCCCAATGACTAAAAAAGATCTTGTGCCCGCTTCAATCCCTCTTTCAATGCATCTATCAACTTTTCATCAGAGGAAACACTCTCGTAATTCCCAAGATCTGCTTCCAAAATGCCTTCATGCTTGTTCAAATCCTTCCATATGTGTTCTTGTTTCTTATGTGCCCTTGAAAAAGTCACCCCATTTGATTTACATTCATGCACGGTAATCTTGTTCAAGCTTCCAACACAATGCAAAACATCTCCAAAATCAAATGCTCTTTCTTGCCCAACCATACCTCCAATCTTGCTGAAATAAATTTCTGCTGCATCCGATCCTGTCAGATGTAAAGGACACTTGAGATTTGGGAAGAAATCCCGAAACATCTTTATAAGTAGAACCACAAAATGACAAGAAAGCTGGGTATCTGTGTAAGCCTCTTTGCTAATGAAGTTTTTCTTAAGAGTGTATGTAGAATGATGATGAATCCATAATCTCCACAACTTGAAGAAGAAGACCACTTTACTAGCAAGCACCACACGCTCTCTCAAGTCTAAATGTGGAGACAAAAAAATGTCTATATAATCAGCAACAACCTGCAAATATGCCCCAGTCCCTTGCATGCTCCTCTCTTTTTTTTGCATTTCTATCATACATTTTTGAACTTGTCTAGAGACAATCACTTGGGCTGCTCTCCAATTTTGCCGATCGTTTCGTTGTATATCTTCTTCTTGTAACTTGTGTTGATCGATAGAGAAATGATTATAGACCAAAGCAACATGATTGAGTGTAATCCAAACTTGTCCAATCGCTAGTTGTCGAATAGGACTATCAAGAGGGTTCACAAGCTTCTTTCCACAATGCACAAAATCTTGATCATGTAGTCCATACACATTGTCTCCTATGATTCTGCCTTTGAGTTTCCATCCATCCCATTTGATACCAAACTTTCTATCACTTTTTCCTAAATAGTCTTCAAGCATAAGCTTGCGACGTCTACTATCACCATCTGAAGCATGTCCAATTATTGGCCCTAGGCAATCCTTCCATTTTGCATTCCACATTTGCTCCACAAGACTCCATTGAGCTTTGATGAAATCGCTATCAAAGCGATTACAAGTGCAATGCACAACAAGAGCTAACCGTGGAAGACTCTCATGAAGCGGGTTGACAATGAGCAGTCTTGCATAATGTCCCACTACGTGATTTTGGAAGGCATCCACTATTGTCTCATATCCTTGTGCTCCATCTCCAACAATGATAACATCATTTGAGGAGCATTGATGATCCTCTCCCTTTCTTCCACAAAACCCAATTAGAGTGTCATCCTTCGCATTCCATCTGCAAAAACATGAAGCTCCACTTTAACATCTTTATTTCCATGGACTTGTTACATAAATAAATTTTAAAACTGAAGCGAAGAGAAATTCAACTAAGTTTTTACCTCATGCGACGCTTGATGGTTGTTTCATCTTCAACAATAATGAATGGCACCCGTGATGCTATTCCATGTTTGGACTTTACATCCTTGTATATCTTTCCAACCATATCAACGATATACTCATGCTCTCCGGATTGAAATTGAGTTGCCTTTCTTCCTTGCCTCCTTGTGGTTGACAAAGATGGCCCTCCAAGGTTTACACTTAGAAAATCATGCAAGCGCGGCCCACCCCATAGCTTTGCAACCTCAAAAATGGTCTTTGAGGATTCTGCATATCTTTGCCCCTTTTTCGATCTTAATGCATTATTTGCAATGTCTTGAAGAAAAGCCCATAAAGCTAATTTGCCACCAAACTTTCCTTGCCTATGAGCCTCAATAATGTTATTGCAAAAACGTTGCACATCCTTCCTATTAATAGCCTCATAGTTTGCTTCTTTTAAAGACCTGATTCTCACTGAAAGCACCACAATCTTTGCCTTCAACCACCATAGTTTTCTCTTGGCCTCTCGCAAGTTTTTCTTTGTCTCAACTACAACGCTTTTAAGCTCTGCACCAGAAAGGTAATCCAATCGCCTTCCTCGACCTGTTTGCCTCTCTCCTCTTTTCTCAATTGCACTACCCTCCCGATACACTCTGCCACGAAAATCAGCGCAAGATGGAATTTTCTTACAATACTCACATGTGAAACTTTCAAACGGAATTCCAATTCTTGAGATCCGAAGACAGCACACATGCCTAAAGCATCCATCTATCCTGTATTCAACATCCCCATCATATAAAGTAGCTTTTGTATGTGGCTCACAAAACCACTCTTCACCCATCTTTAGGTCTTGGAGAAAAGGTTTTATATCAACCTCACTACCATTAACATCAAGTTTACACTGCCATAATCCCCAACACAGATTTAATAAATGAGAGCTTGAATCACCTGCATGGATGGAAGCCACCTCCGCATGCTCTTTGGTTGATACGAGGAATGCACCCAAAGTTTGTTGACATGGATCCTTTTCAAAATTCTTTTTAGGTCGCCCACTAGCTCCTGTGAAGAGAGAAGATGATTGCTTTATTGTGGTCTTCTTGCTCCATGCATTGATGTGAGATTTTGCATTGATATGTTGTGTTAGGATGGTCTGCAAATCTGAACCTCGAGGACATAGGTGCAGCCACTTCCCATCATATTTGCACACAACTTTGACACTATTTTTATCTTTGTAGTCATGTAAAGTTGCTTCAACCAACTGAAAATCAGCCCCTACATGAGGATACAAAATTTTGATAAGAGTTTAGAAACGTAGCTGACAATTGAATCTGATATGCACAAGCAAAAATCCTTAAAAAAGGAACCAAAATAAGGGACTAAGAATTGTCTTACATGATTCAACAAATATCTTTTACAAAAAAATATTACAATTTACAACATAAAACAAGAAGTTGATTCTTACCTTCATGAGTTCTATTGAAATTATTCATCTCCTCAATAGCTGCCAAGATTATTATTGCATCATCAGAATCATTCTCGTCTTTTGGAGTACTTCCATGAGAACCATGAGTAGAAAATGCATCAAACCTCAAACTTCGGTTAGATAAGTATCGTTTTTGATGTGCTTGACCATCTAGAATGTGAAATCTCATGAAGTTTGACAAGCATGAGTATGCGGATTGCTTGCCACTAGTCACTCCCGATCCATAAGCACTCCCACATTCATTGCACCACACTCGAATCAAAGGTTGGTCATTGACATCTTCCGTGATGAGCTGAAATTTATCATCTCTAGATGGCTTTCTCTCACTCAACTTCTTGCGGACCTTCTCACATTGGAGCTCCCAAATTTTGAGCGCTTCTTGTGTTACTAAAACACTCTTGAGCATGTTGACTCTCCCACCATGATCACCCACTTCCCTTATTTGATCGCCCTCTTCCATCCCATCCATAGCAGTAGCTTCCATGGAAGTATTTAAGCTTCTACAAACACGCTTTGAGGACCCTCCATCATCCACCGTGGTTGATAACCTCTTTATGCCAACTCGCTTGCTATTCTCAATTTTCCAACGCTCCTCTTGTAATGCATTCAATATGCATACTCCATCACAGTCTTCATCTTCAATAACAAACTCGAATGATTCACTTACAATGCCATCTTGGATGATCTCTTGACGTATATCACTATAAGTGCAATCTGCCATCACTCTGACGTAGCCCAGCACCTTCTTCTCGTTACTCCCATGATCACACACCTTTATGTGAGTCTTTGATGCCATGAATGATCAGATCTCTAATCAAAATAACCATACAAGAGACATGAATGATCAGATCTCTAATCAAAACAACCATACAAGAGAGAATGAGGAAGGAAGAGTAAAAAAAAAGACAAAAAAGACATTGACACACAAACTATTCTCTCTTTTTCTCTCTCTCTCTCAATCTCTCTATTTCACACACACTAATGATGGGAATTGGAAAACTGGAACCTAAATAATATGTGCATGTTAGAATCAAAGATTACCAGCTTTTCAAGAGGTCATGAAGTAGATGCGGGGGATGCAGAGATCGTTGCCACCAGCCAAGATGGGAATCAAAGCTATGACGGGTGAATGGCAGGGTGAATGTAATCCAGCTCTGCTCTTTCTCAGGAATTGGAAACTTCTTTACCAGATGTTGGGGACTACTGCAAACATGCACAGTTCAGCAGCATACCATCAAGAAGTAGAGGTCCAACATATCATGCAAGTGGTATAAAACCAGAGCATTAAAAAGCGAGAGAGCAATTCAGCATATCATCAAACACGAGCAGTACACCATATCATCAAGAATTAGAAATCCAACATATCATCAAGAATTAGAAATCCAACATACTAGTCACATTGCTGGCTGGACGCTTAGATAAGAAAGCATCCAGCTTTGGCTGAGACTTTCTCTTCTTCCTATGAGAAGAAGAAGATTTTTCTATTCTCTTGTTAAGATCCATGGTCTTTTGATCAGATATGTGCACAAATCTACTCTGGAATCCATAAAACCATATCATGTAGAAAGCAAGAGATGATGACAAGATCTCATAAAATAGAGCACTCATATTACCAACGAAACCTTACAAATAGGGCAATCATATTACCAACAAAACCTTACAAATATGAGACATTGCAATTTGTCAAATACATGCAGTACAAAATAATAAAAGAAAAGAATAATGTTTAATATACCTGTGTAGCCCAAAATCTAAAAGCTTCATGTGCCCATGGCGATCTAGTAATAGATTGTCTGGCTTGATATCTCTATCAAAAACAAGTGACAAATCACAAACTAAATCCAAACCTTTCCATGCAGTAAGAATCCAGTAAATGACTTGATGTACGTCTTGATATGTTGCCTAACGGCCTACATACAGGAACCCTTCCTAGAGAGGGAAAACAGGATGCAGATGCAGTTTGGTCCTAAGCTAAGGTACCAACTTCAAGAGAAGAAGGCATCAAATTATGCTTGTAATTATGCCAATAAACAAAACGACAATTATTGATGTAGCATGAGACAAGCAAACAGCTATGCTTCAAGCATTCCTATAATAGGAAAAGATTTCAAACCACTCACTAGTCTTTTTCCACTAGTCATCCAATAACAAATGGAGTCACAAGAAAGCCTACCCAACCACAACAGTGTCACACTTAAATTTTTCACAACTTTTTTCAATTGAAGAAATGCTTACCAAGTTCTACGAGTTACATGGTGCTCCTCTCTCGCTTTTAAAAATAACACAAAATGATATCAGCAAACAGTTTTGTGGCATTTTATTGGGTGTGTATAGTTGGTGATTGCTACTAAGACTTTCTTCCAATCGCCTATTCTCACAGAGAGGGACAAATAGTCTCTCACAACCTCCTTTGCTAAAGTTGAGGCCAACACTCATAGCTAAATAACGAACAACCTATGGCTTTATTCCAACACGTTGAAGCTTAGGAAATGCACCACAAGATGTCTCGATATGAACATAGTTAGGTGCATAACAGGAGAAACCTAGATGAGCACCTACTCAATAACGTAGCCAGGCACTGCTTTGCAGAAACTGGCATTGGACATGTTAGTAGAAGAAGATAGTACTTGATGGAGCTAGGCCTTCTAATATTAGACGAGCCATCTCACAAACTATAAAAATTCAACGATCCAAAAAGTTTAGGAAGCTGTAGTGTAGTCTCCCATGAGGGGAACCCAAAGATTCATAAACCCAAACTATGCATGAAGGTGAGAGACATTACTAAAGGATAAACGGTGCCCTAGCTTTTTCCAAAAGACCCCCTACTTGTTATAAACGAGGGCAGCAACTTGGTTAAGACAAGCAGTAAGAGAAAAATCCAAGTTTTCATCACAAATAACCGAGAGCATCAAGTAATCAGAGAGAAAAACAGAGAAAAGGATGCACTCAGGCGAGCACATTTCCTGCATTGCAAAGGAGCGTAGCGCCGCTGAACGTCCACTTGATTCACTGGATCGTTTCCATGTAGAAAGAGACACTGAGCCCAAAAGAGAACTTCAATCAGAGAAAAAAAGCTTACCTGGGTACGAGAAGAGTTTAACAGAGTGATCAAGAGAGCAGAAGGAGACGCTGGTTCCAGAAGGGGAGAGAGCGAGACTCGTAATGGCGGAGCGGTGGTGTAAGAGGCGCCGAAGTGGAACAATGGGAGACGAGGCGGGCCAAGAATGGATGAAGAGGGTAGCATGCGAATTAGAGGCAATAAGCTGTCTCTGCTTCTGGTGTTCGTGAGGAGGGAAAGGAGGGCAATTTTTATTTTTATTTGCAATACCCTCCCCAACAAAGGGCAGACGATACCTCCGGGGGTTGAACTCACCCACCCATTCACTTTTTTTTTTTGGCAATACCCTCCCCAACAGAGGACAGACGATACCTCCAGGGGTTGAACCTAAGTCCTTTACTCACCCACCCATTCACTTTAACCACTCGACCAAGCCCCCTTTGGTTTAAAAAAACTTTAAATTTAAATATTAAAATAAATTTTAAATGTAAATAAAAGGAGGGCAATTTTAACGAGAGGAGAGGGGAGGGGGTGGGGAGAGCAATTGGTCTGTCGTGTTTCTTTTCTTTCTTTTCTGAAGAAAGAGAGGCTTCTTGTCGTGGGAGACGTTCCCATTGGGTATGGTGGTCGATAGATACCGAGAGAGAGAGAGAGAGAGAGAGGGAGGGAGGTACCTACTGGCACTACATTTATTAGTTGTTGATGGTTTCTCACGGGAGGAAAAAAAATATTCATTTTGGGCTAAAGCTGGGGCCAGTGGACAATGGGCAATGGACATTGGGCACCGGACAATCCTTTGATAATGAGTCGTGACTCATAACATTCCCCCCGCTCTCCACTCCTTAGACTAGTTATCTTTACTACTACTAATAACACAAAAAAATGACAGGAGATTGATACATTTGAGCATGTCAATTGACATGCAAGGTTTTTCAACACTTGTCAAAGTGACAGGAAAACTTTTAAACATGAGTTGTTATTTGACAGAGAAATTTTTCCATTGCTTTTTTTGACAGGCAAAATGGCCCTTGATAGGAAAAACAGCCGTCAATTTTAGGCCTTGCATACCAGCCCTAAAGGCTGCACCCTCCCCACATGCGTGGAGTTGAGTGAGGGAGTGTTGGTGAGGGGGTTGTCGAAGGTGTGGATGGTGTGGTTGCTGAAGTCACAAGACATTAAGTACAGACTCTCTTTCTAAAGGCCCATTATCAACACCTTGTGACCAAAAATCGCCAAATCCAGGTAGCTCTCAAAATGGTTTCCAGTCCAAAATTCCAAATCAATCCTCTTATGAAACAGAAAAAAAGGCAATCAAAGACCTGGAGTAACACCACAGGCTGGGGTTTTCTATAAAAAGGGATTTGTGTATGGTTTATAAAATGAATTTTCTAACTACAATAATGATGAAGATGCCGTGTTTGTTTTTGACTTGATTTTATAGTACTTTTTGTTATATGATGTTGGGAGAGTTTGGTGTATTTTTTAAAAAATGCCTTTGAAATTTAGTAAAAAAACATCCTAGTTCTTGCTTTTATAGGTTTTGTAAGCTCTTGCACATAAGTTTATTTCGAACACTGGTAGAAACCCATCACTGGAGAGAAAAGGAAAAGATTAAGGTTAGGACTTTTTTTTGGCCTTGGTATACGCCTCTGTATAAGTCTCGGTATACGCCTCAGTATTTTTGTATACCGACGCACATACCGAGACGTATAGAAAGACTTATACCGAGGCATATACCGATTTTTGCGTCGATAGGCCGTGTCGGTATATCCATAATACCTTGTAGTGTGTGTGTGTGTGTGTGTGTGTGTGTGTGTGTGTGTGTGTGTGTGTGTGTGTGTGTGTGTGTGTGTGTGTGTGTGTGTGTGTGTGTGTGTGTGTGTGTGTGTGTGTGTGTGTGTGTGTGTGTGTGTGTGTGTGTGTACTAACAACCTAGTTCTGAAGATTTATGGATAAAAATACCCCTTATTTTAATTTCTCAGTATACAATATTTAACCCCCTTCTTTCATTTTAAATCTGTAGGTGAAACTGATATTAAACCCCCTCCTGTTGAGTGCACGTGCTACACCTACGGGCCTATAAGGTGGACCCCCCGGGCAGTTCGGTTTGCAGCCAAGGCGTAGGATGTGAAGGCCAAAAAGTATTCTGCTCTAGACGCAGAGTAACCTGGACTATAGCAAAAAATCCTAATTGCTGCAGTCTTTTCCAAAAACATTACTTTGTGGGCATTATATTGTAATCTTGAGAAACCTAGAAGCCTTGTAAGCTTTAATACAAAGTATGGGCCATGCTGCATCCTCTGAGAAACTACTATGAAGTACTAAAAATGAATTAGGATCAATCCTAGCTAAGTAGTGGCCAAGTGCAATGTCTTTCAATGTACTACCACCAGCTCTCGATCCTTTGCCATGTCCCAAGAAGTTATCTGAATCAGCAATCTCCAACTACAAATAACACCCATACCAAATGAGCGTGGAACTCAAACCTACCAATGTGTAAAAGAAAATTCGAAATAATCTTACCACTTGGTTTTCATTGTACTCCAATTTAATTGGATTCCATAAATTTATTGATGATGATGTCTCGTTGGTGTTTATCAATTCTTTAACGTACTCAGGCTCCTCTCTTCCAAAATTGGAAATCCCAAGTTGGCTTTGCATGCGATCGAACTCCTCATCAGTATTACTTAACTCTTTATCAGCATCTTTTGCCTTGTCAAAACAAAGAGAGAGGGCTTCACCAGCACCAATAAACTTATCATCTCCAGTTTCGGTATCAATTTTGAGTATCTCTTCCTTTGGTTCATTCTCTGTGTTAACCATCCCATTTGCAGCATCAGAAGCCTACGCAATAATGGCTAGATAATAATCTTCCCTAAGATTGAAAAGTTTTTGAATATCGGACAGTAATATGTAATCCTTCTCCTTGAAAGGTATAGATGGTAGAGAAGGAACAGTATAGTGAGAACTCTCATAAGTTGCAGGGTTTGCATTTCCTTGGCTCTCCTCAATGATGGTCTTAGCTTTGAACTGAGCAACATCCAGCTTCTCAGCAATAGAAGTCTCAAAATCTACATCTACAACCTTTTCTGTTTCCTTTTCATCTGCCAGGTCATCTAACATACAAAAGCTAGCAGACTTTGCTCCTTCTAGCTATTGCTCATCAGCTTTCATAGGATATTTGACAAGGGTGAAAACAATAAAAGTAGCAGACTTTGACATAATCTTGCAGTTCTTGGAATGAGTGGAGCACAATATGTCTCTTGCATAAAACCTGTCCAGAGAGTGGGCACCACACCTCCTCGTAAACACTGACTTTTCATTGCCTATTGACCCAATAGGAACATGGACATATTCCTTTGTATCAACTTCAATAACAGGACCTGCTAGATTTTCAAACTCCAAAAAGTCCTCCAAAAAATATTTTTTACAATATTGCAAAACACTGTCAAGATCCCAATCAGGATTAAAGGCATTCTTAACAACTCCATAGAAAGAGAGATCCATGCCATTCTGAAGGATAAAGTCAAGAAGCCTCTCTAATGGAGTGACATCAATAAGCTCTAATACTCCAAGAACTCTCATTGTAGACTTTCCCTTCCCTGGAGATATCCTTGGCATTCTGACACTGGTGGTGGAGCATGGGGAAGAAACAGAATGCACAAGCTTATCACATGTTGAAGCCCTTGAGCTTGTAGAAAGCCTTCTCCTTTCCCTACCCCTGGAAGAACCTTGGAGCCCTCAAAATCTCTAGGTTCAGACATATTTGCAAGGCCTGCATGATACGACACGATGAGACGCAAACGCTAAAGATGTATGTTGCTACTCGCGTCGTATGGTGAAAAGTGCAACAACAAACAGTCAAAGGTGAACGGAAACAAACAAGAATCTGGGAAAGCAAAAGGCCATGCCGAATTGAGACAAGAAGAAGGCTACGCCCAAAACGACGCGAGAAGGCAAACCCAAAAAAAGCGAACACTTGCCCTCGCACCGTATCAGGAGACGAATGAAGAAGTCGAAAAGGCAGCCAAAAAAGCCGTACATGACCGACACCTCCTTATATAGGGCATGCAATTATGCCACGTGGCACTAGCCGTTGGGCACCGACACGTGGTAGCCACATGGAACTAGCCGTTAGGCCAAGACACGTGGCACTGCCGTGATACGACATGTGACCGACAAACACGTGGCAAGCCCGAGTCGCGACACATGGCAAACAACACGTGGGATGAGACACGTCAGTAAGGCACGTGGCAAAACGACACGTGGCTCGATCGTTAGTCGATACATGGCATATAGGCGCTAGGCAGACACGTGGCACAATTAATGCGAGACACGTGTCACGACACGTGTGGCATGGTTGACGAGGGTATATAAGGAACCCTTTTGCTTACGTGTACACTTTACATTCTCTCGAGCTCTCACGCCGTGCTTACTCGATACGGAGCGATCCCACTTTTGCGCCTATTGTGTTCCTCTCCTGTCGCGTTGTATTGGTTGCCCTCGCTCGATACGGAGCGAGGGTGCTTCTACGCCTTTCCCGGTTTCCTCCTATCGTGCCATTTCATGGCCCCTTGTTCGATACGGAGTGAGGGCGTCTTTCAGTGGTCCACGTTATTGCCCTCTCGCATCATATCGGGCTGGCTTTTCGCGGGTGTTGGAGTTCTTTGCTTTCGCATCTATTGTGCTCGTCTCCGATACGGCGCGAACGCTCAGATCCGTCTTCTGCATTTGTTCCTCCTCATGCCGTATCATGCCTGCTGCCTACCAAGCAAGTGCTATCTTGTCAAATTTTCTAGAAAATTCCTATCTCTCTTTTGTCTTTCTGGCTCTTTTATTTCCTCCTCTGCATGGCAAGGACAAGGCAAACTACAAGAAAAGTTTATGTAGATAGGAAGAACACTGGGGGTAGAAGGAAGTTACAAATTGATGAATCTGAGGAGGAACTCCCTTCAAATATTGCTGAGGCTGGGCCATTAGAGGTGCAAGAGGATATTGCCACAGAGATCTCCCCTACACCAGGTGTTGGCCAGGCATCTTCCATGGAGTCAAAGCATTCAAGTGCAGAGAATGTTTCTTCTCCTGAAGTTGAAGAAGCTAAGGGTGAGGCTTCCCCTGTGAAGGATTCATCCCCTCCAATTGCACCCGAGCCTACTTCTGCTGCTGCAGCCAGTGAGCCTCCCAAGCCACAAAAGAAAAAGAGGAAGTCTCGGTTCGTCTACATGCAGAGGTGTTTCACTGAGATTAGAAAAGCCCAGAAAGCCATAGAGCACGTGATTTCAAAGGCTGCTTTCATAAGAGTTGTAAAAGAAATCTCTAACAGATTGTCTAAAGTGGCAACTGTCTCTGGTCTTCATAAGAAGTGGCAACTCTCAGCAATTCTTGCTCTACAAGAGGCGGCATAAGATTTTCTCATTGATTTCATGAACGATGCTTACATTGCCGCTGCACATGCTCATAGAATTGCCCTAATGAATAAAGATTTTAGCATGATCAGCAGAATCAGGTATATGTTTGATAAAGTGTTGAGGCCCTTGCCTTCTACCGATCAAAAAGCCTATGACATCCTTAACATTCCCTCGAAATAGTCCAGGATAGGAAAAAAGCCAAAGGTCGAGGATATCACTCACCTTTACTCTACAAGGGGTGCCACTCAGCAGGAGTCTATCTTGAAAGAAAAAAGGCAGGAGGCCTTGGAAACTGAAGACAAAGTTTACAAGAGGAAAGCCACATCACTTAGTCCCATCAACTACGAGAGGATGGGTAAAGTGTATGGGTGAATACTTGTGAATGTTTCTATGGAACCTGAGAAGGAGGATTGCCTTAGTATATCTCCCAAGGACAAGCCCATGTTGGAGAAAAGGGATGTCCAACTATCTGACTCTATTGTTTTTTGTTGCATAAGGTAAGGCTTATAGGTTCAAGTATATTTTATATGTAATTTGTATTGATTTTGATCGATTCAAATAGCTTTTGCTATTGATTGCAGGGTATTTGTCTCCTCTCTCACTCCTGATATCCGTAGAGCCATATATGTTGTTGATCCACTTCTCTCAGTGGAACTATTTGCAAGAATTGGGTCTAATATTGCACCATTCTTTCGTGCTTTTGATAGTGTGACAAATTACCACATCTTTTTCTCTTATGTAGAAAGGTATTTTTCTTTTCTATAGAGGAAAATTTATATCCATTTGTTTTCACCCTTCTGCTCACCTCTATTTTGAATTTGCAGAGGGCATTAGAGTCTTATCTATATCAACTGCCTTACTAGAGAAATTATCTTTATGAACTCTCTCAGCGGTGTTCATGGCCAAGCATGAATGTATGTTGAAAGAAAATTACTTGCTTTGATTATATTTACAAATTATATTTTGAACTAATAAAGCTTCCTTTTGTAGTGCTGGTAGACTTATTTCTACGTTTTTGGATACTACATATGAGGATCTTGCTGATCCTCAAAAACCTTATAAGTTTCTTCTACAAGAAGTACCATTGCAAAGTGATGTGCATACTTGTGGATGGAGAGTTATATCAAATATTTGCAGAACAGTGGATTCAAAGTTGCTACAAATAGAAGGAGTGAATGTAAGTTATTAATTTCATTTGATTTTTGTGTGACCCTTATCATGATGTCTTTTAACTAACTTATAACATTTATTCTTACAGTGTAAAGACTATCCTGATTTGTATGTTTGGTGGATAAGGGAGAGATGCATTGAGCTAATTTTGGATAAGGCAATCGCACCATATGATCATGACTCCCCTCTTCCTCCCAAAACTTCAATGGCCAAGGGCACAAGCAAGGGAAAGGGCAAAGGCAATGGTAATGGCAATGACAAGGGAAAGGGCAAAGGCAATGGTAACGGCAATGGCAAGGGCAAGGGCAAAGGCAAAGGCAATGGCAATGGCAAGTCAGCCACCACAAAGACCACTGCTGCCGAGTCTTTAAAAAAATGAATGCCAACACTTTCTCCTTTGAAATTTGATCCATCCTCTCTTAAGCCCCAAGAAAAGAGAGTACCTGTGAAGGTGAAATTCTTTCAACAATAAAAGAAGAAAGGCCCCGTGAGAAAAAACATCTTTGAAGAAATCGATAAAGAAGCCACAAAGCCAACAAAGGAGAAGGCAGCAGATAAAGAAGAATCAAAATAGCAAACATAAGTATACACAAGCCTTATTATTTTGGCTTTGTACATTTATATGACATTTTTGTACCTCATGATGTAATGAACTTCTTTTTCACTTATAAATCAAATGTAATGTACATTTATTTCTATACATTCAAAAGGCAACTTTCTTCATGATAGCTTATGAGTTCCCACTGAGAAATATCTTAAGGACAGTCACTCAATTAACCTGCAAAGTTTTCATTCTCAAGGCTCAAAACTCACAATTGTGGGAGACGAACAACTCGTATAAGAGAAAGAGCACTCGGCTCTTTTACCATTTGTTACACCATTCACTTTGAACTTATATCTAGGGGATGTATTGTCTAGAAATTCCAAGGTATCCCTCTCATCTTTCAGACTCCAATTGGAAGTAACATTCACCTCCTTTGCTTCTTCATGCGGCAAAACATGCACCGCAAGTTTATACGGTGTTCAATCTGTATCGGAATCCAAGCGAACCCAAATACCCAATCTTAGTTTGTATCTCCTGTAATCAAAGCCCAAAGCAAGAGTTTGGCGAGGGATACTGTAAGCCAAAGCCAAGGATTGAGGGCATGCACTGCACCTCAAGATATCACCCTTATGGTCGCACTCTCTAGATTTCCAAAGTGTCCCTATACTATTGTCCAAATCCTCTTCCGAAAAGTTTCTACTTAGCTAGGATACCTTCGTTCTTTGTAAATTTTCTGTTTTGAAGCAAGCCACGAAGATATAGAGGGGTAAAAACCATGATAAACGTATTCTTCTTGAGATCCTTCCAGCTATCATGGACTTTTGAATATCCTGAGATATTTTGAATTTGAAACTCTGCACCATTGCCTTGTCAGGAATCTCCCAGTTTAGAGATGAAAGACTTGGCAATGGAAAATCTTTGATATGCCCATACCTATCTACTCTAGAGGGAACCGCATACTGTGCATAATATATAAAACCTTGCATTCACTAAAAAAAGACACAGTTTGATCAGCATAAATAATGTCTGCAAATACCTTATGAATGGCATGGAAAGTCCCACTTAGGCTTTCCATAGGTTGCCATTCAATACTTGTCGACGGAAAGATATCTGCAATGATGAATCGGTTGTTAGTACTTGCCTAAATGGAAAAGAATTACATACGTTATTCAACTAATAACTTACAATGTGTTTGTTGGGGAACACGTTTGTTTGGAGGCAAGTGCATATCCTTGGCTATGTAAACATGTTGCACCTTGACAAACCACCCTTCGGGCATAATTTTGAAGGCAATGATACGCCCCTTCCAGTGATATTTTATATCATCTCGTTTTCTTCTTTTCACCTTATGAGAGCCCTTGCAAGATGGTAGCATGGTAACCCAATCGTTTACACTAAAGGTTTTGGGCTCCCAATTTCCATCTACTCCCTGGCTATAGACTGTGCAAGAGTGTATTAAATGAGAAGGGCGCCTAGAGAAAGCCATGAAAAGAATGAAAGCACTGAGAAAGAAGCTCAAAGAGGGGTGAATGAACTAAAAAGTAGCGTCAAGAACACAAATGAATATGTATTGGGTGCCAAAAAGAATATTGAAAGATCTCTCGAATTTCAAAAAACTCATTATTAATTTCATCAAATCTCTGACACGTATTTTGTCAAATTTGTGAGTAAATAAGATCTTTGGAACTCCAAAACATAGACTTTGGGGATTTTGGCTAAAAAAGAAGAGAGAATCACGAAATGGACTCTACTATCTCTAAAAAAGAGGAGACAAGAATACCATATTCTTGCACATGTGGCAAACTCTCTTCGGCGTGTTTCTTAATCTCGTGATTAACAAAAGTGTATTTTTGGAAGTGTTTTTGGCCCTAATGGGGCATGTCTCCTCTAGCAGAGTTGATGGTGAAAGCTACTTCTATTGTGAGGGTCGATGTGACGAGCTAGTTTTGCATTGTAGAGAAGTAATACTCACTTTCACTTGGAGCTAACAAAGGACCTATAAAACCTCAATATTATGATGGGGGAATTGAAAGGAAGCATAGAAGTACTATTATGATTAGCATGAGAAGGTTTCCTGAGGATCCCATTTGGCATTGTGAGAATGTTTTAATGGCATCCAAGCTACATGGTAGGAAGGGTTCAAACTTTAAAGTCAACAAAAGGAAATGTAAATGTACAACCAAATTGCATATAGTGATCGAGACATCACATCCCTTAGTTTGTGTGGATCTTGCTTGATCGAATGTTAAACTTGTGTCACATTGCATTTGAAGTATCTAGATAATCCCTTTGACAAATTAGGTCTTTATATAAGCCATATAAGCCATTATCCCATGATATGATGTCCAACAATTCAGTAACCTTATGTGAGGCTCAATCTTAAGATTGAGCCTCATGCAACTTCATGCAATTCTTGTAGCTTGATTGTTTACCAATCAAACATGTCAATGATAACCAACAATCTCACATAATCAGCAACTTGTATGAGGCTCAATTTCAAGATTGATCCTCACGCAACCATTTGAGGGGCATTACACTTACAAAAGAACTTAAGCTATTTGCAAGGTGGTCAAAATGTTTACACTTTATTCTCCATCCATTTGAGGGGCATTACACTTATAAACTTCATTTATATAACGAATGATATATTTTAAGTTTTGACTCACACTTTAATTAGATCCATTAAGAGTTACTTTAGTTAACACAAATGGAATTTCAATTGTCTAAAAAATACCATTAGAGCATGTAAGTAGTATGAGCTAAACTATCAACACAATTTTATAAGTTCATTTTAAAATGGCACTTGAATAATTGTCAAATTTCTTAAATGGGTATTTTTATGTCGCATCCCATCATTTCTTCCCTCTCAACTGGTATCAGAGATCTATTTCTTGTTTGTGGGATCTCATGCTTGGAGCAAGGAGGACGAAGCTTTGTCACAAAGGTGGAGGATTTGAGCTTCATATTTGACATTGATGCTTGTTGCCCACACATTGATAGAGGTGTTATTCTCATCACCAAGATCTAGATCTGAGTCAAATAGGTGCTTGACCCATTGAGGGTTGATTTGGGATTGCAATAACCCACTTTGGCAGTGATTTGATAGCCATTTGTGGTTGGGTTTGAAGTAAAAGAGCTTGTCTTTGGATGCTTAGGAGAGAACTTGATATATGGTTTTGATGTATGGAAGCACATGGCGCTACCTAAGCACACATACAACTTGTTTTTAGGAAGCGAGGGGTCCATTTAGATGTAGCAAGAGGCTTGGTTAAGCTCAAGCACTATTTGTGTTGATGTAAGGTGTTTGCTTATGTCTACAATAGAGAAATAGAAAGAGAGAGACTTAATGATTTGTGAAGATTCCCATGTCTGTGGGGACTATACTACTAATGTGGATGCATGAAAGGCTGTTTAAGTTAAAAACAACATATATTGATACATTTTCATCAATCAAGATACGCATACCATATTTTCACTTTTTAAAAAATTATGTACAAGCTTTAGGGCATCCATTTTATCACATAAATGTTTTTGTAAGGTCTATTATTCAACAATGACTAGTTTGCATTGGAAGCTCTCGAATTACTCTTGGCTTTAGATTATGTAAAAATTTTGATGAATTTTTCATCTTCAAGGATTTTCCATGTTTGTTTATACTCACTTTTAGAGAGCATGTGGCTTCAAATTGATTTATGAAGGTAGTTTGCATGCATTAGGGCCAAAAATGTTTCAAAACAACACTCGTAAGAAAATGATTAAGTTGCTAAATAGAAGAGGTTTAGAAGAGAAAAACCCTCCAAATTTGGCTGCATGAATGTGATTAATGAGAGAATATATGATTAATTTAAGAGGTCATGTATTAAATGTCTTCAATCTTTAATGGACGTTAAGTGTCACCTTTTCAACCTTATTCTCTTGAAAATTGCAACATCTTGTATTTTTGAATTTTCGCACCAAAAGACTCGCTCGTTTGTGTTCCTCGATGTTCATTTTTTGCACCGCTCTTTCCAGTGGTTTTTATTTCATTCTCTATGATATTATTGTCTCGTTAAGAGTTCCCTACCAAAATGTTTACCTGTACCTCTTCTAGCAATACAAGCGCAACCCCACCACGCAAGTATAAACTTACTATTCAATTAGATCCAGTCTATTCATCTTGGAGGAGTTTACACCATTGAGCATTGTTGGATAAGGATGAAGCTAACAGGTTGCGATTACAAGGAAAGAAGCATGTAGACTTATGGATGGATGGAAATATTTATCCTCCAAACCCTTCTATAGGTAAGCATCTGCCTTTTTACAGTATTCACAACTTCATAAGGTATGTTGGAGATGGTTGTGATGGGATGCTTGGCTATTGCATGAGGTTATATTCTACATCTTTTACATTTATAGAACAAATGCATGAAATGAAAGAAGCATTAACATTGGCACAAAAAACTATTTCTGAGCTAATGGACAAGGTTGATAATCTAGAAAACTCTAATCAATCATTGCAAGAAAAATTACTACGCTTGAAAGAAACTCCAATAGGATTTAGAAAAAGAAAAAGACCACTTAAAAATATAATGGACTTGTGTAGTCAAGTGAAGAAAAGGAGACTAAATCTTGCAAAGAGATGTATCTCTAATATTTCAGGTATTAATATTCGAGAGAATGATGAGAGGATTAAGCTTATTAAAGAAACCATGACAGAGAAGGACATTATAAGGATTCTTAAATCATGTGAAAATGTAGACTTGAGAAGCCAAACTCTAAAAGAGTTAGTGAAATATTTAAAAGGAATAGTTAAACCAGATGAAATAGTAGAGACATGTGACAGTATGGGTATCAGTCCATAGAGGTTATCATGCTCTCTCTAAATTGTGGTTTACAAATCTTGAATGTCATAGAATAAGTGCATTTGGTTTACCTTTGCCTCTTGCAGTTTCAATTGTTAGGACAGCTATGAATTGTAGGATTCTAGATGTTTTTGGGGAGTGTATTCATATAGAAGGATCCATGCCCTATGAAAAACATAAAACAAAGGCTTTTTTTTAGTATAACACATTTAATAATATTTGGATTGATCTTAAAAGAGTCCAAATTGCAATGGTCCATATGTATAAATTTATTGTCCAAGAATGTGGTGGTATTTTGAAGTTTGCACTAAAATTGGATGAAGCGCAGGTTCAAAAGGGACAAAAGATGAAAAGAGTCAGCATCTGTATTGTGAACATGGCATTGGATTACAGTACCGGTAGGGAGCAATAATAATAATTTAAGATACAATCCGAGATGGAGCTTTGGTGGATTGGTGCGGCCCAAGTACTAACTGAAAGTCATGAAATCTTGAAATTGTTATTCTCTCATACACATATTCTTGATATTTTAAAGTCTCAAAGCAAAGGCGAAATGTTGATAGTCAATGGTGTTGGTAGTTTTAATGTTGAATGGCATATGAGTGCTGACTTAAAAACTATCAAATGTATGCTTGGAGTAAGTAATGGGGCCAATGCAAAATATCCTTGTATTTATTGCTTGGAGAGTTTGGGATCTAAAGGATGGAGTACTTTGTGGCCAGCAAGAAGAGCCCTGACTCGAAACTCTATAGATTTGAGTAAGTTCAAAAACTTGGATGGCTTATGGGATCCTATTCTCTCAATCTCTCTAAGGAACATTCATATTTGTACATCACATGCAAAGATTTGAATAATTGATAAGTTGCTTAGATTGCATCTTGACTATGCATATTCAATAAAACCTGCATTGATAAATGTGAGGCTTTACTGTCAAAAATGGGTTTTCATGGAGGTCAAGTTCGCTTGAGAAAGGATCTTAAAGCCTCAGGGAAAACAAGAGAGGTCTTAGCATATGTCTCTGTGGGGGGTACAAAAGCTAGACGATTTCTAAGAAATCATACTGGTAAACAAATGAATGCATTGTGGGAGTGTTGGAGAGAGTTGTGTGCAATCACAACAAATGCGGCTAGCACACCATGAATTTCATTCCTACGAATGGAGGTTTGGAGACACCTTGACATATTTTTAAAAATGCTCAAGGAACAAAAGATAACATCTAACTATTTGGAAGAGTATAAATGTTCAATTGTGAATCTTGTTCAAGCAATCAAGGAAGCTTGGGGAGAAAAGGATATTACTTTCTACTTGGTAAGATGGACATAAATTTGAACCTTTTTGCTTTGAAAACAAGGTTTAATGATTTCAACTCATTATTGCTTGGTTGGGTTGTCATAGCATATTCTTCTTATTCATGGGCCTTATTTTGTGGAAGAGCAAGGGCCCCTAGCAAGTTACAGTAGCCAAGGCATGGAGAAATCTCACTACCAAGCACGTATGTGTTTCTTTCAGAGCACTAGACGTGGAGGAGGAGCAACAAAAACCAATGCCCTTCAGGAGTTATTCAATTGGTTTTTTCAAAGACAACTTCAAAGAACACAATAAATGTGGTGGAATCTAAAATACCGATACTATTTTCAAAATGTTATATACATGACTATCTTTTAAGAGCCTTTATGCCCTCTTCTTCCTCGGGCATTTTCCCTCTATAACGTAAAAACTTTCTTCTCTTATATCTAGCTATGGATTTGATATATATTTTGTCTATTCGGATGGCTGCTATCTTTTCCAAAAACATAACTTTGTGCACATTGTATTGGAAACTTGAGTATCCAATAAGCCTTGTAAGTGTTTTAACACAGACAATTGGCCATGAGGCCTCCTCTGAGAAAGTGCTATGCAAAACCAATAGAATATTGGGATCAATCCTCAATATGTAATGCCCAAGTGCAACATCCTTTAGGGAAATACCACCAACTCTCGATCCTTTGGCTCTTCCCAAGAAATTATACTCATCTGCAATCTCTAGCTGTAAAAGCAATAGTCAGAATGAAAAAAAGGAAATATCTATGTGATTCCACAAAAACAAAAGAATGCATTACCATTTGATTTTCATCACTCTCAAGTTTGCTTGGATTCCATAATCTAATTGATGTCTCCTTGATATCCTTGAGCTCCTTTACATATTATAACTCCTCCCTTTCGAAATTGGAGATTCCAAGGTTCTCTTGAAATTGGTCAAACTCTTTATCAGCAACTAGTAACACTCTCTCAGCATCTTTAACCTTGCTTAAACATAGGGAAAAAGCATTTGATGCATCTATAAACATATCATCAGACATTTGAGTATCTAATTTAAGTAAGTCCTCCTTGGACTCGTTTTCAACATCCACATTGCCTTTTGCATCTACAAATGCCTCTGCAATAACTGCCAAGCAATAATCTTCTCTCAAATTGAAAAGAGATTGGAGATCAGACAATAATATGTATTCCTTATCTTTAATTGGGAAAGTAGTCAAAGATGGAACTATAAGGCTTGAAGGAGTGTCAGATGGCTCATCAACCTCTGTAGTGGTTTCTTCAATTACAGTCTCTACTTTAAATTCAGCAACATCCAAGTCCTTTGCAACTAATGCTTCCATCTGGGTGTCTAGTTGCTCATCAACATCAACTTCATCTACTATCTCTTTAAGAAGGCAACAGCTAGATAATTTTGAGGTTTCTTTATGCTTTTCATAAGATTTTGGAGGGTATTTCACAAGGGCAAATACAATGAATCCAGTAGACTTAAGCATAAGCCTGCATTTTTTTGGGTGTAAAGAGCATAACTCAGTTGCATAAAATCTATCAAGAGAATAATAACCACATTTCTTGGTAAACAAGGACTTCTCATGCCTGACCTTCCAACAAGGGTGTGAACATACTCCTTGGAATCCAATTGAACAACAATATATGCCAACTCTTCAAACTCTGCAAAATCTTCATTGCAAAAGTCCTTTGAGAAATTAAGAACTTGATCAAGGTCCCACTCTGGATTGAAAATCTCCCTAGCTGTTGGATAGAAAGTAAAGTCAATATTGTTTTCTATGAGAAAATCCAAGAGCTTCTCAGAGGCTGTAACATCTATAATTTGAGAAAGCTCTGGGACCCTCACAAGAGACTTTGAAGCCTTTCCCTTCTTTGAAGCCTTCCTTGAACCTTCACCTATCACACTGACATATGAGATGCTATTGAAACATTTGAAGCAACTGACTCCTTTGTCATTTTGGGCTCAAGGACTCTTTTACCCTTTAAAGATGTGGAGGTAGACATGTGTGACATTTTTGTTCTTGACATCTTCTTGAATAAATAGCTTTGTAGACTAGTTGCCTATACAACGCGAATATAAATGTATAAAGCTCTCGAAGTGAAACCCTCGCTCTGTGTTGGAAGATCAAATTATATGATGCGAATAGAAGCATTTACAAATCTCAAAACTCCACCATCGTGCCGTTCTAGTTCGCAAGTTGGTTGCGATTCTACACATACAACGCAAAAGAAAGAAAGACGTGTGAGAAAACCTTGTGCAAGGATTGGCTAATATGATGCGATTATAGAAAAACCAACACCTTCATATTCACCTTCTCACGCCTTGCGAAAGGACTTTGGAAATTGCATAAGAACTTTGGACGAGAAGCGAATACGACTTTGATAGGGGTGGATGTGGTAATTTCTACGACAAAGTGGACGAAATGACGTGCGGGTTGGAAACGATATTATGAACGGGGGGGTTACGTGGATTATGGACGGAGTACAAGATGTGGGGCCGACAAAGTGGGTGACGTCGGGGGAACGGGATTATGGATGGATGGGCGTCTGTGATTAAGAGGGGGACGGAGATGGACACAGAGAATCGGACTTAAAAGGAGCCGAGGGGAGAAGGAAACGAAGATGGAGTCGAGAGGAAGTGGAAGTAGAAAGTGGCATTGCGTCGAGCATGGCAGAGAGGAAGACGTTTGGCATGGAAGGAAATCAGGAGGAAAAAGGCACGAGAATTTTTTAGTGGACTTAAATAGGCACAAGGGAACGTTCCGAAAACCCTAATATCACGGTGAATGGGAACATGACATGTGGACATCAGCAACCCAAGTATATAATAACTTCTCATTTGGCGGGAGCGCGAATTCAAACCTTACATCACGACTGCTGTTCGTTCGACAAAATCTTCCGTCACGACTATCGTACGATCGACAGTACTGGCGTATCCGATCGACAGAGGTGCCGTATGTCCGGCTGCTCATTCATTCGCGTTTTGTTGGAAGAACCCAATACGAAGTGACAAGGGGAAAGAAGGAAATCAAATTTGCCTAATCGCATTGTATTGGGCAAACTTGTGCGAAGCTAGAAAAACGGGTCCAAGGCCTACAACTGCCTCAGCTTCAATACGAAGCGATAACGTTAAATGAGGATGTCAAATATTTGTAATCACGTTGTATTGGAAATCTGAAGTAGGGAGAAGGGATCAAGGAATAGCATCCTTTCGGCTTCCATACGAAGTAATAAGGTCAAAGGATCAACCTCAAATCTGCACTATTGCGTTGTATTGGGCCAAGCATTATTTCACCTTTCATATCACGTGAGAGGAGTAAGTCGCCTTTGTATTCAACTTCCTGATCATGTCGTATTGGTTTCAATGGCCAGGACAAAACAAACTACAAGGAAGGTGTTGGTGAAGAAATCTTCTGAAGAAGATGCTGAGCTAACTGTTGAGGAGACAATTGAAGAAATCATTGTCCCTATTACACCAGTTGGTAAAGTATGTTTAGGTGAATCCTTAGAGAACAAGTCATTTGGTGAGTTTGAGCCCTCAGCTTCTCCTCACTCTCAGCTTGCCAAGGAAGCCCCTGTGAGGAAAAAGAGAAAGTCAAGATGGTTTAACATGCATAGGTGTTTTGCATAGATTAGAAAAGTTCAAAAGTCAACCAGGCACCTTATTCCTAAGGCTGCATTTTAAAGACTGGTCAAGGAGATATCTGATAGATTGTCCCTTGTTGCTTCTATGGATGGCCTCAACAAGAGATGGAAGTTGTTTGCTCTCTACATTAATGAATAAAGACTTTAGTATGGTTAGCAGACTTAGATATAGGTTTGACAAAATTTTGAAGCCTCTTCCATCGAGTGATCTCAAAAGGCATTTGAAATCCTCAATGTTCCACCTGGGACAAAGCAGAAAGAGCCACCACCAGCACCCAAGATTGAAGAGGTTACCCATTTCTATCCTAAAAGGGTTGCAAGTGAGCAGGAATTTGTCATGGAGGAGACAAGGAAAGAGGTAATAGAAAATGAGGATCTGATCTAGCAGAGAAAGATTTTGACTCTTGGTCCAATGAACTACGAGAGGATGGGGAAAGTGTACAGCCAAATGGTCGTGAATGTTTATGTTAGTCTTGAGAAAGAAGACTACCTCAGCATTTCTCGAGAGGATAAGATCCTATTTAAGAAAAGGGATACTCAACTAACAGATTCAATAGTTTATTGTTGTTTGAGGTAAGGTCTTTTACTTCTCTTTATTTATAATGAATTTTTCCAAGGGTCCTTATATTGCACTCATTTTCTTATTCATTCTTTACTTTGTATACAGGGCATATGTTGCTTCTCTTAGCATCAATATTTAGGGGGGGGGCCGTTTTTTTTACGTTGCGAAAATCATGGAGAGGCCGCCTTGCGTCAATTTAAAAAATGGAAGCTTTTAAGTTTCTTAAGCTTTATAAGCTTTATATTAAGCTTTTAAGCTTATGGAGTTTTGAAACTTATCTATGTGTATTGACGACTTGGAGAAGAGGATGTAGGAGTGGTCCTCCGCCATTACAGGCCGGTCCTTCGTGATCAGAGACTGTAAACAGAGGTTCTTGACCGCCAGGAATCCACCCGTATCGACTGTTCGCGATGAGATTGACCGTAGAGCTCGATCATTCCAGGAGCTCCGTCTTCACACAAGATGGGTAGCGATTGGAAGCTCTCGATCTCAACTTCGCTCTGATACCACTAGTGCGCAGATCGGATGCTGTATGCTCGCATAGTGAATGCCGGAAGGTCCCCAAGAACAAAAGAACTCTACTTTTTGCACAAAACTCAAGGTAAAAAGCATGCACGACATGAACAAGAGACCAATTGGGTGCAATCTCCCCCCATGCCTTGTGTGAGCGCTCCACAAAGCATGTATTTTATGTATTAATAATCTTCAAGCTCAAATAATAGCCCAAATTAGAAAATAGCACGCTTTTGGCTTTTGAGTTTGCTTTAGCACAAAAATAGAAATAAAGCTAATGGACAGGCGCCCAAAGAGTCAGGCGTACCCAATACAATGTCCAAATACAAATATCATAATCGTGCGCCCATGCACATACAAAATAATAAATAAATATCCAACGCCTCAATAAATAGGCGAGACAAAATATAGGCGCCATGCCTAAGGTATGCACCCATCAAAATATAAGTGATAACTCGAATATGCGCTATAAGAGTATATTTGTTATTGAGCCACTTCTCTCAGTGGATTTGTTTTGAAAATCTGATTCAAATATTGCAAGGTTTTTTAAGGACTTCAATAGTGTCACAAACCATCATATTTTTTTTCTCTTAGTGGATTTGTTTTGAAAATCTGATTTAAATATTGTAAGGTTTTTTAAGAACTTCAATAGTGCCACAAACCATCATATTTTTTTTCCATATATTGAAAGGTACTTTCTTCAACATTCTATCTCTTGATTATTTGTCTTTAGGGTTATTATTGCTCACTTGTGTTTTGGTTTGCAGAGGACATTGGAGCCTAATCTATATCAATATTCTTCAAGAGAGGTCATTTTTATTAATTCTCTTTCAGAAATCCATGGCCAATCAAAGATGTATTGTCAATAAACACTCTTTATTTTATCTTTATTGGATAAAGTTTATAATATTCACTAATAAGTTAATATGTGCAGTGCTACTAGACTTGTTACTATCCACTTGGACACTAGCTTTGAAAGCATTGCTGATCCTCAGAGACCTTTCAAGTTTCTGCTTCAAGAGGTCCCATTGCAAAATGACGTACATAGTTGTGGCTAGAGAGTGGTTTCAAATGCTTCGAGGATAATAGATTCAAAGTTACTCAATGTAGAGGGGGTGAATATAAGTCTCCTGTGCTTTATCCTTTTTATAGTGAAAGTCTCTTGCTACTTCAAATAACTTGTGTGCTTTGTTACAATGTAGAGACTACCCTGAGGCATATATGTGGTGGATACGGGAGAGGTGTATTGAACTAGTTTTAGATAGGGAAATTACACCGGTGGACCCAGATTCCCCTCTCCCAACTAAAAAATCCAAAGGACAGGCAACAACAAAGGGCAAAGGCAAGAAAATGGCAACCACCAAGAAAAATAAGTCTCCAAGGTCCAAACAAAAGGGGCACAAAATGAAGGGCATGCCTAAGCTTTTCCCATTGAAATTCATTCCATCTCCCCTAAAGCCTAAGGAAAAAAGAGTGCCTGAGGTAATTAAGTTCTTCGAGCAACAAAAGAAAATACCTATTAAGAGGAAACTAGTGTAGACAGATGAAAGTATGGAAGATGAAGCAACTTTTCCAAAGAAGGAGAAAAGTCTTAAGGATGGAGAAGCTATAGATCAAGGAGAAGCTAAAGATCAAAGAGAAGCTAAAGAATAGCCTTATAATTATCAATTTTTATATTTGTACTGAAGCAACATTCCCATTGTATATACATCTGTAGTGGAATATTCTAACCCAAAATGTAATGATATGTCATATTGATCTTACCCATGAAAAGATAATTTTTTGTTCATAGAATCATAGAGAATTATAAAGCTTGTACCAAGTCTTTCATATTAAATTGTACTGCAATTTTATAACTCATGATATAATGAAATCATGGTCCATAAACGATGATTTGTTATTCACAGAATCATTACAAAGCTTATACTAAGATTTTTTTAAATAGTACTTCTCAATGTGTATAATTCCATGTTTCTGGCAGCAATATTTGTGAGCAAAAGAAAGATTCAAAATTATTTGTACATGCATATTTATGGTTCAAAACTCACAACACTAGGAGGCAAATAGCTCATACATGATACAGAGCTCTCAACTCTTTTTCCGATTACAACACCATTTACCTTGAACTTATATCCAGGAGTAACATTGTCTAGAAACTCCAAGGTGTCTCTTACATCCTTAAGACTCCACTTTGAAGTAATGTTCACCTCTTTTACTTCTTGTGCGGTAACTTACAGTGTAAATTTCAATGTCATACAATCAATATCTAAATCTAAAGGAATCCAAGCACCCAATCTAAGTTTGTATCTTCTATAATCAAAACCTATGATAAGAGATTGTTGAGATATATTATAGGATAAACCCAATGATTGAGGGTGCACATTACACCTTATAAATTCATATTTGTGGTCAGATTCCTTGACTTTCCAACATAGACCTAAAATTTTATCCAAATCTTCCTTTGAAAAAATTATGTTTAGCCATGAAACCTTTGTCTGTTGTAAACATGTTGCTTTAAAGCAAGCTACAAAAACATACAAGGGTAAAAACCATGATAAGCGTACTCTTCTCGAGATCCTTCCAGGAGTCATAGCCTTTTGAATATATTGAGTAATTTTGAGTTTAAAACTCTCCATTGTTGCTTCATCAGGCATCTTCCAATCCAAAGATGAGAGGCTTGGTAACTGTAGATCTTCAAGGTATCCATACACACATGCTCTTGAAGGAACCATATATTGTGCATAATACACAAAAATTTCACTTTCATGAAAAAAACTTGTGGTCTGATTAGCATACATAATGCCTGCAAATTCTTTATGAATGGCATGGAATGTTCCGCTGAGGCTCTCCACAGGTTGCCACTTGAAACTTGTTGATGGAAAGATATCTACAACCAACAATCCATTATTTAGCATATCCTTCAAACAAAACCATATACTCACGTATATTTTAGAACTCAAACTTACAGTGTGCTTGGCTGGGAAAAACATTCCCGTGGAGCCAAGTGCATATCTCTACCCATGTAAACATGTTGCACCAAAGCAAACCAGCCTTGAGGCATGGTTTTGAAGGCAAATATATGTCCCTTCCAATGATATTTGATATCCCCTTGTTTTGTTTTTTTCACTCTATGAGAACCCCTGCAAGATGGCAGCATTGTAACCCAATCATTTATAGTAAATGTTTTGGGCTCCCATTCTCCATTTGCGCTCTTGCTATACATGGTGCAAGAGTTTATAGAATGAGAAGGACGTCTTGTGGACGCCATGTAAAAGACAATGAGTATGTAGACAATGTGCAAAGAAAGAAACCATAAAGAGAGAGGTCAATGAGACATATTAAAAATACTACGAGCAGCAAGAACTTTGAAAATTCTCCTGATTCTCAAAATGGTTTTAATTAACTTAACTTTGTCATGTCTTTCTCAGAGGTTTTGTCAGCTTTTATTAGTTAATAGGGGTCGTTGGGACTACCAAAACTTGTCGGGGTAAATAGGAGGGGAGAACCACAAAATGAACTCTACTATCTCAAAAGCAGAGGAGACAAGAATATCATATTTTTTTCCACGTGAAAAAATCTATTTGGCCCTTTCCTTAATCCACAGATTAACAAAAGTGCCATTTTTAACGTTTTTCAACCCTAATGGTGTTTGGTCTTTGGTGGTTGTTTTATGCTCCAAAGATAGCTAGAATACTTGTGATAGCTTGCAAAAAAATTGTATATCTTTGACAGTGCTAAATATAATTTCTACATCATTTTTATGATGCTTTGATACTTGGATAGCCATTAATTGTCTTTATGTGGCACTCCATTTGCAGTTCATTAGTCTATTTTGAGCTTATAGTTGGGTATACCTTGCTATTTTTTATGTGCAAACATATTTTTATCATTATGGATTCTTCATCAAGTTTAGAGAATGCATAGTTAAATATTGAAAAGTTTGATGGTACAAACTTTTCATATTGAAAAGATTAAATGTACAACGTATTGGTCCAAAAAGAAGTACGTAAAGCCAATCAAATGTAGTGGGATTAAACCTGAGGATATAGATGCACATACATGGGAGGAATAGGATGAGTTGGCATGCTCTATTATTACGTTGACACTCTCAAAGTCCATGGTTTTAATGCAAAACAAAAGGTAGGTGCAAATGGTGTATGGAAAAAAGCTTAGTGACTTGTATGAAAAAGGTATAACTTTACAAGTTTATTGGTTGAAAAACTCATTGATCTCCACATGGAGAGGGCTTCAAAATCTAATCACCTCAATGAGTTGGACACTATTTTCATCAACAAACATCTCAAAAATTGTCTTCCATTTTTTGGTGAAGGCCATGTTCTTGTTAGTCATCTTACCTAAGAGTCGGGATACTTTCAAGTCTACCATTAGTAACTCCACACTTATAGGTGGTCTTATGAGTGCTAAGTTGAGAGTACTTTTCTCACTAAGGAAGTAAACAAAAAGAATAAGGTAGGGTCAAAGAGCTCTAATGCACTTATAGTGAGAGGAAAATCAAATGTCAAGGGGAACTCTCATGAGAGAGCTAAATCAAGAAGAAAGTAACATAGCAAAAAGGATATAGAATTCTACTTCTTAACAAGAAGGGATATATAAAATAGGATTGGTACAAGTGGAAAAACAAGTAAAAAGGAAAGAAAGCAAATGAGAATGTTTGCAAGACATCTCTTATTGTGGCCAAAAGGATGAATTCTAGTACTTTATATACTTTGTATATTTCTAGTGTTAAAGACCATGTTGTAGCTGTCAGTGAATATCCATCTATTTCTTTATGTATCCTTTTTTGGGAATATGTTAGACTCATTGGAATTAAAGATTTATGCCATTTGAAATATCTTCCTTGCCTAAATTTTCATGATCTTGGTTTTTGTAAGCATTTTCTCTTTACAATCTCTTTGCAAAACAAACAAAAATGTCACAAAAGAGAGATAGTGGGAGTATAAGATCATAATGTCTTGATCTGATTCATAGTGATTTTGTGAGCCAATACCCATGATTTCATTGGGAAAAGGTTTGTACTTTATCACCCTTATAAATGATGCTAAAAGGAAGGTTTGGGCTTATCCTCTTCACAAGAAGAGTGATGTGTTTGATGAATTTTAAAAATTCTTAGCATTTATGAATTGGTCATTCAAAAAGCTTAAATGCTTAAGATTTGATAGTGGTGGAGTGTACATCTCGTAATCCTTTACCAACATTTGTGCAAGCTATGGTATCAAGAGAGAGTTGATAGCTCTTGAGACTCCTACCCAAAATAGTGTGGTTGAGAATTTAGGAAAGGATATTTAGTATGGTCCTTAATGTTGGTGTCAGTAATGGATTTTGGGCTAAAGCTATAAAGATAGTAGTGCATTTGATCTAGAAGTATCCTAGCAAGACATTGGATAGTAAGATACGAAAGGAGTTATGTTCTAGCAAGAGACCCAGTTATGATTACTTACACTTATATTTATACATAAATCTAAGGATAAGCAAAGTAAGCTTGATTTTGAGTTTAAGATTACATTTTTCTTGGTTGTGGAGAGTCATATGAAATGGCCTATTGCTTGTGGGATCTTGAATCAAAGAATATAGTACATATGAGATCCACAGTGGTATTTTAGAAGGATGCACCACCAATACATGGGTAGATTATACAACCTATTCCACATGACACAGGGCTTATACAATATGCTAATTTTAAGGTGGAGTGCCATGGGATGGTGGACATCCTCATGTCTTACATGATAAACAAGTGGAACAACTAGAGGCTCCTATTGAGCCTATTTTATGTTGGACGACTTTGGTGCTAGGATAATACACCCATTGGTTTAGGGTCATTGTTTCCTCTTTGATGTGAACTAAAGGGTTTGGTTGCTTCTCTGAAACATGCAAACTCTGACTAAATTAAGCCTCTTTGCAATCTCCATAGATTGGATTCTAGGTTGCTTGTTTGATCAACACAAATGGAAAAATAAGTTTGTGACCATCCCCAACCTTGGTATAAGATCCAACATTCAAGATCAAACTGATCTCGAGGGATAAATATATTTTTCATAGTGCAAAAATTTCCCTCCCTTAAGAAGATGTTACATAGATTTTCTACTTGGTGGTAGACTGTAGGACATAGCTCTTAGAATCATTGTAGTTCCACCTACTCATACTTCTTGCAGAGTAAGCAACATAATTCTTTCGAGATCCTTAATACAAGTATGACAACTAATTAATTAATCAATGAACATTTTGACTCGAGTTGTTATTGCTTCAATATGTCCCTTGATCCTATCCATGCATAAAGAATCACTCTTGCAATAGTGCACAACTTGTCTTCCTTCTAGGATCAAGTCGAGGGACACGAATCCTATCGACAATCCAATAGATTGTTAGCAAATCTATTTAGTTTCTTAACTTGGTTTCTTTTGTTAAAATTTTTTTCTATGAATTTATCAATGCATTATCATAAGAACAATAGATAATGCTCCAATATCATGTGTAATGTACTTGCTTCTTAACTATAAAAGGTAACACTTGGTAGTTGTCAAGGGTCTATCCTAGTTGTTGCCATTTGCACTCCATAGGAATAATTAGACTTTGGTCCTCTTGCTGGGTGGCCGTAGATCTACCTTGCAATAGTGAAGCACTTGACCTCAATCCATGAGGATTAATCTGAAGGTTCGTAAAAACCTAACAGTCTCTAATTGTATTCTAGCACTTAGTTAGGATGATCACATTGTAGTCCATTGAGATCGAGAGCGGGTCGCTCGTCACACTTGGCTCATAATGAGTGAAAGACCGAGGCCGGGTGGGGGAGGGGGCTGATCTATACCCCTCCACTCGTAAGGAAAAATCTCATCTTGGTTCTCCTAAATTGGCATGTGACTAGGATCTAAGACCAAACCCTAGGAAATATCAATGTCCAACTATTGTCCTAAATTTTCCATAATAAGAAAGCATCTAACCTATTGAGTCACTAATCTATTGATTATTGTCCATTGGGAAAAGATGATTTCCCACTTTCTACTCAAACATGGTTTTCTTTAGTTTTCTAAACATAACATTCTAACATGTTATTTGACATTTAGAAGCAACTTTCTTAATTATTCCTTATCATTGGATTTGTTTCACATTTTCTTTAAGCATAACTTAAAAGTAGTGAAGATAGTCTATTTTTAAAACATATGTATTACTATTTAATAATTTTTACATTGGATTCTTGGTCATAGAGACAAATACAAAGATCTACTCTCTTCTTTGGAGTGATACCTGGCCCATAATTCTCAGGCTCTCGATGCTCACCGCATTGTACTTCTACTAATTTCTTCTTTATCGTAGGACTAACTATGCAATTACCATTTTCTAACCAAAGCCCCTTGGTTGTGGGTTGCCATAGGAGGGAATCTTTCACTACTAGGGAATGGTGTGATAGTGATGGCGGGATAGATAAATACAAAGACAATGGGAGAAAAGGAATGGACAAAGAGACATGGAGGGAAGCAAACAAATAAAGGGAAAGGGAGAGAAAGAGGAGTAGAGATTAAAATGGAGAAAGATCATCAATGAGAGGAACAAAAACATATTGTTTGCTATGGTATCGACCAAATGGAGCACAATGATGGTTGTGATGTCCAAGATCGTGAGGTGTATCTTAATCAGCATGTCTCATGTCCTTGCACTCAATGCAAGCTGGAAATTAGACGAAAGTGTCACTTGTCCATAGAATATATACAACGCTTCAATGATTTTCAATCGGAGATAATTGACCAAGCAATCTCAAACATTGAGTGAATGGTAAGAAAAGTGTGTATCAATCATGTTTGAGAGCTATTTCTTTGCCCTAGAAAAGTGCTAGAAAATTGCCAAAAAACCCAAAGTTCATGAGAAAATTGAACCCCATCCAAGGCGGTGGCTACAATCGGTTTGATTTTAAGTGGCAAGTCAGAGATGGGTGCCAAACGTGCTTTAAAGACCCACCGAGTCATGGGTGGATAATTTCCATAATTTCTCGGGATGTTGGATGAGACTTTAAGAAATTCCCCGAAGTGGGGGATTTTGAGACAGACGCGTCGGATTTTTTAGATCGCAATTTCGACCTGCCAGATACAGCAAGGGAGTGCTCGAGGTGGAGGGACAAAAGCCAAGAAGGAATGCAAATGGAATTTAAACCAAGGGGGGTGACCCTTGGGTTCCCCCCCCCCCCCCCCCCTTCCCGAATTTTCACATGAAAGGGGGGCATTTTTTTGACTGGCAAGTGAAAAAAAAGGGATGCCATTGCTGCACCTTGTCGATTTCGTGAGGAGAAGAGGGAGGGGGCAATGATCACCTCAATGTACCCATACAAACCGATTATAGAAATGATTTATACTCCTCCTTGGCTTCCAATTGCCACCTCCGGCCCTGAAATCGCTGGCCGAATCAAAAGACCAAAAACTAGTCTTTCTCTCTCCTCTTTGCCTCCTCTCTATGGGCTGTTCATGCGCACTACCTTGAAGGAGGAATCGGGAAGGAGATTGAAGAAAATGATGATGGAGATTAATGGAGATACTGAAGATTGATGTGCAGCATGGAATCAAGAGTGATGGAGGCTCTGTCTGTTGGTCATGTAATCATTCAATGCATCTCGGGTTTCGTAGAAACACGGTATGACTAATTTTTATGAAGGAAATGAAGGTTTTTTGATATTTTATGATAGAAATGATGTTCTTATTCGATGAAGAATTGTTTGAGTGTTGGTTGCATCATGTTTAATTGTTGTTTATCAAAAAAATTTGATTTCGTAATGATTTACATGTGCTATTTAAATCTTGTAAAACTTGAAATGCGATTTGTAAGGGTAAAATGATAGTTTTGTCGTTTCAGGTAGGTAAAATGTGTTCCTATGGAGGAAAATAGATAATAAAATTGAATTTCAGTATGCTAAAATGATTTATATGAAAAAAATTAAAAATAATAGTGATTATTGACAAAATAAGAAAAAATATAATGAGTGTTTGTGAATGTATGGTAGTGGCGAAGCATGAGGTTTAGCCTCAGTTTGCCCTATCTCTTTGTCAGAGTTCGTGATTTATCGCTTTTCATACATCAAAACATGACAAAATGAACCCCAGGCCTATGCAACAGAAGCAATACCTAAAAGTAGGGTGGGGTGTTTGAATGATGCGATTTGGGTGCTGATTTTGCTGATGCATATCATGATATAGGGAGGATAGTAACATGAGCGTTGTCTCAGTGCTATCCTTACATCCCCGCAACGAGTTAGTAAATGAGCATTGGAAAGCTTGATTGTGCATGATACGTTTTTTATTGAAAATTATGTTTGAGCACTTTAGGATCGTCCACTTTTACATGGGCATACCAATCATGGTATCAGAATACAAAGAACTGGATGCATAGCACATGTTTTCTGTTATGATGACCTACTCTTGAATGTGTGAGGT
This sequence comes from Lygodium microphyllum, assembly GCF_053477565.2. Classification (NCBI taxonomy): domain Eukaryota; kingdom Viridiplantae; phylum Streptophyta; class Polypodiopsida; order Schizaeales; family Lygodiaceae; genus Lygodium; species Lygodium microphyllum. The sequence continues at coordinate 14,918,425 of NC_141142.1, forward strand.
GACCTAAGCTGTAGGTTAGTCGATTGTTTTCTTGGGGAATTGTTTGGTAAGGACACATGGTATCTCCTAGAATACATTCAAAATGAAAGATTGAAGCTTGTATCGTGTATATTTTATGTTAGAGTGACGCATCTTGGGGCCAATCCCCGAGGTGTAGGAGAATTGCAGTGGGGCCATGACAATCAGCTGATGGGGTGCCTCCTATGTATGTTCTTCGTGGTATTTATTACCAATATGTATGGGATGCTCCATTTATTGGAGTTTGGGGAAAGGGCCGTTGCACTATATATTAGCTACAAATGCATAATTAAGTCTATCTAGTGTACATCAGTGTATTATAGACTCTCCTGGCCCACGAGGCCGTGTGGTGGGGTTGTCTGTTGTGTGCATGAGGTTCGGCTAGTGCCAAAGCCAGTGCTAGTCCATTTTAGGTCCCATCAATGCTTTACATTTGCAAAGTAATTGAATATCATATACAAAAATATTAGAGGTGCCTGTGAAGGTTGTACATAGAGATCATCTATTTTTGCCAGTTAGAAGTGTTTGTGGGCATGGGATGGATGGAGTGCCTGAGCTGATACACTTGGAGGGCACACCATAGACTACACCCTCCTTGATACCAAAGGAGACAATGGGCCTTTCCGCCAGTCCTGGAGCCTGAGATGGAGCCAATGAATGATACAATACCCATGGATGCTGAGTCATTTGATCCACTCAGAGAGGAAGCATTCATATCATTTTGTGATGGGTGTCAAGTATCTTGCCTAAAGATGCTGCTTGTGCTCCTAAGTATGCAGGCAAAGTACGGGTGGAGCGATGCGAGTATGATTGAGTTAATGTACATTCTACTCTTTGTTGACTTTTTTGACTCTATTATAAAAAACACTTCTTGTGCTCTTCAAGGCTGCTTTTGATTTTTTTAAGGTTCCTAAAGTATCACATATTATCACCTAGAAACATGATACCTAAGTCCCGTGGTATGATGCACAATTGATGTTATAAAAGCTTGGCATGGACTACATTAGCATCCATGCATGTATCAACGATTGTGTGTTATTTCGAGGAGACTACAGGACTATGGGGACATATCCGAAAGCATGATGCTTACATGTATCGACATGACTTGTAAGGGTAAACCATCCCTTAGAAGATTCTTAGACTGTATACCACGTATATGTCACATGTTTTGTATGTTGGGCATGGCAAGCTTGACAACGTGACATGTGTAGACTAGATCCAGAAATGGAGTCCAACAAATATTAGCAGATTCATGTGCATGGAGTCACATTGACTCCATTGTTCTAGGCTTTGCATGAGAACCAAGGAATCTTCAGCTCGATCTTGCTATGGATGGCATGAATCAATTTGGTCTCTGCTAAACTTCTTACAGTGTGTGGCCTATCGTCCTTGTTAACTACAACATCCCGCCATGGATTTCTACAAAGAAAGGACACTTAATCCTTAGCTTGCTTATTCCTCAGTGTGCTACAAAGTTAAGAACATGGACATCTACCTCTGCCCATTAGTTAATGAGCTCAAGATTTTGTGGGAGGAGGGGGTTGTTGTGGAAGACACGAGCAAGCGCGATGATCAACGGTCTGCTAATATATAAGTCATTCTCATGTGGACCATGCATGAATTTCTGGGATTTGAGGAGTGCTCAAGTAAGTGGGCTTCCGTTCTTGTTTGGTGATATCTAACATAGCTTGTTCAAGTTTGTGTTGACTAGATAGGGGTGTTGTGACAGGTCAAGTTACCTTAGGTTATCACGCATGTCCATTGTGTGGGCCATAGTTAGACTCGTGAAGGTCTTGTTGAGGCTGTACATGTTGATGATGCTGAAACTACTAATCTACGCACCGTAACAAGAGGTCAAAAGGCTAGAGAGGGTAACAAAGGAAATGTAAAATCTGTCAAGGAAAACCCTAAGAAAGATGCTAGGGAAAAGAAAATCCTGAATCCGGATATGGAAGGTGGACCTCTAAGGCATGCTGATAGTAAAATTGATCCCGAGAAGGATAAAGAATTGCTAAGAAAGAAGGCAAGAGTTAAAAAAGAGGCACAAAAGCCAGTCCAAAGACCAAAGCAGAGTCTGGTTTGGTGAGAGAAGAGAACTTTGGCTAACTATCATGACTTTGATTTAGCAAGTTCTCTTTGCGAAATTAAACCAGACATGAATCTCCTGCAATTGATTAAATTGTCTCCAAGGTTACGCAAGGAATTCAAGAAAAACCTATGTATTGGGTATATTGTAGAACCTTTGGGCATAGCATGAGTAGGAGAAGATTGGTTCGATCATGCTAAAAAGCATTGTCCCCCCAGGGTTCTAGCATATGTGCATGGAATATTGGTGGAGCATGCTATCGTGGACACTAGATCCTCCGTCAATATCATGAGTTCAAACTTGATGGAGAGGCTAGGTCTAGAAATCCAAAAATATGGATCCACACTTCTTAGGATGACTGATGATAGTCTAAGGCAACCATAGGGTTGCATCACTAAAGTCCACATTACCGTTGCAAGCATGGAATGCTATCTAGACTTTTGGGTGATAAGGTTTGTAGGACGTCCTAGCTATCGAGTTTTGCTAGGCAAGCCATGGATTTTACAAATAAACTGTCAAATCGATATACCCATTAGTCGAGTGATTCTAGGTAGAGGTGCCAATCATGTAATAGTGGATGCTTACCCTGAGTCTCCTCAGAGTGAGAGAGCTCATTTATCCTCCACTGAACTAGAAACAATAGATGATCCATCTAGTAGTGAGACATTATCGAGCGATGGATCTAAAGAAGGGTCAACTACAGAAGACATCTATTAGATAACATTGAATGAGCCGATAGAGCCTCGAGATTGAATAAGAGATGGAGGCGTTATTGAGCTGGACCTTGGTATGCCAAATGATTTGCAGCCAATCAAATTAGGTTCCATGCTCAGTTCAGAAGAGAGAGAGGACTATGTGTCCTTAATTCAAGAGTTTCGTGACATCTTTGCTTGGAGCTATGATGAACTCAAAGGCATTCCTCCCAGCCTGGCTGTGCGTACCATTCCTCTAAAGGAAGGAAGTCGGCTTGTATGTCAGAAAGTAAGGCGCATGCCTTTTGAACTAAGGGAGGTGCTGTTTGAGGAGCTATAGAAGTTGCAGAAAGTGGGTTTGATCTTCCCTATTCATCATACTAAATGGTGTTCACCAATGGTGATAAAAAAGAAGAATAATAATCAAATTCGACTTTGTGTAGACTTTAGAGAGTTGAATAAGCAGACTGTTAAATACTACTACCCATTGCCAATTATTGACCAAATTTTAGATCAATTAGAAGGTAGGGAAATATATTCGTTCATGGATTGCTTTATAGGGTATAACCAAATGGCGATTGCAGAGCAAGACAATCTAAAAATGGCATTTATTACTGTGTCTTCGATACCTTTGCATACCATGTGATGGCATTTGGTTTATATAATGCACCTGGTTTGTGGCAAAGAATAGCCGACACAAGACCTTTGGTGGCATCTTCCTAAAGGAGTTGAAAGTATTCATTGATGACCTGGGGGCAGCCTCCACAAGAGAAAGTAAGTTGATTATTTTGTGGAAGTGTTTTGAGCATTGCAGACAATTTTGCATACCATTTAACCCACGGAAGTGCGTCTTTGGAGTGCCTTATGGGCTATAATTAGGTCATATGGTCAGTTCAGTAGGGATCGTGACTGACCTTGAAAAGATCAAGGTCATAGTCGCCATGAGTTCACCGCGTACTCCAAAGGAGGTACATAGCTTTCTTTCATCAGTAGGGTATTATCAAAAGTTCATCAATGCCTTGGCAGAAAGAACGTTGCCACTAACGAACCACTATCAGTTTGCATGGAGTAATGCTTGCAAAGTATCTTTTGACGAGGTGAAGCAGGAGCTTGCTAAAGCACCTATTTTAAAAGCACCTAAAAGGGGCAAAATGTTTTATATATTTTTAGCAGCCAGCATGTATAGTATTAGTTGATGTTTGGCCCAAATTTGGGAGGAAAAGTGGTACCATCCAATAGCCTTTCAGAGTTGGCAGTTGGGCATATCAAAAATGAACTACACCTATATGGAGAAGTTATGCCTTGTGATGATATTTGCAACCAAAAAGTTTAGGCATTACATTCTCTATGAGAAGGTGGTTTTTTATACAAAGGTGGAAGGGCTTCGATTGTTGCTGAATAAGTCACAGCCATCTGATCGTTTAGCAAAGTGGTTAATCACTTTGCAAGAGTTTGATTACGAGATTAAGAGCAAGCCACCGAAGCTACAGGGCATTGTAGAATGTCTTGTGGATTTCAGAGAGCCAAAAGAGGTCTTGGCTGAAGGAAGTGACATGGAAACATTGTTTAAGATTGATATAGCATCTATTCCCTCTGGTATGCTGCTATAACGCATTATCTATCTACAAGAGAGATTAGAGCTACTCTATCAAAATCCAAGAAGAGGAAAATTAAACAACATGCATTGAATTTTTTCTTGATTGCAGGAATAGTATATTGGCAGGGGGTTGATGATATCTATCGCCGATGTGTGATGCCTGCTGAGGTTCCATTTATCTTGGAGGAGGGCCATGACTCTGCTTGTGGGGGGCACTTTGTTACACTTCTTGTGCTCTTCAAGGCTACTTTTGATTTTTTTAAGGTTTCTAAAGTATCACATATTACCACCTAGAAACATGATACCTAAGTCCCGTGGTATGATGCACAATTAGTGTTACAAAAGCTTGGCATGGACTACAACATCATCCATGCATGTGTCAAAGATTGTGTGTTATTTCGAGGAGACTATGGGACTATGGAGACATATCCAAAAGCATGATGCTCACATGTATCGACAGGACTTGTAAGGGTAAACCATCCCTTAGAAGTTTCTTAGATACTTTTCACGTATACCACGTATACGTCACATGTTTTGAATGTTGGGCATGGCGAGCTTGACAACTGACATGTGTAGACTAGATCCACAAATGGAGTCCAACAAATATTAGCAGATTCATGTGCATGGAGTCACATTGACTCCACCATTCCAGGCTTTGCATGAGAACCAAGGAATCTTTAGCTTGATCTTGCTATGGATGTCGTGAATCCATTTGGTCTCCACTCAACTTCTTACAGTGTGTGGCCTGCAGTCCTTGTTAACTACAACATCTCGCCATGGATTTCTACAAAGAAAGGACACTTGATCCTTAGCTTGCTCATTCCTCAGTGCTACAAAGTTAAGAACATGGACATCTAGCTCTTCCCATTAGTTAATGAGCTCAAGATTTTGTAGGAGGAGGGGGTTGCTGTGGAAGACATGAGGAAGCGCGATGATTGATGGTCCGCTAATATATGAGTCATTCTCATGTGGACCATGCATGACTTTTCGGGATTCGAGGAGTGCTCAAGTAAGTGGGCTTTCATTCTCGTTTGGTTATATCTAACATAGCTTGTTCAAGTTTGTGTTGACTAAATAGGGGTGTTGTGTGCCAGGTCTAGTTACCTCAGGTTATCATACATGTCCATTGTGTGGGCCATAGTTACACTCCTAAAGGTCTAGTAACCCTAGGTTATCATGCATGTTCATTGTGTGGGCCATAGTTAGACTCTTGAAGGTCATGGACCATGAAAAAGATGGTATATCAAGGACATGCCGCTTTCTTGCCAGAGGGTGATAAAGTAAGGGAAGGTTTACTTGGACAACCTCTACCATGAATGAATATCCAGTGACGAGTTGAAAATAGTTCACAAGGAGTCACATCCAAGCGGAATACGATAGTTCTAAGTTTTCTACATGTTGTCGTATTGGATCCACTTAAGGATCAACCATTTATTGAATCCCATGCATATTTTCAAGAATGTGGGCAGCTCATTATGAGACCATATCACAGGAAAGAGAGACATTGTAGGGGCACGAATGGATTTGAAGAAGGTAGGCAAGATGGAGATGTGTTGGCCACAGTCAAGTACTAATTGTCGCTTGCAACTACCTCATGCTCCTTGGGTTCCTAACCTCTAAAGAAGAGAACATTGTAAAGCAAATTATCAGGTCTTTCTGCACCTTGACGGGTATGATATTTTCCCTCAAGTCTGCTTTTTCTAAAGAAGACCAAATATCAAGGTTGAAATCCCATGATTGGCATTAGATATGTCACGTTTTTCATGACCTTGATTGGAAGTAGCCTCAATATTTCACTATTGAGTGTCTACTCGATGTTTGTATTCTCCATTTTTTATAGTTTGTACTATCGATCACGATTGTGGGGTGTCTCACTCTAGAAATACGCAAGGAGATTTATAGGTTGTTAAATTTAGTGCAATGGATCTCACAAAAGGAGATCAAGACATCCTCTATTGAATTTCTAAGGTGGGGAGTGGTGGAGATGGTCTGTCTCTTTAAGAAGCACCTACCCATAAGCATGCTCAAGATACAAATTCACCTCTTGGTGCATCTTGTAGATGAAGTGGAGATTCCAGGACCCATCCATATGTGATGGATGTTCTCTTTGGAGAGCTTTATGAAAACCCTGAAGGGCTTTGTGGGACAATGAGCATTAGTGCATATTTATGACAACCCTGAAGGTAGCATGACTGAAGGTTGGCTAGTGTCGGAGGCATTAGTGCATATTTTAGAGTGGCTACCAACAGTGGATTCAGACAATAGTATGCTATGGTCGCTGAAGGACGATGATAGAATGACTAGAGATGTGGTGGTTGAAAATGGAGTAGAAAAAAGGATGGATGCTGCCATGGAGGAGAAATTGAATCGTTTTTGTATGCTATATCATGCATCCATGGAGAAGTGGCTCACTAGGTATGAGTAGGCCAGAAAAGATTGAGAAGAAGCGTGATCAAAATTTTGACACAGTATGCACCATTGACCAATTCGATATCCTGAGCGCATGGAGGAGATGCCGTGATTTATGTCTTTGCGGTGGTTACATGGAGCTTTGATCATAGCTTTTAACGAAGGGATAGAGGTCTCTACCGAGGAGTGGGAATTCTTTAGGGGATGTAGTCCAAAGGTGACTATGTCATATCTAGATTTTATATGCAACAACTAATCTAACTATTTCGGTGTACAGTACAAAATCTATAGTGCGGCGTGGTTGCATGGGTGACATTTTTGTGTTGAGCGCATCAACAAAATGCGATCTTCACAACGGATTGTGGTGTCATGGCAAAGTTTGAGCAAGAGAGCTAATGGCGGGCCACAGATTCGAATACCATAGTAAATGAGATGGAGTATTTTGGAAACTTGCAAAGTGTTATCTCAGTGGATTATTGTAGCTTCATCATTATCATATTCGATATACAATGGTTTAAAGTGGTATCAAAAGAAGCTGGGGCAACTGTTTGACGAGGTCCATCTGGATTTCTAGAAATAGATTCTAAGAAAAGATGGGTGGATCTATGCGACACATTTGTCCAGCCAGGTCATTGTGAACATGTGCATAGTATATTTTTTTACTTTTTCCACGCCATGAAATAGTCACAACTATTGATTTAATTTTAAATGTGATATTGAACGGGTAATCTTCTATCCAAATCCCTAACAACCTCAATGATGGTATATTGTGCTATCAACTCTTCAGAGTGCACAAGTATATGATCAAAGCAATGTTCCCAACATAGACGAGGAGAGTATCCAGGTGGAAGGGTCGATGTTAAGGAGGGTGGAGGGTGAGGAGGGCTTGGAGCATGTAGAGGAGACAGACACATGTAACATAGACAAAGATATAGGAAGCTATGAATTTTTTGAGAATGAAGGGGACTCCTTTTTCTATAGTGACCTATCTATAGATCTTCCAATGTACACCGAGATATGCTAGGAGATTGACATGGGGCCATAGGCCAGGTTCTATTTGCACCCACTTGCTCGATTCATTGATGGTTTGCTTCTAATGATGCTTTAGTATATGTGTTTTAATTAGCATCCATTTTTCTAGAGTTATATTGTTGTGCTTTACTTAAATCCTTATATTGATTATGCTACTATCATTTTCTATCTATACATGTTATCTTTGATGACATCTAGAGAGTAGGATGAGTCAAGGGATGAGGAGTTTTAGGATATATTTACATGTATGGCTATGGATAGAATGGCTCGATTTAGAGATATGGTAGACCAAGAGTTGTTATGGACATCATCAAGCCATTATGTGAGGTCTACTTCAGCACTCTTTGATGCTTCAATTTCTAGTAGACAATGTCGATGCTCTAGACTTGCCTCGGATGGAGGCAGTGGTTATAGGGGGTGTTGTGGAGATGTGGATGTTGTGAGCTTGTAGTCGGTTCTAGAGAGGGTTTCTACTCCTCATTCTCATACTGGTTCCAAAGAGGGTGGCTCAGGTGGGTGTTGTGGAGGCACCGATGTAGCATCTCCATCTCTCGATCTAGTGGATACTTGTCACCTCGAGGATTTGTCACACATGTAGAGGCATATACTCCTATGACTCCGGGTTTCACTTAGCCATCCACAGTAGGTGGCAGCCCTATGGGGATGCTACTCTAAGAGATGTTATCTCCGTAGGTACACCAGACATACATGGGTCTTCTGGCTATGTCTAGGAGCATAGTTGCAAGTGAGAGAGGACACACCTTAGACATACCCTAGTATAGTACAGATATCTCGTAGATGACAAGACAAGTGTTGTGACGATCATGAATGATGAGGGAAGGAGGGTGATATCTCGCATAAGAGAGTTGTGCCAATAAGTATCCAGACACAACATTCTGGACCATGGGAAGGAGGGTGATGTCTCACATGAGAGAGTTGTGCCAACAAGTATCCAGACACAACATTCTGGACCATTGGAAGAATATACTCGAGGGGAGCAATGACTATGTAGTGGTATCTTTGCATGAGGAGATTTCGGTACCTACAGTGGCAGAGAGGTTTTCCAATGGGTGGATGGAGTGTATGAGTGCATACATGTCACATAGATGATTAGATACATGCAAGGCAATCAAGAGTGGCACCTCAAAGCCCGAGTGGCTAGATGCAAAGGATTGTAAGATACTTAGGGAGGAGGCCATAGATTCTCTAGGACGATGGTAGCAACAACAGCAGGAGGCAGCGAGGGCATGATTGGAGGTAGGGGTCATGTATCATCTGGGGAGTATTGAAAAATAAACAAATGATGTATGCTCCAAGGAGAGCTATCTTGAATCCCATATGCACAGTGAGGAAAGTGGAACAACCCAATCTCTATAAAGCATTGTACTTGACTATCACTTTTATATGAAATGAATACAATGTCATGATGCTTTGTACTTTCAGTTAAGTGTCTTGTCATTGTCGATCTTACACAAGATTGTGTTTATGAGTCCAAGATTCCCTCTAGGAACCTAATTCACTTGTGTAACAGTTTGTCTCTACTTGTCCATGTCATTATGAGTTTGGTCTTCATCTTTCATCCACCATAGCTTGTGTCATGCTCTGAATCCGCATCTTGTAACATGGTATTAGAGCCCAGTCAGGCATGGCTTAGCTCATCTCCATCTCTTCCCAGCTCAGGTTGAGTGTTGGATCTCATCTCCAACTTCATTTGCAATTCTATCTTCAATAAAGCTTCCATGGTAGCCACAGCTAGCAGTACCCTATCAACTTGAAGCTTTTATATGTCTCTCCACAGGTCAAATTTCTTTGGACTTCCTTCTACAGAAGTGTTTCACTGCTTCTAGAGCTCCTCCCTTGTAGCTCAATCATTGGCATTGGGCAACTATTGCCTCAGCATTGCCTGTTTTTGAAGTTGCTGCCATAGCTGTGTCTATGGGGACAGCAGCACCCACCTGACTTGGAGGAGTTGTATCTCCACATAGAGGCCATATCTCTCCAAGGTCTCTTCTAGGAAAACATTTGTGAACTCCAGGTGCTCCTAGCTGGCACATTACAATGAGACATTGGTCCCCTAGCTGCTCAGCATTGCACAAATTGGAAGATGCTGGTGGCTGATCTACGCCTGGTTTTGTTCGAACAGTCGATTCTCTCTCCATGCAGCGCGATTCCCACCGAGACCATATGACTTCTTTAGATCTTGAAGAGAGCTACATTTCCATCAAAAAACTTTTGGAAATGATCCACTGTAGCTCAGGAGATCAGTAAAAAACCAAACTTGTGTCTAAACCCTAATCCAGGAAGCCATAGCCAAAGCTTCAAATTTTGACATTCTTCACAGTTTCTTCTCACTGAAGTCATCAACAGTGATTTTAATAACTGAGCAATACTCTCTGAAGTTCATTACTATTTTGGAAGTGTCCAAGGAAGCTGAGAAGTCATCCATGAAGTTCATGAGAGAAAGCAGATCAAGTACCGTCTAGTATCCATTAACACTCAACTAGTGTCAATTTGACATTGATTCTCTTATGTCTCTTGACACATTAAAATATAATCTTTTGCTAGTTAACTGAAGTTTAGCAACATGGCAGAGCTTGAGCAAATAACTAAATTCAATGGTGAAGGATTTCATGCCTAGAAGGAGAGGACCATGTATCACCTGATGCAAAAGGACTTGTGGGACTTGTTTGAAGATGATGCAGATAGCAAGGGGGAAGATGATGAAGATGGGTTCATTGAAGAAGACCAGCTCGAAACCAACGAATGGAAGAAAATGAATAACAAGGCACTAGGCATCATTGCTTGGGGACTAAGTGATGATGTACTACATCATATATCTGGCATTAGAAATGCTACGAGGAACTTGACAAAATGTTTGGTACCCAAGCAAAGAACTCAAAGGTAAAATTACTCATGCAGTTTTATAAACTAGATATCAAAGATAGTGCTTCTATGACCACACACATTAACAAGTTCAAGAGCCTGAAAACCCAGCTTGCAACTCTTAAGAAGAATATTGATGAAGATGAAGCAATAGACGTACTGCTTGCAAGTGTAAACAAGGATCCATACGAGAACCTTGTGTCCACTCTAAGTAATGTTCCCAGTCTCTCACTCAAAGATATTGAGCACTCGCTGCTTGATGGAGAAAGCAAATTATTAAAAAAAAAGATGTAAAAGAGACCGGCTTAAGGGAAAATCTCCTATACACCAAAGAAGCTACTAGAACCAAAGGAAGAGGATGAGGATTCAACACCGACAACAGAAGTTGGATACAATGTCATTATTGTGGTAAGACTGGCCATATTGCCACCATATTGCCAGTGAGTGCTTTCACAAAAAAAGAGTACAACATATGCAAAATGACCACCACCAAAGTCAATTCATGAATGAAGAAGAAGAAAAAGATACTTCCACTACCATCAACAACTCTGATAGATTGTTCTAAGGAATTTGGTTCCCATAGTGAATGTAAAAACCCTACCAAGATGTAAAGTTTCAAGCCTTAACTTGACTAGGCTGCCAAAGAGCTAGTCTCCTGGTGGTCCATGTACAGATGCAGGGGGAGCAAAAGCCAGCAAGGGTAGATACTCATCATTTGAGGGGGTGTTGAAAAATAGACAAACTATATATGCTCCAAGAAGAGCTGTCTTGAATCTCATATGCATAGTGAGGAAAGTGGAACAACCCAATCTCTATAAAGCATTGTACTTGACTATCACTTTTATATGAAATGAATACAATGTCATGATGCTTTATACTTTCAGTTAAGTGTATTGTCATTGTCGATCCTACACAAGATTGTGTTTATGAGTCCAAGCTTCCATCTTGGAGCCTAATTCACTCGTGTAATAGTTTGTCTCTACTTGTCCATGTCATTATGTGTTTGGTCTTCATCTTTCATCCACCATAGCTTGTGTCATGCCCTAGATCTGCATCTTGTAACAAGTGGAAGCCACATGACTTATTTGGAGGACTTTGTAAGTTTTCTTTTGGTTTTTATTGCTTTCTTATTTGGAATATTACTTGTCCTAATAATCTAGTTTCTAATAATACTATCATGTTTTCTTTGCAACACTCCATCAAAATCGTGATCCCATAGGTTTGGAGACTCGATACATAGAGAGACATGGTCTCATTGCACTTATCGATAAATTATACACACGCAATAGCCCAATAAGTCAATCATATTTCTTATTTGTAGTCACTAGTCTTTTTAATGATGTATTATGTATGGTGGACTAATGTCTGGTTGTTCAGTTGTTCATTTTGCAGAGTCTGTCCAATGCTCCCTTGAGTCGGGACAAGCTTTCAGATGGCGAGGATCTGTAGCACGCACTTAGATTCGTGGAGCACACATCATCTTCTTTTTTGGTCCTGTGATTTGTGCAAGCCTCTTCCATATAGCATTTCTTATATATACTTATCATCCTTTGTATAAAATCACACTTTGCGATATTTACAGATAGATTTTCATGTTTGTTTTGCCTCTCCGCTCCATGGTTCCATGTAATTTAATGAGTTGTCATCACCAGTTTTGTACTTATTTTATGAGTTATCAATCTTATGGTTTTAAGTAGTTTTTGCACCCATCTTGATGTTGATTGCATATCCAATGCTGCCACTAATTTTTTTTTCCTATGTAACGATTGCTATTTGCATCGCTAACACACGTCACTATTTGTGTCGCTATTTGCATTGCTTTTGAGATGTAAATAGTGACGCTATCTGTGACAAATTTGTAGAGACACCTATACCGATGCTTTTAGCAATGACATGGAAAATTTTTTAAATAAAAATTTGTGTTTCTTTGAATGTCAGTATATGCGGCATGTATCTCATAGGGTTTCATATGGGATCTTCTTGCCTAGATGTTGGTTAGGTGCTCATAGGTACAAGAAAATTGACTTAAATTGAATCCCAACAAGTGCCCCTTGGGGGAGCACAAATTGCTCAATCCTACCCATCATTTGAGCAAGATTGAGAGCGAGCAGCATAAACTTACTTGTCATCTAGGCATAAGTAAAATTTTTTATAAATTCCAATATATATTTCACAAATAATTTTTTATCGCAAAGTAGTAACCAATCAATCTTTCTCAAACAATATTTTACTTATCTACTACTAAATCATTTTTGTAAGCCTCCTCTTTTCTATAATCAACCATAGAAATTCCAAAAATTACAGCAACTTACTAGCACATGCTTTTACCATCGTATAAATGTAACGTGTCTGCTTGTCCACTTGTGGGACACGTCTTAGCAGCCCATCGGGAAGGGAGTCTAGAAAGCACCGCCTGGCACTCGCAAGGAATGTCACAGGGTTTGTGATCTAGGTCTTCCCAAGTTTGCCTCGAAGCGGAAGTATCCGGCCGTTCCCACTTAGGACCAACCTGAAGTCAGGGTTTCTTTCCTATCAGCCAATTCTCTAGGAAGTAGCTAGCATCGAGCTCCAGATGAACCACTTTGTGTAGGAACAACAGAGTAGAAGCGGATTTATGCTGCACTTGGTTCATGGAGAATGGGAAACAAGAGGGATGCGAAGCTCAACCTCTTTGCCCATAAGGCATAGTCCCATTCCGCTCCCCTAAAACAGCATAAATCGAGATTCTAACTCTACTGACTCTAGGTCTTCATAGTTTCGTTATTACGTCTTTTGAGAAAAGTTTCGAGCTAATCGGGACCAACCTTCCATAGGACGGACCCAAGTCACGTCCATCCCACTTTCCTTGATAGCTTTAGTTGTCTAATTAGGTCCTACCACATTTATGTGCGACATTTAAAATTAGCTTCATTAATTAATCCTTTTAGGGCATAGAGTTCGTTCACATAATTTACAACACATACACAAAAATAAAACAAGTAGTCCTTTTACCAAACAAGTTCCTTAACTTATCAAGTTAATCTTTGTCTCCTACCCATACAGGAGAATTATGTATCCCTTCTGTCCAATAGAAGTACCCGGTCCAAATCTCATGGCACCAAAATTTCCATCCTTTATCTAGAATAGGATCTTCCAATGTCCCAGTCTTTGGGCTCACAGGGATCTCCAACTCCATTCTGGAGAGGCAAGGGGTATCCAGAGCTCCACCTAACCCACAAGCGGTCTAGGAGTGAGATGCCATTTTCGTGGTTGGCCTTTTCACCACTTGACCATCGGCCTGTGAATCGAGCAGTGCTCTCTCGGTATAATCCACGATGTGATCTTGGAGATGGTCCACGCATGCAAAATATCATTCCTTAATTAATCCAATTAAAATTCAGCCACAATCAAAGCAATCACCCCTAATATCATATTCTAGAAAAACATTCTTTTATTCCCATGGCAACTTGCCATTACAGACCCCTGCCACGCATTTGCCATCAACACAAACCTTGGAATATTTATCCAAATCACAATGGAACAATCCCTTGAATGAAAGAAAAACATTTAGGCTATTGTTCAATCAACCAACAAAACTAATTGTATTTTTTCCAAACAATACAATAATAGATGCGACAATAATTCCATCACATATTCACTCTCCCCCTTGGGGCCAAAGAGTAGAATTTACTTAATATTCCCTCCTTTAGCCTAAGGCATATGCTAAAGGTTCCAATACTGTACATGACGTAAGTCCTATCATTCCAATGCAAATTAATTAATCTAGCAAGAACATTTATGCCTCTTCTCTAAGTGACAATTTTCTTTTAGCATTTTTCTGTTATGCAAGATTTTTTTCTTGGCTTTATCTTCCTTTCTCCTAAGGCAAGGAGTTGCATGTCATCAATGTAAAAAATTACATAATCTCTCCCATGTATGTACCATGTATATGCATTTGCAAACTTTAAACAACATTATCCTCGGTAAAGATTAATCAAAGACTCATCGATGCTCAATACTTTAGTGTCCCATATGTTGCTTATGCTATGCATGGATTCATCACATAGCAACTAGGAGCAATTTAACTCCCTTTGATACAAGCACTTCACAAACTTCATCTTTGAATATTTGAGATGCGATTTATCCTTTTCAATGACCCATTATAGCACCACAAGGTACGGAGCCTAATGTATCTCTTGTGAGCATTAAAACAAGAATCTATCAATTTGAAAATACATTACTTATGACTGGTACTGCAATTGGATTGACCGTGATGCCTTCGCCTGAAGCTCTGTTGGCTGGTTGTAGGATTGTCATCTACATGCAACATTCTTCTCTTGGAGGCCATCGTCCGCAAGTAGACTTAAGAGATTAAGAAGGTGAAATAGATTCGAGATGGGAGAGCGTAAGAGAAGATGGTTAAATCGAGGATCGAGATAGAGGGAAATTGTGTAGCCTCTCGGGGTATATATATATATATATATATATATATATATATATATATATATATATATATATATATATATCTCTCTCTCTCTCTCTCTCTCTCTCTCTCTCTCTCTCTCTCTCTCTCTCTCTCAAGCTCTCTGTCAAAATCTCTTGGAGCAGTATACTCTCTCTCTCCCTCTCTCTTGCAACCTTTCGAGGTCTCCTTATGCTCCCTTGTGCCTCCCCATGCCTCATATTTATAATGAATTAGAGAGGAGGGGATAAGTCTGAGAACAAGAGTGGAGGGGCTCTTAGAAGACTCAGTGATCTGATGCTCAGATCATAAATCTGATGGTTGCATTGGCTCCAAAAGGGGGGTAAAACCCCAAGACACTTTCTTAGAAAGCTCTTAGTTCACTCCTTCTTTTCTCTGTTCGAAGTGTTGTCTACTGCCTGTAGTCTATGATCGCGGCGCACGCGATTTTGCCAGTCACTTTTCTTTATTTCTCTTTTTATAAAATCTCCGAAACTAACTAAAACATCACTTATCTTTTCTTTTAAATGACTTTTAGTTCTATCTTTTTAGGACAATATCTAAAATATAATAATTTTTTATCCCCAAGAATCTAATATTTTTGGACCATTCAAACTATACACGTTAATACTAGTGATTAATATGGCTCATAAGTCCCGTTCACATTGTACTTTTCATGAAGGGTGGCTATGGTCCTTATCAATCCGAGAAAAATGTCAGATTTATGACTTCTCAAATTTTTTAAATATATTTTTAATTGAATGAAAATTATTAGCTATTAATGCTACTCAGTTTTTACCTTAGTTAGTCTTTAGTTAGTAATCTTACTAACTTATTAATTGACTAACTAACTTTCGAACTAACCAACTAACTTTTATTGTGTGGAAATATTACATCCTCCCCCCCTTAGAGAAATCAAGATGTCATCATCTTGAGAGAAACTAGGAAAGACAAGCACTAATGGGGCTTATGACTGGTGGGTTAAGATCCACCATGCATCCGTTGCGTTACTCTTAATGTTTCGAGTAGTGCACTCATATTGTTCAAATTAACCATAGGTACAAGGGTAGGATTTATTCTCAATTGTGTTACATGTCGATTAAGCTTCTAGGAATTTTAGTCCTCCTAATAAGGTTTAGTGGGATCTAGACCTTCGTCTTCATCTGATTCGTCTATATATCCATAGACTGCACCTGTGTAGCTTCGTTTTCTTGGAGGCTCAATGTCTTCTGGACTTAGATCAGGGCAGTCTGCTTGGATGTGTCCTAGCTCATTACAATGGAAGCATTGACAGTAGGGACATCTCCTACGGATGTGCCCTATCTCTTCACATGTATGGCATCTCTTATCTTGATCCCCATAGTCATCTTTGCTACAATTTCTCAATTTAAGTTCTTGGACGATGGGATTCGCTTGGAGTAATGCGTCTTGCAAGTCCGTTGGACGCATTGCTTCAAGACAGTGGTTCAAAGGAGTGTTTAGGCCATGGCAAAACTTGGATACTTACTATGCAATATCCATAGGTGGCGCATATTTTAATAGGATTACAAACTTTGAGTAGTAAGCTTCCAAGGTTAATTCCAATTGCTTGAGCTTGAAGAATTCATTCATCTTCAAGGTCTGTAGGTTGGTGGAAGGTATCATCCACGTACAACATCTTTCAACTGAGTCCATGTAACAACGGCTTCAGAAATACCTTGATCTTTGCACCATTGCTTCCACCATAACCGAGCCTGGCCAACTAACTTTAGTTTTCCAATCATTGCTTGATTCATGGAGGCAGTTCTCGAAGCAAAGAAATAGGCATCCATCGTCTCAATCCATGCGATGTCTAATCCTTCTCCATCAAACTCAGGTGCCTTAATTTGCTTAAGAAGAATTTTTTTCTCTTGCATGTCAGCATTCGTGGGTGCAGAAGGTGCTTGACAATCAAGCCATACTACTCAGGTCATTTATGTTTAGGATATGTCTATCAACCGAACATTAATCAATCATGTATCATCATGAAGTTTCACTTTGATACCAACTGTAACGTGTCGGCTTGTCCACTTGTGGGACACATCTTAGCAGCCCATCAGGAGGGGAGTCTAGAAAGCGCCACTTGGAACTCACAAGGAATGCCACAGGGTTTGCAATCTAGGTCTTCCCGAGTCTGCCCTGAAGCGGACATATCCGTCCGTTCCTACTTAGGACCAACTTGAAGTTAGGGTTTCTTTCCTATCAGCCAAGTCTCTAGGAAGTAGCTAGCGTCGAGCTCCAAATGAACCACTTTGCATAGGAACAACAGAGTCGAAGCGGATTTATGCTGCACTTGGTTCATGGATAATGGGAAATGAGAAGGATGCGAAGCTCAACCTCTCTACCCATAAGGCATAGTCCCATTCCGCTCCCCTAAAACAACATAAATTGGGATTCCAACTCTACTGACTCTAGGTCTTCACAGTTTCGTTGTTACGTCTTTTGAGAAAAGTTCCCAGCTAGCAGGGACTACCCTTCCATAGGACGGGGACCCAAGTCACGTCCACTGCACTTTCCTTGATAGCTTTAGTTGTCTAATTAGGTCCTACCACATTTATGTGCGACATTTAAAATCAACTTCATTAATTAGGTCTTTTAGGGCACAGAGTTCGTTCACGAAATTTACAACACATAAACAAAAACAAAACAAGCAGTCCTTTTATCAAACAAGTTCCTTAACTTATCTTTAAGTTAATCTTTATCTCCTGCCCATACATGAGAATTATATATCCCTTCTGTCCAACAGAAGTACCCGGTCCAAATCTCATGGCACCGAAATTTCCATCCTTTATCTAGAATAGGATCTTCCAACGTCCCAGACGTTGGGCTCACGGGGATCTCCACCTCCATTCTAGAGAGGTAAGGGGTATCCAGAGCTCCACCTAACCCACAAGCGGTCTAGGAGTGAGATGCCATTTTCATGGTTGGCCTTTTCACCACTCAACCATCGGCCCCTGAATCGAGCAGTGTCCTCTTGGGATAATCCACGATGCGATCTTCGAGATGATCCACGCGTGCAAAATATCCTTCCTTAATTAATCCAATTAAAATTCAAGCACAATCAAAGCAATCAGCTCTAATATCATATTCTAGAAAAACATTCATTTATTCCCATGGCGATTTGTCATTACAGATCCCTGCCATGCATTTGCCATCGACACAAGCCTTGGGAATATTTATCCAAATCACAATGCAACAATCCCTTGATTGAAAAAAAAAACATTTAGGGTGTTGTTCAATCAACCAACAAAACTAATTGTATTATTTCCAAACAATACAATAATAGACTCAACAATGATTCCATCGCATATTCACTCTCCCCCTTGGGGCCAAAGAGTAGAATTTACTTAATATTCCCTCCTTTAGCCTAAGGCATATGCTAAAGGTTCCAATACTATACATGACGTAAGTCCTATCATTCCAATGCAAATTAATCAATCTAGCAAGAGCATTTATGTCTCTTCTCTAAGTGACAATTATCTTTTAGCATTTTCCTACTATGTAAGATTTTTTTCTTGGCTTTATCTTCCTTTCTCCTAAGGCAAGGAGTTGCATGTCATCGATGTAAAGTTTACATAATCTCTCCAATGTATGTACCGTGTATATGCATTTGTGAACTTTAAATAATATTATCCTTGGTAAAGATTAATCAAAGACTCATCGATGCTCAATACTTTAGTGTCCCATATGCTGCTTATGCTATGCATGGATTCATCACATGGCAACTAGGTGCAATTTAACTCCCTTTGATACAAGCATTTCACAAACTTCATATTTGAATATTTGAGATGCGATTTATCCTTTTCAATGACCTATTCTAGCACTACAAGGTACGGAGCCTAATGTATCTCTTGTGAGCATTAAAACAAGCATCTATCAATTTGAAAATACATTACTTACGACCGGTACCACAATTGGATTGACAGTGATGCCTTCGCCTGAAGCTTTGTTGCTGGTTGTAGAATTGTCATCTGCACGCGACATTCTTTGCTTGGAGGCCATCGTCCGCAAGTAGACTCAAGAGATTAAGAAGGTGGAATAGATTTGAGATGGGAGAGCGTAAGAGAAGATGGTTAAAGCGAGGATCAAGATAGAGGAAAATTGTGCAGCCTCTCGGGGTAACTCTTCTCTCTCTCTCTCTCTCTCTCTCTCTCTCTCTCTCTCTATCACAATATCTTGGAGGGGTATACTCTCTCTCTCCCTCTCTCTTGCAGCCTTTCGGGGTCTCCTTATGCTCCCTTGTGCCTCCCTATGCTTGATATTTAAAATGAATTAGAGAGGAGGGGATAAGTCTGGGAACAAGAGTGGAGGGGCTCTTAAAAGACTCAATGATCTGATGCTCAGATCATAAATTTGATGGTTGCATTGGCTCCAAAAGGGGGGGTAAAGCCCCAAGACACTTGCTTAAAAAGCTCTTAATTCACTCCTTCTTTTCTCTGTTCGAAGTGCTATCTACTGCCTGTAGTCTGCGATCACAGTGCACGCGATTTTGCCAGTCCCTTTTCTTTATTTCTCTTTTTATAAAATCTCCAAAACTAACTAAAACATCACTTGTCTTTTCTTTTAAATGACTTTTAGTTCTATCTTTTTAGGATAATATCTAAAATATAATAGTTTTTTTCCCCCAAGAATCTAATATTTTTGGACCATTCAAACTATACACATTAATACTAGTGATTAATATGGCTCATAAGTCCCGTTCACATTGTACTTTTTGTGAAGGGTGGCTATGGTCCTTATCAATCCGAGAAAAATGTCAAATTTATGACTTCTCAATTTTTTTAAATATATTTTTAATTGAATGAAAATTATTAGCTATTAATGCTACTTAGTTTTTACCTTAGTTAGTCTTTAGTTAGTAATCTTACTAACTTATTAATTGACTAACTAACTTTCGAACTAACCAACTAACTTTTATTGCATGGAAATATTACATCCTCCCCCCCTTAGAGAAATCGAGATGTCCTCATCTCGAGAGAAACTAGGGAAGACAAGCACTAATGGGGCTTATGACCGGTGGGTTAAGACCCACCATGCATCCGTTGCGTTACTCTTAATGTTTCGAGTAGTGCACTCATATTATTCAAATTAACCATAGGTACAAGGGTAGGATTTATTCTCAATTGTGTTACATGTCGATTAAGCTTCTAGGAACTTTAGTCCTCCTAATAAGGTTTAGTGGGCTCTAGACCTTCATCTTCATCTGATTCGTCTATATATCCATCGACTGTACTTGTGTAGCTTCGTTTTCTTGGAGGCTCAATGTCTTCTGGACTTAGATCAGGGTAGTCTAATTGGATGTGTCCTAGATCATTACAATGAAAGCATTGACAGTAGGGACATCTCCTATGGATGTGCCCTATCTCTCCGCACGTACGGCGTCTGTTATCTTGATCTCCATAGTCATCTTTGCTACAATTGCCCGATTTAAGTTCTTGGATGATTGGATTCGCTCGGAGTAATGTGTCTTGCAAGTCTGTTGGAAGCATTGCTTCAAGACGGTGGTTCAAAGGAGTGTTCAAGCCATGGAAAAAATTGGATACTTGTTGTGCAATATCCATAGGTGGCGCATATTTTAGTAGGATTACAAACTTTGAGTAGTAAGCTTCCATGGTTAATTCTAGCTGCTTGAGCTTGAAGAGTTCATTCATCTTCAAGATCTGGTAGGTTGGCGGAAGGTATCGTCCGTGTATAGCATCTTTCAACTGAGTCCACTGTAACTTGTCCGCTCGCCCGCTTGTGGGGCACGTCTTAGCAGTCCATTAGGAGGAGGGTCTAGAAAGCTCCGCATGGCACTCGCAACGAATGTCATAGGGTTTGCGATCTAGGTCTTCCCGATTCTACCCCGAGTGGAAGTGTCCGGCCGTTCCCACTTAGGATCGACCTAAAGTCAGGGTTCCTTTCCTAAGGCTCGTTCTTGTTCCATGCATGTACCTACCCCTTTATTTCTTCTTCTTGAAATAATACAGAATATGCTTAACCAAGATTAATTATAAAGCCTAGAATTTCAAAAGAGCCTGGGTTTGATTCGTGATCGTAGGGGCATTTGTTGTGTTGGTCGCTCCGCTCGCCTCTCCCGCATTACCGGTGTACCATTGGTAGCTTTGACACTTACATTTCCCGCAACTTTCTTTTTGGGAGCCATTTATCACGCGGAATTTGGATAGTCCTGGCCTTAACAGGTCTTCAAGATGACAGGCTTGGGAAAGAAAAGGTCGTGAGTAAGGTGACCTTCACCGACAAGGGGGTGGCTTGAAAAAAAATGGCTTCTCGAACCGGCTCCTCAGCAACCCCTCGACACCTTCTCGACAGACCAACTCTCTCTCTCTTTCTTCTTCTCCTTCTCCTCTTCTCTTTCTCTCTCTCTTCCTCTTCTTCTTATTTTCTTCTCTTCTTCTCCTTCTCTCTCTCTCCCTCTTCTTCTTATTTTCTTCTCTTCTTCTCCTCCTCTCTCTCCCTCTCCTTCTTCTCCTTCTTTTTCTTCTCTTCTTCTCCTTCTTGCTCTCTCCCTCTTCTTCTTCTTTTCTTCTCTTCTCCTCCTACTCTCTCTCTCCCTCTTCTTCTTCTTCTTCTCTCCTTCTTCTCCTTCTCTCTCTCCCTCTCCTTCTCTTCTTCTCTCTCTCTTCTTCCTTCTCTTCTTCTTTTTCTCTTCTTTTCCTTCCCTCTTCTTCTCCTTCTCTCTTCTCTCCTTCTTCCTCTTCTTCCTCTTCTTCTCTTCTCTTCTTTCTCTCTACTTCTCCTTCTCTCTCTCTCTCCGTCTTTCTCTCCTTCTCCTTCGCTAAACGAACACACAGAGGGGGGGGTTTTAGACTATGGCCACAGAGGGGGGGTTTCCACCTGACGACGAGGTGGGGGGGGAGGTCTCTGTCGACAGCCCAGGAGGGCACAACTGCTGCCACACGGAGGGGGGAAGGTGACAAGCACGAGGGGGGAAGGATCTGTTGCAGGACATGATCACTAGGGCAGAGGGGGGGACGCTATGCAGTTCCATGAGGCGGGGGGAACCTCCCCTTTATAGGAGAGGGAGGAGGGTGGTATGGCCGCCACCCCTCCCACCTGGGGGGTTGCATGCCCCCTGCCACTTCACTTCAATCCTTCTCTCTCTCTCCTCGATGTCCTATCGGTAGGGAGAGAGGGAGGGAGTTGAAAAAATTTTCTTTAAAATTAAATTTTTTGTTAAGGGGGGGTATATTACATCCTCTCCCCTTAGAGGAATCGAGATGTCCTCATCTCGAGAAGACCTGGGGTATTGTTGATTGAGAGTATCTTCATCTATCCAGGTGGCATCCTCTTTGAGATAATCTTTCCACTGGATGAGGTATTCTCTCAAGGTCCTTGATCTCAAATGCCTCTCCCTAACATCTAGGATTCTATCAGGCCTAGGTATTACAATTTGTTGGTCATCAAGTACATGATTTGGATTAGGTAGATACTTTTTCAATAGGCTAACGTGGAATACATTATGAACCTTTAGGATAGCGGGCAGCTGTAGTCTGTAAGCATTAAGCCCTAGGCACTTGGTGATCTTATAAGGTCCACAATACCTTGGACTTAGCTTCTTGTACTCTCCCAAGGACAATGAACTCTTTTTAGGGCGTATGCGGATGAAGACCATATCACCTTCGACGAATGATCTATCTTACCATTTCAAGTCAGCGTAAGCCTTCTGCCTATCCTTGGCAGCTTGAATGTCATGTCTTATTGATTTGATTTGATTATCCATGTCTTCTAGCATTTGCCTTGAAGCTTCTACCCTAAAAGTTGGATCCGAGAAGTTCAAAGGGGTACGACGATCGTGCCCATACAATGCTTGAAAAGGGGTCATTTGAATACTCTGTTGGTAAGAAGCATTGTAGGCAAACTCAACCAGTGGCAAATATTGAATCCACTTTTTGGGTTCGCGACAACAGTATGCCCTAAGCATATCTTCAATGACTTGATTGACTCGTTCTGTTTGACCATCAGTTTTGGGATGGTAAGCTATACTGAAATAGAGTTGAGTTCCAATAGCCTCAAAGATAGCCCTCCAGAAGTGTGATGTGAAGAGAGAGTCACGATCACGAATGATTCTTCTGGGTAACCCATGCAGTTTGAATATTTCCTTAATGAACAATCTTACGATGTCTGAAGCTTTATAGTTCGTCTTAACAGGGATGAGATGTGTGACCTTGGTGAGCATATCTTCTACAACCATAATAGAGTTGTATCCTCCCTGAACTTGGGGTAGGCCAACAATGAAGTCCATACTAATGAATTCCCATTTCATTTGTGGAATGTCAAGTGGTTGCAATTTCCCAGGCATTTTGACATGTTCTGCCTTAATGCATTGACAAGACAAACATTCGTGACATATTTGAGAACGTCACCCTTGAGTCTTTCCCAATAATAGCTCTTTCTGACCGCATTAAGGGTCTTGGCATAGCCAGGATGTCCTGAGAAAGGGGAGTCATAGGCTTCCCAAAGTATCTTCTGCTTGAGAGTTTGGCTTGTAGGGATACATAATCTTGTCCTAAAGTTCACATTATACTTTTTGTGAAGGGTGGCTACGATCCTTATCAATCTGAGAAACATGTCAGATTTATGACTCGATTTTTTAAAAAATATATTTTTAATTGAATGAAAATTATTAGCTATTAATGCTAGTCAGTTTTTACCTTAGTTAGTCTTTAGTTAGTAATCTTACTAACTTATTAATTAACTAACTAACTTTCGAACTAACCAACTAACTTTTATTGCATGGAAATATTACAATACACTTCTCATGCATGAATAACTCCAACTTCTATGGGTTATACCCATTGTAAGAGTACAATCATAATTGTAAAGGTTTAGGTCTCGCTTTAGTTAACCAACGGATGGTTGAAACCATTTGTCCACTTTTTCTGACATGAATCTGATTACAAAATTTAGGGGGATTTCTATTTGCACTTTTGAATTCTATATGACATGGTTGTTTAGGTGTACTATGAAATTATGGCATCTACAAAGTTGTGACTATCACCATAAATCTATCATACAGTCTTACATAAGTATGAGCCTTGGAAAAGAAGTATAACGAAGATTGCATGTGGTAGCTATTTGATAGAATGAAATTAATGGCACAGTCTCTCAAGGTCTCCTTGTGTTTTTTCTAACTGCTCCCCATGCCTCATATTTATAGCTAAACAAGAGAAAAAGGGTTGTGGCTGAGAAGAAGAGCTCTTTGTGGAGGGGATCTTGGAAAAATCAGTAATCTGATGCTCAAATCACAATTCTTATAGTTCCGTTGGCTCCGAAAGGGGGGTTAAACTCCAAGACACTTTATTAGAAATCTTCTAGATCACTCCTTCTTCTTCTCCATGTTTGAAGTATTGTTTACTGCCTGTAAACTACGGTCGCGACGCGCACAATTTTGCCAATCCTTCTTTCTTTGTATTAAATCTCCAAAACGTTGAAAAAACCACTTGCTTTTTTTTTTCATGACATCTTGTTCTGGAAATTTCCATACCATTTTAGGATATTTACAATAAGTAATATCTAAAATATCTAAAATATGCTAGTTTTATCCAAAAATCTAATATTTTTGAACCATCCATACTATACACATTAACACTAGTGATTAATATGCCTCATAACTCTCATTCACGTTGTAACTTCCGTGAAGGGTGGCTATGGTCTTTGTTAATCTGAAAAAATGTCGGATTACAACTCTTGTTTTTTTATATTTTTAATTAAAATAAAAATTGTAAGTTATTAATGTTAGTTAGTTTTTACTTTAGTTAGTCTTTAGTTAATAAACTTACTAACTTATTAATTGACTAACTAACTTTCAAACTAACCAACTAATTTTTAATTGCATGGAAATATTACATCCTCCTCCCCTTAGAAAAGTCAAGATGTCCTCATCTTGAGAGAAATCGTGGGTATTGTTGATGAAGAGCATTCTCATCTATCCATGTAGCATCTTCTTCAGGATAATCCTTCCACTGGACAAGGTCTTCTCTAAGGGTTCTACTCCTCAATTGTCTCTCCCTAGTATCTAGGATTTTATTTGGCTGCAGCTCAAGGACTCCTTGGCTAGGCATTACAATTTGTTGATCACTCAGTACATGGCTAGGATTAGGCACATATTTCTTTAGTAGACTAACATGAAATACATTGTAAACTTTTACATTTTCAAGGAGTTGAAGTTTGTAAGCATTAGGTCCTAGGCTTTTGAGGATCTTGTAAGGCTCAGAATACCTTGGGCTAAGCTTTTTTTAAACTCTCCCAAGGATAAGGAACTCTTCTGGGGTTGTATATGAATGAAAACCATATCCCCCTCCTTGAAAAGCCGCTCTTGCCTGTTCAAATATGCATAAGACTTATGCCTATCCTTGGCAGCTTTAATATCTTGCCTAATGGCCTTAACCTGTTCATCCATTTCTTCTAGCATCTTCTTGGAAGCCTCTATCCTTAAAGTAGGGTCCGATAAATTCCATGGAGAACAGTAATCATGCCCATACAATGCTTGGAAAGGTGTCATTTGAATGCTTTACTAGAAGGAAACATTGTAGGCAAACTCCACCAAGGGTAGATATTGGATCCACTTCTTGGGTTCGTGACAGCAATATGCTCTAAGCATATCTTCAATCACTTGATTGACCCTTTTTGTTTGGCCATTAGTTAGAGGATGATAGGCCATACTAAAATTAAGCTAATTCCCAATAGCTTCAAATACTCCTCTCCAAAAATGAGATGTGAAAAGGGAGTCTTGATCACTAATGATCCTTTTGGGTAGACCATGGAGTCTGAATATCTCCTTAATGAACAGTCTGGCAATATCTGAAGCCTTATAATTTGTCTTTACTGGGATGAGATATGCAACCTTGGTGAGCATATCTACTACAACCATAGTTGAGTTGTACCCACCTGGAATTGGAGGTAACCCAACAACAAAGTCCATGATGATAAATTCGCACTTCATCTCAGGGATGTCAAGGGGTTGTAGCTCTCCAGGCATCTTGACATGCTCTGCCTTGATGCGTTGGCAAGACAAACATTTCCCTTAAGTCTTTTCCAATGATAGATCTTACTGACCATATTAAGAGTCTTGGCATATCTTGGATGACTAGAGAAAGGGAAATCATGTGCTTCCCAGAGCATCCATTGTTTAAGTCTTTGGCTCAAAGGAATACATAGTCTTGTTCTGAAGTAGACTAGGCTTGCATAGACAAAGTACTCTTGGTATTTAACTTTGAGTTTGGGACTTTGGTCCTTTTCTAGGATCTCCTTTATCATTTTTTGATATTGTGGGTCATGTTTTGAGTCTTCCCTAGCCAATTCAAGGATAGGGTTGCCTGGCATTGACACCATGGTGGCTAGTGATCCGGTCGTCGAAGGTTCCTCCATAATGAGAGAGTTGAGGAACACTTTACGACTTAAGGCATCAGCAACCAGATTTTTCCTTGCTAGTTCTATATCTAATTCCAAAGTCATACTCTTGTAGCACCTTGATTCAGTGGCGTTGCCTCATGTTGAGGTCGGCTTGGGAGAAGATCCATTTGAGGCTCTTGTGGTCTGTGACCAAGGAGAATTTGTTGCTGATCAAGTAGTGCCTCTAGAGTTTGAGGGCATGAATGATAGCCAACAGTTCCAAGTCATGAGTAGCATAATTTTTATCATGGGTTTTTAACTTTCTTGAGGAATATGCCACGGGATGACCTTCTTGCATTAGTACACAGCCTAGTGTAAGTGAGCTAGCATATGTAAAAACTTTGAACTCCTTGCTCAAGTCTAAGAGCTTCAGAATTGGCGTTGTCACTAAGCTACGTTTGAGTTGGTCGAAGCTTGCTTGTTCAGGCTGTCCACATTATGGCAACTTGCTTCTTTAGCATATCTATGAGGGGTGCCACAACTAAGGCGTAATCTTTGATGAAGATTTTGTATTATCCTATTAGACCAAGAAAGCTACGCACTTCCTTAATAGTGGTTGGTAGGGGCCATTCTTGTACATCTTTAACCTTTGCAAGATCCACAGATATTCCCTTTTCTAATATAATGAAGTCTAGATACTCAATCTATCATTTGAGGAAGGCACACTTCTTCTTTTTGGCATAAAGCTTGTGTGTCCTCATGATTTCAAGCTCATAGTCTTCTTCTTCCTTGGAGTAGACCAGGGTGTCATCAAAGAAAACAAGTACAAACTTGTCAAGGTATGGTCTAAAGCTATCTTGCATTAGCCTATTAAATTAGTAGGAGCAATCCAAAGGACATTACTGTGAACTCAAAATGACCATATCTGGTGTTGAAAGCTGTTTTTGGAATATCCTCATCCTTGATGCGGATTTGGTAATACCTTGACCTTAAGTCAATTTTTGAGAAGATTTTTGCCCCTTGTAGGTGATCGAGTAACTCATCTATCCATGCGATAGGATATTTGTTCTTGACGGTTACTTGATTTAGCCCTCTGTAGTCTATGCATAGCTTGAGTGTTTCATCCTTCTTCTTCTGAAACAACATAGGAGCTCCACATGACGAACTACTGGGCCGAATGAACCTTTGGTCTAAAATTTGTTTGAGCTACTCCTTTAATTCAATAGCTTCGAGAATAGACATTTTTTAAGGTCTTTTGTGACTGGAGCGGCCCCTGGTATGAGTTTGATCTCATGATCAATCTCCCTTAGAGGCGGTAGCTGTTAAGTCTTCGGGGAACACATCTGCGCACTCCTTCAGTCATGAAGGTTCTTCTTCAAAATCCTTGCTTTGCTCTAGCTTATTCAACTTAATCAAGTAGATGGGTAAATCCTTATGTATTCCTTAACTATTCGTGATGCCTTGGCTAATTGGATTTTGGGTTTACCAACCTTCCCTTGAGTTGAGACTAGTTCCCCTTTAGAACTTCGGAAGGAAATTTGGCCCATTCCACAGTGAATGTGGGCATCATTGGGTATTAAGAAATCCATGCCAAGTAAGTATTCATGAGTCCCTAAGTTCATTACTCTAAATTTTATAATTGTTGGCTTTCCACCGATTAGGAATCTCACTTTGGCAGTTTGTCTAGTACAAGTGATTTCACGCCCATTTGCTAATTCCACAAGTAAAGTGGGTGCAACTATTGTGGTTATTCCTAGCTTTCTTACACAAGCAGGAGAAAGAAAAGAATGCATACTTTCGCAATCAATCAAGGTTTTGAAATTCTTACCTTGGTAGTGTGAAGGGGTTTAAATCATCGAGAATTAGCGATTCAATCCCTTTTTATGGAGAGCGGCATGGATTGTTGCATTTTCAATCTCTACTTCCATAGTTGGTTCTTCCTCTTCATTTACTTCCTTGATGGTGACATTGGAAGTTCTTGCCCTCCTTGTTGATGCTGACCCCAACCATGTGTAGCTCTGGTTTGCCCACGAAATTGGCCTTGGGGATGGTCCTCACCAAGTTTGAGACACTCTCTTTTGAAGTGCCCGGGTTCCTTGTGATAGAAGCATTGCAAGTTTTGGCAATTTCTATGTGTAGGAACAAAGTCACTGATTGCATTCGCCTTTGGTTTCTTCCGATGTCCTTAGCCTTATCCTTGTACTCTTATCTTGCTTATGTTGTTTGTTAGTTTGCTCTGATACCAACTATAACATGTCTAGGTTGCGACTCGTTTTAGTAGTCCGATCTAAAAGATGCTGCCTGGCACTCCCACAAAATGTCATAGGGTTTTTCGGTTAGTGACTCCCGAGTCTACTCCGCAACAAAACGTATCAGCCAAGGCACTCCCACAGAATTTCATAGGGTTTTTCGGTTAGCGACTCGTTTTAGTAGTCCGATCTAAAAGATGGCGCCTGGCACTCCCACAGAATGTCATAGGGTTTTTTGGTTAGCGACTCCCGAGTCTACTCCGCAACAAAACGTATCGGCCAACCCTATTAGAATCTACCTAAATCTTCGTGGATTTCTAATGGTCAAGTCATTCTACAACCTTCTAGCGTCGATCTTCAGATGATGATCTACTTTGCGCAAAGCATCTAAACCGAGGTGGACTCATATCACACTTGGTTCAAAGACAATGGAAAATGAGAGGGATGCATCACTTGACCTCTCTACCCATAGGGTAAAGTCCCGTTGTGGTCCTCTAAAACGATATGAGCCAGGGTTCTACCCTACATTATCTAAGGTTAATATGTCATCTCGATTTGAATGTTGAGAAGCCTCCCAATTCTCTCGGATCACCCTGCCAACTGTCGGGGTTCCGCCCACCCACTTCCCTTGATAGCTCTAGTTTCCTACTTGCCTAAGGGCATATTAGTGGTAACACATATAAGCAACTTCCTTAATTAACCCATTAGTCACATGTTCCTTTACGTAATTTTATGCACTGGCACGAAAACAGATCAGACAAATTCCTTGATGGTAAACTTTATATTAAAATTTCAACTGAGATGCAAATCATATCCATAGGATGATTCCCACAATCCGTAAGGATGCGTCTTATTTTCCTCCAAAGGATTTATGGCCAGAGCCCCCTTGGCACCCGAGCATCCTCCTACAAACAAATGTTTCTACGTAGAGACCTCTCATGATGGGTTCAGTCCACATTCCTAACATGGCTATCAAAAACCCCCTTGGATAGGGTTGGTGGCTAGCTAGGGGTGCTCAACATGCCTTTCCCAGGCGTTTCAACCTAAATCCAATTTGAAAGATTTCCTTATTATCAATTCCTTTTTTAGATGACTTCTTTTTCAAATAGGTGTTCTTAAGTACAAACACAAGCACAAGTGCACAATATGTACTAGACAATTCTTTGTTCTCTCTACCGAAGGAAATTCCGATTTGATGCGATAGCATCTAGTCTCGACTTTATCCCCATTATCGTCCGAGATTTCCAAAGATAACCTAATTTAATTTCCTCATTATTTTCAATGAAGGAGTATCCTTGCAATGTTGATTGCAATTTGGGACATTGGCTTCCCTACAACGAACCCCTACACGTATTCATTTGAACTAAGGTTTGTCGCATAATTTATAAAGTTACTCAAGGACTTTGAATTCCTTTTCAGCTTCAAGCAAGATGGGCCTTGAGAAGAATCCTTCAACTCTTTAGGGTTTGAAATTCTTTCAACTTCCTAGGAACCCTATGTATTCTATAACAAGTTCAATCTATGCTTTGTGAGATGTAATAGAATTGCCTATTATTTCAACCAAGCAAACGAATGTGGATGCATAAAATCTATCTGGCTTAATTGCAATTTAATGTGTATTCTTCAAACTTTTCATATATATATATTAGCATGAAATTTCCATGCAATTTATGTGCAATTTAACGGCTTCTAAGTACAATTTTAATTGATCACCTAAGATGAATATGATGGATAAAATTTTCTTGGTACGCTCATTATCTTGAAACATGCTCAATTAAGTTGTGATAATTGATGTAAACATTATTTTCTCCCAATTTCTTTTCCCTAATACAACGAGGTGCACATGATTCATAAGAGATGCATTTTTCATAGTTGTGGTCCCTTGGTTTGCGGTCATGTTGGTTGTGGTGGGAGTTTCAGTGTTTGGAGAGATCTTTCGCTTAGGGGCCATCGTCCACAAGTGGATTCGAGAGATAAAGAAGGAGGAATGGATTTGAGATGGGAGAGCGTAAGAGAAGATGGCTTAGTGGAAGACTGAGATAGGGGGAATTGAGCTAACTCTCTCCCTCCACAGCTTCTCGGGGTAACTCCTCTCTCTCTCTCTCTCTCTCTCTCTCTCTCTCTCTCTCTCTCTCTCTCTCTCTCTCTCTCTCTCTCTCTCTCTCTCTCTCTCTCTCTCTCTGAGGGTTATTCTTCTACTTCCCTCTCTCTACCTCTCTCTCGCAGCCTCTCAGGGTCTCATTGTTCTTTTTCTAACACCTCCCCATGCCTCATATTTATAGCTAAACAAGAGAAGAAGGGTTGTGGCTGAGAAGTAGAGCTCTTTGTGGAGGGTATCTTGAAAAAATCAGCAATATGATGCTTAAATCACAATTCTTATAGTTCAGTTGGCTCTGAAAGGGGGGTAAAAACACCAAGACACTTGGTTAGAAATCTTCTAGATCACTCCTTCTCCATGTTTGAAGTGATGTTTACTACCTGTAAACTGCGATCACTATGCGTGCGATTTTGCCAATCCTTCTTTATTTGTATCAAATCTCCAAAACAAGCTCAAAAAACCGCTTGCTTTTCTTACATGACATCGTGTTCTAGAAATTTTCATATCTTTTTAGGATATTTACAATAAGTAATATCTAAAATATCTAAAATATGCTAGTTTTACCCAATTTAAATCTAATATTTTTGGACCATCCATACTATACACATTATCACTAGTTTCGAACTAATCAACTAATTTTTAATTGCGTGGAAATATTACAACATACAAAAAATTATGTTAGCACGATACAAAGATTTAAGTAAAGTACGATAATATAACTCTAAAAAATGATGCTAATTAAAATGCATATTCTAAAGTATCCTTAAAAGTGAATCATCAACGAATTGAGTAGGCAGATGCAAATATGACCCAGCTTGTGGTCCCATGTCAATCTCCTGGCCCCAATCACACACTGCTTCTTACAGCTTTGGATATGGGAGTGTCAAAGATACGTCATGATGAACAGTGGTCTACAATGGCACTCCGCCTACGCTAGAAGGTCTATAGATAGG
This sequence comes from Lygodium microphyllum, assembly GCF_053477565.2. NCBI lineage: Eukaryota > Viridiplantae > Streptophyta > Polypodiopsida > Schizaeales > Lygodiaceae > Lygodium > Lygodium microphyllum. Next base: position 14,950,235 of record NC_141142.1, read on the forward strand.
TCACCATAGAAGGAGGAGTCCACTTCGTTCTCAAAGAATTCTTGGCCTCTTGTCTCTTCGTCATCGTTACTGTGTCTACCTCCTCTACACAATCCAAGCCCTCTTCAGCCTCCACTCTCCGCAATATTGACCCTTCCACCTGTATACTCTCCTCATCTATGTTGGGAACCTTGATTTCATCACACTCTCGCACTCCAAGGAGCTAATGACACAACATACCACCATTGAGGTTCTTGGGGATTTGGATAGAAAATTACCTATTCAATACCACATATAAGAGTGAATCAACATTTATGATTGTATCGTGTCATGAAAAAAATTAAAAGAAATAGGTCATGCACATGTTCACAATGGACCAGTGGGACAAACGTGTCGCATAGATCCATCTATCAGAATCTATTTCCAGAAATCCAAATGGACCTCGTCAAACAGTTGCCTCAGCTCCTTCCAATACCACTTTAGACCACTGTGCATCAAATATGATCATGAAAGAAGCTACGGTAATCCACTGAGATAACACTTTGCAAGTTCCCAAAATAATCCATCTCATCTATAACGGTGTTTGGATCAGTGGCCTGCCATCGGCTCTCTTGCTCGAACTTTGCCATGATACCACAATCCGTTGTGAAGACCACATTTTGTCAATGCACTCAACGCGGACATGTTGCCCACACGACCATACCGCACTGTAGATTTTATTTTGTATCGTGAAATGGTTGGATTAGTTGTTGCATATAAAATCTAGATATGATAGCTTATAAAACATGCAGTCACCTTCGGACTACATCCCCTCGAGAATTCCCACTCCTCAATAGTACAGACCTCTACCCCTTTGCAAGAAGTTGTGATTAAAGATCCATGTAACCACCGCATAGATATAAACCGCAGCATCTCCTCCATGTTCTCAAGATATCGAATCGGTCAATGATATATACTATGTTGAAATTCTGATTGTGCTTCTTCTTGATCTTTCCTGGCTTGCTCGTACCTTGCGAGCCACTTCTCCATAGATGCATGGTGCAACATACAAAAACGATTCACTTTCTCCTCCATTGTAGCATCTATCTTTTTCTACCCCATCTCAAACCACCACATCTTTGGTCAATCTATCATTGTCCTTCAATGACATAGCATATTGTTATCTGAATCCACCATTAGTAGCCACTGTGAAATATGCACTAACGCCTTCGACACCAGCCAACCTTTAGCCATGCTAGCTTTTGACCGAGCTCGCTGTCACACAAAGCCCTTCAAGGTTTTTATAAAGTGCTCCAAGAAGAACATCCATCGCATATGGATAAGTCCCATAATCTCCACTTCATCTACGAGATGCACCAAGAGGTGAGTTTGTATCATGAGCATGCTGGTGGGCATGTACTTCTCAAAGAGACAGACCATGTCTCCACTGTTCCCTGCCTTGTGGATTCAATAGACAATGTCTTGATCTCCTTCTGTGAGATCCATTGCACTAAATTTGACAACTTGTAAATCGCATTGCATATTTCCTAGAGTGAGGTATCCCAAGATCGAGATCGGTAGTACAAATTGCCACAAATGAAGAAGCATTACAAACACTGACTAGACACTAAATAGAAAAATATGCATGCTACTTGCAACCAAGGTCAAGACAAACTTAACATATCTTATGTCAATCATGGGATTTTATCCCTGATAGTTGATCATCTTTAGAGAAATAAGACCTCATGAAATGCAATATATCTGTTGGGATGTGGATAAACCTGATAATTTTCTTTGCAATATACTCTTCTTTAGTGGATAGTACCCAAGGAGTACTAACTAGTTGCAAGCAACCATCAATGCTTGCTCAACTATGGCCAAAGTGCCTCCATCTTACCAACCTCTTTCAAATCCATTTGTGCCCCTGCAATGTCTCTCTTTCCTGTAATGCGGTCTCATAATAAGCTACCTACACTCTTGAAAATATGCATAGGATCCAACAAATAGTTGATCTATAAGTGGGTCAAATACAACAACTCGTAGAAAATCGAGAACAGTCGCATTTCATTTGGATGTGACTCCTTGTGGACCATTTTCAACTCGTATCAACTTTTGGCATTCATTCATATTGGAGGTCGTCCAAGAAAACCTTCCCTTAGTTGATGACCCTCCGGCATCCTTGATATACCATCTTCTTCATGGTTCATGACCTTTGGAAGTCTAACTGTGGCCCATACAATGGAGATGCATGATAACCTAAGGTAACCAGACTTATCCCAATACCCCTGTTTAGTCAACACAAACTTGAATGAGCAATGTTAGATATCACCAACGAGAACAGAAGCCCACTTACTTGAGCACTCCTCTAATCCCAAAAAGTCATGCATGGTCCATGTGAGAATGACTCCGTGCTTGCTCATGTCTTCCACAGCAACCCCCTCTACCCACAAAATCTTGAGGTCAACTAGTGGACAAAGGTAGACATCCATATTCTTGACTTTGTAGCATCCAAGAACAAGCAAGCTAAGGATCATGTGTCCTTTCTTTGTAGAAATCCATGGCAGGATGTTGTAGTTAACAAGGGCTACATGCCACACATTGTAAGAAGTTGAGCAAAGACCAAATGGATTCATGCCATCCATAGCAAGACCAAGCCAAAGATTCCTTGGCTCTCGTACAAAGCCTAGAAAGGTGGAGTCAATGTAGCTCCATGCATATGAATATGCTAATATTCGTTGGACTCCATCTGTGGATCTATTCTGTGCATGCCACATTATCAAGCTCGCCATGCCTGATGACGTATGGAACATGTGAGGTATACATGGTATAAGTGGAAATTGTCTAAGAACTTTTTGAGGGATGGTTTTCCCTTGCAAGTCCTGTCGATACCTATGAGCACTACACTTTGAACATGTCTTCATAGTGCTATAGTCTCCTCAAAACAGCACACAATTGTTAGTCCATGCATGGATGTTGTTGTAGTCTATGCCAAGCTTTTGTAACACCAATCGTGCATCGTCACAGGACTCAAGTATCATGTTTTCAAGTGGTGATATATGATACTTTAGCAACCTGAAAAGAAATTAGAAGGCGTCTTGAAAAAGCACAATATTTTTTTTTATAATGGAGTCAAAAAATCAACAGAGCGTAGAATATACCTGAACAACTCGGTCACACTTGCATCACTCCACCCATACTTTGCCTGCACAATTAGGAGCACAAATAGCGTCTTTAGGTAGATACTTGGCATCCACCATATAATGGTATGGACACTTCCTCTCTCAGTGGATTAGATGAATCAACATCCATGTGCATCAATGCATCGATCATTGTCTCCATCTCAGGCTCCAAGATTGGAGGAAGGTCCGAAAGACTGACTGTCTCCTCTATTGAGGGTGTAGACTGAGTTGTGCCTTCCAATTGGTGTATTGGTTTAGGCACTCCATCCATCGCACACCCACGAACTCTTCTAACTAGCTACAATAGGTGCATTCCTTGGGATGAGGCATCACCTCCCTATACAAATTTTAAAGGCACATCTAAGGTTTTTGTATATGATATTCAATTACTTTGCAAATATGAAGCATGATAGATACACACTTTTCTTACTAGTCACTCAAAGTCTGAGATCACCTGATCAATGATCTCTAATTGAAACTTGCCGAAGCATTGTATGTGTTCTATAGACAAGCAACACTTTCAGTTGATTGCTAGCTTGCATTGAGAGCAAGGGCACGGGCCACGCTGATTAAGATATGTCTCACAATCTTGAACATCACAACCATCATCGTTCTCCATATGACAAACAACATGTTTTTGTTCCCCTCATTGATGATCTTCCTTCGTTTTAATCTCTATTACTCTTTCTCTCCCTTTTTCTTTATTTGTTTGCCTCCCTCAATCTCTCTTACTCCGTTCCTCTTCTCTCCATGTCTCTCCGTCTTTATCTATACCCCTTTTTATATCTCTCCTAGTTCCTCTTTCTCTCTCTTTTTCCTTTTTTATTTGTCTCCCTTCCTCTATTTCTTTTCCCACCTTTCAAATTCTCTCTCTTTCTCTTTTTTATTTGCCTCCCTTCATCCTTCTTTGTTTCTCTCTCCCCCCCTCTCTCAATGTTTCTTTCTCTCCCCCATCTTCCCTTTCCACTCTTACTTCTTCTCTCTTTTCCTTTCCCTCCCTTCTTTTCTCTATGTCTTTCTCTCTTTTGTTCTCCACTCACACTCGACGCATCTCATTACAATCAAAATCAAAGATAGAAAATAAAAAACTCATAAAACAAGACATTGAAATACCCTCTCTCTCCACCCCTCTTTGTGTGTCTCTTCCCCCTCTCCCTTTATTTTTCTATCATTCCATTTTCTCTAATTCACTCATTGTTTTGGTTTTTTTCTCTCCTTCTCTCTTGCTCTCTATTTGTTGTTTTCTCTATCTCTCTTTTTCTCCCTCTTTCTATCCCTTTTTCTCCCCCTCTCTTTCTAGCTATCTCTTTTTTTTCACTCTCCTTCCTCTCTTTACCTCACCCTTTTATCCATATGTTCCTTCACTCTCTGTTTCTTTTCTCTCCCCCCTCTCTTTCTTTCTCTCTTACTCTTTCTTTGTTGCCTCTCTCTTTGTTTCTCTCTCCCCTCTCATTGTTTCTTTCACTCATTCTCCTCTCTCTCCCTTTCTCTCTCTCTCTTTCTCTCTTTCTTTGTTATCTTTCCTCTTTTTTCTCTCTCTCATTCTCTCTTCCTCTTCCTTCCTTCTCTCTCTCTCCTTTTCTCTCTCTCTCTCAATGCATCTCATTACAAAGAAAAGCAAACAAAAGAAAAGAAGAAAACACAAGAACAAAGCAAGAAGAGGCAATGTACCTACCATAAAGGCCCAAGGATTGATTATTCGCCTCCTCTTCACGACATCCCTTCTTTCTCCCTTGTGCACTTCTCCCTCTTCTTCACATAAACGGCAATGACGGCAATGTGAAGCTCTCCTTCTCTCTCTTTCCCTCTTCCTCTCCCTCTCCCTCTCAAGGCAACAATCTCTCTCGCTCTCTCATTCACTCTCTCTTAAAAATGTTTGCGGAAAATGCCGCCCTTGGGTTTTCAGTGCTTTTTTTTTCTCAAATCGACATCACTATTAGTGTCACTATTTGCCCATTCCCTTGTAGTATTTGCTTATCATTTTTTATGAATGTCTATTATAATTTTGCTAATCTCAATTATACCACTATCAAATCTACTTATCAATTTTGTCAAATTTTTCGAAGGGTATCCAAGGATTGCATGAACTATACTTGCAATGCAAACATTAGCTGGAAATTACATGAGTTGCAGCACCAGCAATCAAGGGCACTGGTTCAACTATCTTTTAAGTCAATTGTGTTGCTTTATTTTCGCTCAATTTTTACTAATGTCACAATTATATCCAAATCAAGATAACATAAACCTGTGGTAATAATTGTCATTAATTAGATGAAAATGTAGTTTTAGTACTAGTATTTGTAAATCGATGTCATAATAAAAAAATCAACCAACTCACTTCAAAATGAGGTGGGTTACTAACCAACTCAAACAAATGAACTTCAAGCCATTAAAATCCATACATCTCAGTATAAGCAATAAATAATCAGCTACTATATCATGTATGGCTAACCACTTATATTTATCAGTTTAAGAGGCCACAGTATACCCACTCTTGCCCGTGTGATCGTACAAAAGAGAAAGTATAAGCAATAATTAATCAGCTACTATATCATGTATGGCTAACCACTTATACTAGCGTTCCGTGCACGCTTCATGCATGCGGAACGCTAGACTGCTTCATGGCCCTGCCGCAAAGCGGCATGCGAAATTGTCGTGCTATTGCACAGCAACTTAGCTCAATAATCCATTTCTCCTCTTTCTCCCTCCTTTTTTCCCTCTCCATTTCCAAGATGATTTCTCTCTCTCTCTCTCTCTCTCTCTCTCTCTCTCTCTCTCTCTCTCTCTCTCTAAGCACCCTCTCTCTCTCTCTCTCTCTCATGCACACATAAACCAAACTTAAAACTAAAAGTAGTTTATAAAATGTGTAACACAAAATGCCAGACAAAAACAATCTCTTCCATGCACCATACTTACAAACTTTCCTCTCGATATGAATGTAAGCAATCATATGCTTGCACACGCAGTACTTAGAAACAACAACGTTATACTGAAATGGGTCATAATCGAGACAAAGACCAAGTACCACGAAAAGAATTTCTATAAGAGACCCAGTTAAAATGAAGCCACAAAGGCTAAGTATAAGGCATGCGAGTGTTTCCAAGCACCATAGGCAAATGGCCGATGCCAACAAAAAAAGACAATGTCTCCAAGATGTCTAATAGAAAGAAAGCTTCCTCTTCTTTGAGTAATCATTAAAAAAATCTTCCTCGTTGAGCAAAACATGTGAATGTGAAGTAGGGAATGATCCCATAGTTTACATTGGTAATCGCATGGGCGATGCAATAGTCCTACCTCTCTCTTTACCACCTGCATTGGAACAAAAATCACAATATAAGTACGTGGAACAACAACGTTACACTGAAGCAGGTCATAATCGAGACAATGACCAAGCACTACAAAAAGAATTTCTATAAGAGACCTAGTCAAAATGAAGCTACAAAGGCCAAGTATAAGGCACTAGAGTGTTTCCAAGTACCATAGGCAAATGGCCGATGCCAACAAAAAAAAGACAATGTCTCTAAGACACCTAATGGAAAGAAAGCTTTCTCTTCTTTGAGGAATCATTAACAAAATCTTCCTCCTTGAGAAAAATATATGGAGGTGAAGCAGGAAACGATCCCATAGTTTCCATTGGTAATCGCATGGGCGATGCAATGGTCCTACCTCTCTCTTTACCACCTACATTGGGACAAAAATTACAATATAAGTACGTGGAACAACTAACAAAGATCATTTCATCCCAACAATAATAATACATGGTTGAACATTTGTGAACCATTCCATAGGTACTGACAAACGTTGATGCAGCATCACAAAACAACCCAAATCCTTGAATCCATACTTGAACCAATGCCTCGGTATCTTATCAGTATGAGAGCGTTGAAATCTCTTCTTATGGTCAACCTCGTACATAAGCACCCAAAAACATTGCGTGTATCCACAATGTACAACTTCAATAAAAACTGGGAGCTTGATGTCAATATTAACATCATCATATAAATGCTCAATGACCCTTGCAAGTGTCCTTATTATGATATCATCAGGAGCTACAATGAGCAACGTGCACTATAGCTCCTTTTGATAGTCAGAAGCTGGATAATATTGCTACTCTAGGGTAGGCATTTGCAAAAGTTAAATAAATAGCGAAATATGAAAAAAAAATACTTTCAAGAGAGTGTACGCCAACCAAATAGAGCACAAAGAGCAATTCACATATATGCAAAACCAGTGTCCCTACATGGTCGTCAATAACTACATCTCACACAAAAAAAGCAATAGAGAGAAATTCACATATATGCAAAACCACTGTCCCTACATGGTCGTCAATAACTACATCTCCGCAAAGAAAGCAATTCACATTACTGCACCTTTCGAAGACCATCCTTGTATACAATGTTTGTAATCATATCCCTGTCCTCTTCACCCAATAACACTTTCACACCATGCGAAGATTTTACCCTTGAAAATACAACATACAGCTGACCAATATGTGTAAATACTGGTGCCTTTAGATAAAGCCCAACAATGAACAAAGTCTGCCCCTGTGACTTGTTGATTATCATAGCGAATGCCAACCGGATGGGAAATTGTCTCCGCTTCATAGTAAATGGCAATTATGTAGCATTCGAAACAAAAGTAATTCGGGGAATAAAAACTCGTTCACCCACATTTGCCCCTGTTATTATCTGAGCATCTATCACTTTCCTATTGAAAGCTCTACATATCAATCGTGTACCATTACACATACCCATTTCCTGGGTTTAGGTTTCTAAGAAGAATAATAGGTGCATTTATCTTTAACAGTAATAAATGAGGAGGAAATCCACCTCCAAGGTCCAATGTATTTAAATACTCAACAGAGTACAAAAATGAGTCATCAGTCTCTACAATCAAATCTACACTATAATACTGCCTGACCTCCCTTGGCATTAGTTGCAATGCACGATCATTCAAAGTAGCCACCTCTGTATTCCGCGAGGCAAGTATAGCCCGCTCACTAAAATACAATGTGTAGTCACCCACATTGGACACATCACTGTAGACACTATCAATCAAGGTTCCAATAGACTGCCCCTTTAATACCATGCTAGGTGGAACACACAACTTATCACAACTTTCAGTAATACCCACTCCATCCCCTATTCCTTGAATCCAATAGATGAACCCATTGTCCACCACACTACCAGCTGTTGACACTCGCATATTGCCAGATAGCCTTAGCACCCTTATGTAACACCACAAATCAGAGCAACACAATGCAACATTAACAATATCCTCATGTGTTCCCTTTACCACAACCAGAAAGACCTGCCTAAAATCCCCTCCAAAAAAAAAACTTTTCCACCAAATGGCTTATTACAACTCATAACATCTCTTAGAGTTCTATCGACCACTTCAAAGGCATATCGATGGGTCATAGGAGCCTCATCCCACAAAATAAGGCTCATTTGTCTCAATAATCAAGCAAGGTCACTTTGAATAGGAATATTGCAAGTGGATTGATTATTTAATTCTACTGGGATTTTAAAGCGCGAGTGAGCTATATGACTACCTAGTAAAAGCAAGGCAGCAATGCCACATGATGCTGTTGCCAGCACTATACGACCGCCACTGCGCACCTTCGCAAGTAAACATTTATATAGGAAAGTCTTTCCAGACCCACCAGGACCATCCAAAAAGAATACATCCCTAGTATCTATATCAACAACATCCATGACTGCACTAAAGGCAATTCTTTGTCCCTCATTCAACATTCCCTCCATGGATTCAGAAACCCTATGTTGTTCTAATATGTTGTATGCATATTCATCTTGCAAATGAGGATTAGCATGCAGTTTGAGTTTGGTTGATGAGGTTCAAGCAACCCATCAAAATCAGAGAGTCTTCGTCCTACATGGCGCAAAAGGTCTTGCAAATACAACAAAGCCATGTTAGACGCCTCATGCTGCAAAACACCAAGAGAGGTATGCACGTGTTGTAGCTACAATCTATACATGATATCCTCTATCATTGGCACCAAAAATCTTTCCCATAGATGGCCAGGCTGAGCTGGCTCACAAAAGACCAAAATTACAACAAACACCAACACATCGACCACCCCAAGTGTAAACATGAATATCCCGACGATCAAGAATATCCTCGTCACCCTGCCCTGGCATGATAGCTGCAACCTCAGTTTGTTGTAGGAGCAAAGTATTGTTTACTGGTTCTTTGAACACCAAAAATACTCATTCTTAGTTCTTGCACAAGATTATTTTGCAATTGCAAACCCACTTACCTAAAAGCCTGTGCATATATGTTGTGTCAATGCATCATACATTGAAGCTCCCCTAGATAATTTGGTAATAAATCATGCATAACCCCCAGCCTATTAAGCAACTCATGCTCGGTATCATAAACATAGAGTTGTGCAAATCTTGGCCTTTCTTGACGATGCACATCAGGAAGCAAAGTACCTATACGGTGATAAACACAGTCATGCACTCTAAATGTGTAACCATTCCCGATAACAGGTAGCTCGTCAACATTAGCTCCGAATGATACAAATGAAAGAGCATTGTCGTATGCTCATATGTTGTTTTTAAATATCCTACTCTGAGGGTGCATACCATGCAACAAATCATGCAATGGCTGTGGTGGACGTTGCAATGGTGGCAACATTACTTTTCCATTTCGACAACAGTGCCTTCCAAACAAAATCGACCCTTGCACCCGAGTCTCACATCTCCACAACTTAGGTGAACACCTTTCACACATTACCTGAGTCTCGCATTAGTTAGTTAATTAGTTAGCTTTTTATGTTGGTTTAATTTTGTTTCTTGCCTTAGATTAGTTTATTTTTATTTATTATATATTGGATAGTTTAGTTAGATTGGTTGGTTAGTTAGTTAACTTTAAATTAGTTTAGTTTAGTTAGTTAGTTAATTTTAGTAAGTTTAGTGAGATACTTATTTAGTTTAATTGATTGGATTAGTAAGTTAGTAAGTTAGTTAGTTGTTTTCTTATGTTATTTTGATTTTTTATTTGCGGATATAGTATAGATTAGTTTAGTTAGTTAAATAGTAAGTTAGTTAGTTAGTTAATTTTAAATAGTAAGTTAGTTAGTTAAATACTAAGTTGGTTTAGTTTAGTAAGTTAGTAGATAAATTGATGATTGATTAGTAAGTTAGTAGGTTTTACCTTAGATTAGTTGCTTACCTTACTTTAGTTTGTTGATTAGTAAGTTAGTATGTTTTACCTTACAGTAGTTACTTACCTTAGATTACTTTAGTGAGATATAGCAAGTTAGTAGGTTAGTTAGTCAGTTGGTTTGTTAGTTACTTTAGATTGTGTTATGTTAAATTTTTATTTATGGATATAGTTTAGGGTTAGTTTGTTTTTTTGTTTTAGTTTATGTACGTGTTATGGGTTAGTTATGGAAGAGAGAGAGAGAGGTTGATGGAAGAGAGAGAGAGAGAGGTTGGTTTGCTTGGTATGATTTAATTTATAATTGGTTTTTTTTGTTTATTTGGTGCAGTTTGTTTGTGAGGATTGGTTGTCTAGCCAATATTTGCAACTATTATTCAGGTCAGTGATCTCTCTCTCTCTCTCTCTCTCTCTCTCTCTCTCTCTCTCTCTCTCTCTCTCTCTCTCTCTCTCTCTCTCTCTCTCTCTCTCTCTCTCTCTCTCTCTCTCTCTCTCTCTCTCTCTCTCTCTCTCTCTCTCTCTCTCAGGTTGTAAATTTGTTTTGATGTATTTATTGGTTTAAATAGTAAGTTAGTTAGTTAAATAGTATTTTAGTTTTGTTGGTTTACTTTAGTAAGTTTTTTACTGTTAGTTAGTAACTAAACTAAAATTAACCAATCTAATGTAACTAACTAAACTAACTAACATAAAAAACTTACTAATCTAAATAAATAAACACGATCATAAACAAAACAAAACAAAACTAACTAATCTAATGTAACTAACTAAACTAAACTAACTAACTAACTAATTGAATTAAACTAACTAACTAACTAACTAACTAAGCATCTCACTAAACTTACTAAATAATAAAAATAATTAAAAATTACTAAATAAGTATCTCACTAAACTAACTAACTAAACTAAACTAAACTAACTAATCAATCTAACTAAACTATACAATAGATAATAAACAAAAATAAACTAATCTAATGCAAGCAACAAAATTAAACCAACATAAAAAGCTAACTAAATAACTAATCTAAATTAAATTATCTAACTAATTTAAACTAACTAATCTAATAACTAAAGTAAACCAACTAAAATAACTTATTGTTTAACTAACTAACTTACTATTTAAAGTTAACTCCCAGTTAACTATCTCACTAAACTAAACAATCAATAAACCAAAACATAAAGTAGATCAAATCAAATAAAAATTTGGAATAACTAAATAAACTAGCTAAACTAAACTAACTTATCACTCTCTAACCCTAAACTTTAAAGTAAACTAAACTAAAATAAAAGATTAAAAGTAAACTAAACTAAAACAAAAGATTAAACCAACCCTAAACTTTATCTACTAACCAACTAAACTAAACTAACTAAACTAACTTATAATTTCAAGTAAACAAAAACAAAAAAATAAACTAACCCTAAACTAACCTAACCACTAACTAACTAAGCTAACTAAACTAACCTAACCTACCTAACCACTAATCAACAATTAAAAACTAACTAATCAACCTTCTGCAATTAACCACTAATTAACTAAGCTAACTAAACTAACCTAACCTACCTAACCACTAATCAATAATTAAAAACTAACTAATCAACCTTCTACAATTAAAAACTAACTAATCAACAATTAAAAATTAACTAACCTAACCTACTAAACTACTAACAATTAACCAATTAAACAATTTTAAAAAACCAATTAAACTAGCCTACTCTCTCTCTCTCTCTCTCTCTAACAATTAAAAATCTACCTTCTACAATTAACCACTAACTAACTAAGCTAACTAAACTAACCTAATCTACCTAACCACTAATCAACAATTAAAAACTAAATAAGCAACCTTCTACAATTAAAAACTAACTAATCAACAATTAAAAATTAACTAACCTAACCTACTAAGCTACTAACAATTAACCAATTAAACAATTTAAAAAAACCAATTAAACTAACCTTCTCTCTCTCTCTCTCTCTCTCTCTCTCTCTCTCTCTCTCTCTCTCTCTCTCTCTCTCTCTCTCTCTCTCTCTCTCTCTCTCTCTCTCTCTCTCTCAATTAAAAATCTACCTTCTACAATTGACCACTAACTAACTAAGCTAACTAAACTAACCTAACCTGCCTAACCACTAATCAATAATTAAAAACTAACTAATCAACCTTCTACAATTAAAAACTAACTAATCAACAATTAAAAACCAACTAACCTAACCTACTAAGCTACTAACAATTAACCAATTAAACAATTTAAAAAAACCAATTAAACTAACTTGCTCTCTCTCTCTCTCTCTCTCTCTCTCTCTCTCTCTCTCTCTCTCTCTCTCTCTCTCTCTCTCTCTCTCTCTCTCTCTCTCTCTCTCTCTCTCTCTCTCTCTCTAACAATTAAAAAACTACATTCTACAATTAACCACTAACTAACTAAGCTAACTAAACTAACCTAACCTACCTAACTACTAATCAACAATTAAAAACTAACTAATCAACCTAACTAATCAACTCAACTAATTAAAAACTAACTAATCAACATTTTACAATTAAAAACTAAATAACCAAGAATTAAAAATTAACTAACCTAACCACTAACCTACTAAACTACTAACTAACAATTTAAAAAAACTAATTAAACTAACCTACTCTCTTTCTCTCTCTCTCTCTCTAACCACTCACACACACACACACACACACTCTCTCTCTCTCTCTCTCTCTCTCACTCTCTCTCTCTCTCTCTCTCTCACCGTCGTGCTGCTGTTGTGCTGCCACAGTGCTGCCTGGCCCCTAACCACTAGCCCCTGACCATCTGCTATCCGCCATGCTGCCTAGCCCCTGACTGCCCCTGACCGCCCGTTGTCTGCCATGTCGACCCTTGACAGCATGTTGTTCGTCATACTGCCACATCAGCACATCGACCACCAACCTGTCCTATCCGCCGGCCCCTAATTGCGGGCCCCCGTGCTGCCGACCTGTCCTATCCGTCGGCCCCTGACCACAGGCCCCCATGCTGCCGACCTGTCATGTCCGTTGGCCCCCCTGACCGCGAGCATGCATGTCCCCTGAACGCCGACCGTCTGATCAACGGGCCCCCGACCGCCAGCCCCTGATCGCCAACCCGACTGATCCCCTGTCCCCTCACCGCACTACGTGGCGCCTTCTTCGGACTGAAGTGCCAACACCACAGAGAGAGAGAGAGAGAGAGTGTGTGTGTGTGTGTGTGTGTGTGTGTGTGTGTGTGTGTGTGTGTGCCGTGGACTAAAGGACTAAAGTGCCAACACCTGAGAGAGAGAGAGAGAGAGATGACTGACCTGCTCTACTCTCCTGCCACCTACCTCCTCTACTTTGCCGCCTACTCTCCTGTTACATGATGCCCGAAGTGAGAGTGAGAGGAGGAGAAGGTGATTGATGCCTGATGCCTGAAGTGAGAGTGAGAGGAGGAGGTGGTGAAAAGAGATCTCTTTCTTCCCCCAATCGTGGAAGTGATTAATCCAATCATGTGAGTGATTAACCTCTCTCTACATCCAATCATGTGAGCAATTAATCCAATCATACGAGTGGTTTGGTTAGTAGTTTGGTTTGGGAGCTAGGCTCGGGAGCTCCTTGGTGCTTGGACACCTCCCGAACCTGTAACTCAAATAATAATATAGTATAGATATAGATTTATCCGTTTTAGAGGCCAGAGTATACCCACTCTTGCCCGTGTGATCGTACGAGAGAGAAGAAGTCACCAAATGGATTCCGCATGAACTTCAAAGGCTTTGCCGTGAGGTTGCAGCGTTGCTCGTTCCTAGAATTGCAATTATAGAGTAGTAGCTGTGCAAAATCGTATTGCTTTTACTGCTTTTTAGCAAAGAGGAGTATGAAATGTGAGCTATATATACTACAAGCAGCTTTAAAGTGGTCTTTCCATGGAGTGATGCTTCCAGCGACCACTGGTCGCGGGCAACTAAGCTAGTTCGAGTTCAGCCAGTACGTCGCCCATTTCACTCATGTCGGACGATCAGACGTATTATGCTCAGATTGACCTGATCTGATACCAACTGCCGACTCCCCCAACAAGACTTTTTATTACTTGCAGCGCTAAGCCATGATCGCAACAAGCAGCGGACGTCGACGACTCGGCATGCACAGGATCGCCCTCTACGACACGCATGTGTGTGCGAGTGAGACAGAGATGCGGCTGACGCGCGGCGCCCACTTGCAAAGCTAGCACAGCTCGTCTTATTCGAAGGTCAGAGATTTGGGTGGCGTCGCATCATGAGTTGATGAACCCATTACCCCTTTATCAGCTACTACTAAGTGGACTGTGGCACCAACTTGCTGCTGCGTGTCTGACCAAACATGTGATCTTGTACAACGCATGTCACACTGTACACTTTGCCTAGCCTTGCTGTCCCCATAAAGTTAGCACCGCCCTGCAAGTTTCTTCCCTAACCTTACGCTCGCCATCATTACCTATCTCTTCTACAAGGCACACCCATTTTACGAGAGTTTAACTTGGCTACCGAAAGAAAGAAGGGTTTTCCGGTGTTTTTTCTTTCTTCCTTTCTTTCTGTGGGCAAAATGGCTTTGTTGGGTCGTTTTTCCAAGGACGTACTTTTATTGCTACAATATTCTACAACACAATGTTTGGGCGATGTTCTCTTTTAATGGGTTGGTGGACTTTTTGCTATTTAATAATAGGAGCCACACACAAAAGTATTTTCCATGGAAGCTTTTGATCCTTGCTTAGATCCAATCACTCCGCACCTCAACAACCTAGAGGTGCAATCTTCTTTATATATCAACATCCCCGCCATATCAAATAGTTGCAAGTGCATGCTACTTCACCTATCTAATATCATCTAGCTTAATTACATAGATAAAATTAAGCCAAAAATGATTCAATTCTTGCAATTAATATTAATGCAAATCCTATGTATACATCCAACTTCTTTGATTGGTAAAAATAATGTATGTATATATGTACACACACACACACACATAAAATGACAACCTTACTCATTCAATTTAAACGACACCAATATTGTTCATAACAACCTTTGCCCAAAAGCCATGGGGTATTGCAACATGAGACAGCATCATATGGACCTTATTGCGTATGGTTCAATTCAGGCACTCTGCAACTCTATTTTGGGGTGAATTATGAGGGGCAGTGAGCTCCCTTTTTATCCCCTTACAGTCATAAAATGCCTAAAAGGCTTTGGACACATACTCCCCACCATTGTCAGAGCGAAGACACTTAAGTGTCTTATCAGTCTGGTTCTCAACCAATGCCAAGGATTTCTGAAACTTGTCAAGCACTTCGTCCTACCTACGAATAGGGTAAACCCATACCTTCCAAGTAGCATTATCAACAAATGTGATAAAGTATTTCTTTCATCCTAGAGATAACCCTGACATTTGACATACATCGAAATGTACTAACTCTAGAGGCAAAGGTTTCAGTGAAAGAAACTTGTTATAAGATATTTGCACATGCTTACCATAAACACAATGATCACAATGCTCAAAATGAGCATAACGAAGACAAGGCAAGTAACCCAAATGCGAAAGTACTTTCATTCATGTTTGACTTATGTGTCCCAACCAGCCATGCCACAAGGAAACACTTGGCTACTCGGTTACATCAACAACATGGTCATGCACACTAGATACATGGAGAGGATCGCTCTTTGAGCCTCTTACAATAACCCTAGATCCTCTGTAGATCTTTCATTTCTCATCGCCAAAGGTGGTATGAAATCCATTGTCATCTAGTTGTCCAGTACTAATCAAGCTCTTCTTGAGCTAAGGTACATACCTTACGTTCTGAAGAGTGAAGACAGATCCTCTGGCAATAACCCTGGATCCTTTGCAAATCTTTCATTTTCCATCGCCAAATGTGGTATGAAATCCATTGCCATCTAGCTGTCCAGTACTAATCAAGCTCTTCTTGAGCTAAGGTACATACCTTACATTTTGAAGAGTGAAGATAGATCCTCTAGCAATAACACTAGATCCTCTGCAAATCTTTCATTTTCCATCACCAAAGGTGGTATGAAATCCATTGTCATCTAGCTGTCCAGTACTAATCAAGCTCTTCTTAAGCTGAGGTATGTACCTTACATTATGAAGGGTAAATACAGATCCATGCTGAAACTTCAATTGTACACTACCAATGCTTGCAATGTCACATGCATACTTGCCCCCAAGATGGAAAACACCATGTTGACCTCCTGTATAGTTTGTAAACCCCTCAAGTGAGGGGTGACATGAAAAGAGACACGTGAATCCAAAATCCAAAATCCAAGTGCCATCATCCATATTGGCTCTATCAAAGCATGTGCACTGAAACATGAAGAGACAAAGAGTACATCATTCCCACTATCGCTCTCATGGCTAACTACATTCACCACTTCGATCTTTACACTGCTCTTCTTAGCAGGCTGACTCTCTTTCTTCTCTTCCTTGTTGTCATGTGTCTTCTTGCCCTTCCCTTTCTCTTTCTTCCATTTATAGCAATCACGTTTGAAGTGACCCTTCTTGCCATAGTGATGGCATCAACATCCTTACCACATGATTTACTGCATCCCTTGCTATCGGATTTGCCTTTCTATTGTGACCTGCCTCTAGTATGTAAAGCACTGGAAGACTTACTGGATGCATTGTTATGCCGATTCATTTCTTCCATGGGTAGAGCACTCTCTACATCAGCACACAAAAGCATAGCATTAGAATTGTTCATAGCAATCTTGAAGGTATCCCAGCTCTCTGGCAGAGTGCAAAGCAAGAACATAGCTTTGAACTCATCATCAATATTGAACTTCACAGTGGCAAGCTGGCTATAAATGGAGTTAAACTCACTGAGGTGAGTAAACATTGTAGTACCCTCTTTCATATGCAAATCCATGAGTTTCTTCAGCCAGTAGACTTTGCTTGCAACACTCTTCTGGGCATAAAATTATTCCAATTGCTTCCAAATGTCATAAGCAGAATCCAACCCTTCAATGTTAAACAGCAAGGCATCAGAAATCGATAGCTCAATGGTCGAGCGTGCCAGCTCATTCAACACATCCTATGCATAAGATGATTGTCATGGCTACTAGCCATGATTCACAGCCAAACAACTGTATGATAGTAATGACAGCTAATGCCAAGTAGTGGAAGCTCCAAAAACTACTCAGTAGTATGTTAGGAATATCCCCATGTAGCGGCAAGAACATATATCAGTTCATTGCCCAAAATGCCTCAAAAGCATTCAATGACAGTAAACATACCAATTTCTTGACAAAAACATAGTGCAGTCCCAAAATTCCTGACAATATATGTGGCTGTCTTGCAATTCAAGAGTGCAGTCCTGAAATTCGTGACAATACAGGTAGCTATCTTGCAATTGAGGAGTGCAGTCCTAACATTCAAGAAAAATATGTCCTAAAAATTCAAAACTGAAATAACCTCTCATACTGACTGAGAATGAGCCCTAAAGATCATGCAAAGTTGCTCAAAACATCACCATAATGTTCTTGCATAGAAACATATCAAATTTCCTGACAGTGAGGTATGTTGTCCTGAATATGCAAGAAATTGTCCTAAATGTATAGCAATAGACGTGTAAGTAAATCTGATCCAAAAGTGAGCTTTAATCACTGCTCAAATGCATTTTGAAATCAAATCCAAGCATGTAACATCAACCATAAGCATGAATACTTAGTTTAAAATGCCCGAGACCAAGTCTAGAAGCAAGACACAATTCATGCACAGTCAAAATTGTGAGAAATGCGGGATCTAGAGCATGGTAGTGATTTATGGTGGATGGAAGGAGAAGTGTGGACTCATGATGGAGAAGACAAAGACATTGTTTGTTACACAAGTGAATTAGGTTCCAAGATTGAGACTTGGACTCAGAAACACAATCTTGTGTATGTGGACAATGACATTGACACTTCACTGAAAAGAAAAGAGTACTATCATTGCATTAAGAAAAGGAAGCAAGTACAATGCTTTATAGGAAAGTAGGAAACTGCAGTAGGCACCATTGTGCATATGGGATAGGTTAGCCTGCATGTCCTTGACCCTGAAGCTCCATACAAAGAGGCTGTTTAGTGAGTGTGATTGCTGATTCTCAACACCCCTCCTCAATCACAACTAAAAAGGCACAAAGTGTGTAGAGGCTATAATGAGAACCACCTGCAAAGTGTGGGCACACCACAAACATGGTAGACACCAGAGGCTGTTGCAGAAAAGGCTAAGTGTGGGCACCAAAACATGATGGACATCCAAAGGCTATAACAGGGGCCTCACAAAGTGTACAGGGACTGTAATGCCAAGTTACATGAGGATTTTACAAAGCTTATGGCAGGAAGCATTAGGGCAAGAAAATACAAGGCTTTTAAAACAGTCTATCAGAGTTATGAGAGTAGAAGGACTGATGAGTCTTGTCCTTCCGATCCTGGTGGTCTTCATCTTCATCTTCTTCTTCCTTTGCTCCATTTTCTTCTTCTTCTTTGACTACGACTAGATAGGCCTTTTGGGATCTCTTTCTTGCGTGGCAGAACTTCTCGGTGTATCCGGTCCTTTTGCAGAAGTCACAGAAGAGCTGATCCTTCTTGCCTTTGTACCTGTTGCCAACATATAATGCATGCTCATCTCTAGAGGTACTTGGTTCTTCCTTAGTTTTTAGCTTCTTTTCCTCTTCTAACAGTGATGCCTGGATATCAACAAGTTCAGGATTTGGCATGTTGATTAAAGTTGTTGATACATTATTATATTCAGGAGGCAAACTCTTAAGTAGAACAGCGATGCAAACATCTTCGTCCATTTTAATGTTGATTCCTACAAGTTGGGTTAGGAGTCCTTCCATGTAATTGAGATGTGTAGCAAGTGATGTGCTGGACTTCATTTCAAGCCTGAAGAACTCAATCAGGAGACCATACTTTGATGATTTAGATTGTGCACCGAACAGGGTGTCAAGTCTTTTCCATGTATCCTGTGAGGTCTCACAGTTATCCACATGATGGATATAACTGTTGTCTAGCTCCAGTTTGATAATGGCCTGGGCTCTGTCATCATTCTTTTGCCAAGTAGTTCCAAGATCCGCGTCCCGAGGTTTCTTCTCTTTGCCATTTGTGATGGCCCAAAGACCCTTTTTCATCAAGATGAGCTTGATGCGGGTTTGCCAGGTGTGAAACCCGACTCCTTTGAATCGAGCATTTGGAGAGTCTTTTCCCATGTTGAGGTTTCAAGATCAGCAGCAAATCAACACCAGAATTCTGAGATTTTATCAGTAGAAGAGCAGAATGCAGTGTGTCAAGAGACATAGTTAGTGACAGTGTGAAAACACACTATGTCAGTGTTGATGTTGAGCTTGATTCTTCTTGTTCGGGATCGTTCGGGATCGTTCGGTCGTTCTTCAATCTTCTCGGGTCCTTCCCCTCCTTGATTTGATGCTGGGTTAATGGATTAGAGTGGGCTTTAGCTTGGTTTAGTGTCAGGAGTGAGAAAAACTGAGGAAAACAAAGCTTGAGAAATTTTGGCTATGGTGGAATTAGGGTTTCTGAGACAGGGGCCTGGTTTTTCTCAGATTGCAGGAGCTATACTTGATCATTTTCAAAAAATTTTACATGCCTAGGAAGCTGACTTCATGGGCTATCAAAGCCCTATGGAAATCAATTAGATTGCAGGCAGTATGGCGCGCGCAGGCAGCTCGATCAAATTCGGCGCAGTTCAGGACAGCGATGATGAATTTGTGCAATGCCAGGGCTGTAGATCACCAATGTGGTTGTTTGTTGTGCCAGGAGGGAGCACCCTGAGTGAAGGAAGATATGTCTAGAAGGAAGTTTCTGAAGATATGCTCTACAGGGAGAGATATGAAGGCTCCATGGAGGGTATGTCCTGCAGGTCACAGTTGAAGACTATGTCAGTGACTGGGAATTTTCACAATGCTGAGCTCCAAATGGTCAAATGTCCTGGATTGATGTGATATAGGGAAGCTTTGTGAGTTGGGGAATACTTTTCCAGAAGGAAGCTCCAAGAGATTTGACCTGTGGAGTGAGATATAAGCAGCTCAATCTGACAGGGTGCTGCTGGCTATGGCTGCCATGGAAGCTTCAGTGAGGATAGAGTTGGGAGATGAAGTCATGAGATGGAACTAAGCTGACCAGAGATTAACATGAGCTGAGAGAGAGCACAGGAGAGCTGAACCATGCCCGACTGGGCTCTGATACCATGTGAGAAATGCGGGATCTAGAGCATGGTAGTGATTTATGGTGGATGGAAGGAGAAGTGTGGACTCATGATGGAGAAGACAAAGACATTGTTTGTTACACAAGTGAACTAGTTCCAAGATTGAGACTTGGTCTCATAAACATAATCTTGTGTATGTGGACAATGACATTGACACTTCACTGAAAAGAAAAGAGTACTATCATTGCATTAAGAAAAGGAAGCAAGTACAATGCTTTATAGGAAAGTAGGAAACTGCAGTAGGCACCATTGTGCATATGGGATAGGTTAGCCTGCATGTCCTTGACCCTGAAGCTCCATACAAAGAGGTTGTTTAGTGAGTGTGATTGTTGATTCTCAACAAAAATGTCATTCAACCTTGTTATTCCAGAAGTCAAATACGTCTACAAATTGAGCCAAATCCTTGCCAAGATTAGCTCAAAATGGCCTCAAGACAATGTCACATGGTTCCCAAAGCATCCAGCATCAAGGTACATCCAAATAGCTATCATATGAGCATCAATCTCAAGAGAGCAGGAGCTTCCCTGTTATTCTAGATCTGAATACTGTATATTTCAAACTTGAAACTAAATGTCCCAAGTGTAATACTACACTTCAATGCTCAATGCTAAGCATTAGATGCAAAGTCTGGAGCACAACCATGATGACAAATGAAGAGGAGCAGCTGATGTAGGTCATAAGCATACTGAAAACCAGATTTACATACCCATGCTAATGATGCCTTTAGTGCAAACCTTGTTGCCCTGCTTGCAGACTCCTCACAGTGAAGTCTTCTTCAACTTCAAGCTCCTACACCTAAAGAAATGCCAAGCTCCTGATGCCCCCAAGAATCCCCACATTCATATGATTTAACTCCTTTGATAGGATCACGCCCGAAATATTCATCTTCAACTATAGTGTCCTCTTCTTGCCTAGAATCATTTATTTGGCTGAATAGTGGCCTTGCCTTATTATTTTACTAAAAGTGTCCTTAATTTTAAACTGTTCTCTCTTCTTAAAAATAGTCACATTCAGTTGTGGAGCTAGAAATGGAACATATGGGGGTATAATAGGATCTTCAATACGCTAAGGTTTATGCATCTCACTGCCCAAACCTTTAGCAAAATCAACTTTTCAAACCTACTATCTATCTTTATGATGGATTTATTAAGTAGATTTATGCCCCCAAGAATCCCCACATTCATATGATTTAACTCCTTTGATAATTGTTGATAGTCATTTGACCCTTGCGACGCATGTACTTCTTCATTCTCATGTCGATTGTTTTGGGCATTAAGCACAGTTGTACCTTGTTGCATTTGAACTATTTGGCTCTCATTTATATGTTCTCACATCCTCATTTATGGTTTTCATGATGTGATCCTTTCATTTATTTTTAGCAATGTTTACTGATTTTTGTCTAATTCCATGATTAAAAAGCCGGTTTGGTACTCTCCAGGTGCTTGATCTTGGAAAGGTCTTCTTAGAGCATGCATTTCTTTTAAGATTGACTGTGTCTCCTTAGCATGATAGCAGGTTTAGGATAGAAACACTTGCAAAATGGATCACACCTACAATTTTCATCTTCAACTATAGTGTCCTCTTCTTGCCTAGAATCATTTATTTGGCTGAATAGCGGCCTTGCCTTATTCTTTTACTAAAAGTGTCCTTAATTTTAAATGGTTCTCTCTTCTCAAAAATAGTCACATTAAGTTGTGGAGTTCGAAATGCATCATATGGGGGTATAATAGGATCTTCAATACATTGAGGTTCATGCATCTTGCTGCCCAAACCTTTAGTAAAATTAACTCTTCAAACCTACTATATATCTTTGCAATGGATTTATTAAGTAGATTTATACCCGCAAGAATCCCCACATTCATATGATTTAACTCCTTCGATTATTGTTGATAGTCATTTGAACCTTGGGATGCATGTACTTCTTCATTCTCATGTCCATTCTTTTGTGCATGAAGCATAGTTGTACCTTAATCCTCTTAGTGTTGATTTAAGGTTGCATTTGAACTATTTGGCTCTAAATGATATGCTCTCATATCCTCATTTATGGTTTCCATGATTTGATTCTTTCATTTGTTTTTAGCAATGTTTACTTATTTTTGTCCAATTCCATGATTAAAAGACCATGTTTGGTACTCTCCAGGTGCTTGATATTGGAAATGTCTTCTTCTAGCATGCCTTTCTTTAAGATTACTTTTCTCTCCTTAGCACTGTAGCAGGCTCAGGATAGAAAGACTTGTAGAATGGATCACGCCCGAAATATTCATCTTCAACTATAGTGTCCTCTTCTTGCCTAGAATCATTTATTTGGCTGAATAGTGGCCTTGCCTTATTACTTTACTAAAAGTGTCCTTAATTTTAAACGGTTCTCTCTTCTTAAAAATAGTCACATTCAGTTGTGGAGCTAGAAATGGAACATATGGGGGTATAATAGGATCTTCAATACGCTAAGGTTCATGCATCTCACTGCCCAAACCTTTAGCAAAATCAACTTTTCAAACCTACTATCTATCTTTATGATGGATTTATTAAGTAGATTTATGCCCCCAAGAATCCCCACATTCATATGATTTAACTCCTTTGATAATTGATGATAGTCATTTGACCCTTGCGACGCATGTACTTCTTCATTCTCATGTCGATTGTTTTGGGCATCAAGCACAGTTGTACCTTGTTGCATTTGAACTATTTGGCTCTCAATTATATGTTCTCACATCCTCATTTATGGTTTCCATGATTTGATCCTTTCATTTATTTTTAGCAATGTTTACTGATTTTTGTCTAATTCCATGATTAAAAAGCCGGTTTGGTACTCTCCAGGTGCTTGATCTTGGAAAGGTCTTCTTAGAGCATGCCTTTCTTTTAAGATTGATTGTGTCTCCTTAGCATGATAGCAGGTTTAGGATAGAAACACTTGCAAAATGGATCACACCTACAATTTTCATCTTCAACTATAGTGTCCTCTTCTTGCCTAGAATCACTTATTTGGCTGAATAGCGGCCTTGCCTTATTCTTTTACTAAAAGTGTCCTTAATTTTAAATGGTTCTCTCTTCTCAAAAATAGTCACATTAAGTTGTGGAGTTCGAAATGCATCATATGGGGGTATAATAGGATCTTCAATACATTGAGGTTCATGCATCTTGCTGCCCAAACCTTTAGTAAAATTAACTCTTCAAACCTACTATCTATCTTTCCAATGGATTTATTAAGTAGATTTATACCCGCAAGAATCCCCACATTCATATGATTTAACTCCTTCGATTGTTGTTGATAGTCATTTGACCCTTGGGATGCATGTACTTCTTCATTCTCATGTCCATTTTTTTGTGCATGAAGCATAGTTGTACCTTAATCCTCTTAGTGTTGATTTAAGGTTGCATTTGAACTATTTGGCTCTAAATGATATGCTCTCATATCCTCATTTATGGTTTCCATGATTTGATCCTTTCATTTGTTTTTAGCAATGTTTACTTATTTTTGTCCAATTCCATGATTAAAAGACCATGTTTGGTACTCTCTAGGTGCTTGATATTGGAAATGTCTTCTTCTAGCATGCCTTTCTTTAAGATTACTTTCCTCTCCTTAGCACGGTAGCAGGCTCAGGATAGAAAGACTTGTAGAATGGATCACGCCCGAAATATTCATCTTCAACTATAGTGTCCTCCTCTTGCCTAGAATCATTTATTTGGCTGAATAGTGGCCTTGCCTTATTATTTTACTAAAAGTGTCCTTAATTTTAAACTGTTCTCTCTTCTTAAAAATAGTCACATTAAGTTGTGGAGCTAGAAATGGAACATATGGGGGTATAATAGGATCTTCAATACGCTAAGGTTCATGCATCTCACTGCCCAAACCTTTAGCAAAATCAACTTTTCAAACCTACTATCTATCTTTATGATGGATTTATTAAGTAGATTTATGCCCCCAAGAATCCCCACATTCATATGATTTAACTCCTTTGATAATTGTTGATAGTCATTTGACCCTTGCGACGCATCTACTTCTTCATTCTCATGTCGATTATTTTGGGCATCAAGCACAGTTGTACCTTGTTGCATTTGAACTATTTGGCTCTCAATTATATGTTCTCACATCCTCATTTATGGTTTCCATGATTTGATCCTTTCATTTATTTTTAGCAATGTTTACTGATTTTTGTCTAATTCCATGATTAAAAAGCCGGTTTGGTACTCTCCAGGTGCTTGATCTTGGAAAGGTCTTCTTAGAGCATGCCTTTCTTTTAAGATTGACTGTGTCTCCTTAGCATGATAGCAGGTTTAGGATAGAAAGACTTGCAAAATGGATCACACCTACAATTTTCATCTTCAACTATACTGTCCTCTTCTTGCCTAAAATCATTTATTTGGCTAAATAGCGGCCTTGCCTTATTCTTTTATTAAAAGTGTCCTTAATTTTAAATGGTTCTCTCTTCTCAAAAATAGTCACATTAAGTTGTGGAGTTCGAAATGCATCATATGGGGGTATAATAGGATCTTCAATACATTGAGGTTCATGCATCTTGCTGCCCAAACCTTTAGTAAAATTAACTCTTCAAACCTACTATCTATCTTTGCAATGGATTTATTAAGTAGATTTATACCCGCAAGAATCCCCACATTCATATGATTTAACTCCTTCGATTATTGTTGATAGTCATTTGACCCTTGGGATGCATGTACTTCTTCATTCTCATGTCCATTTTTTTGTGCATGAAGCATAGTTGTACCTTAATCCTCTTAGTGTTGACTTAAGGTTGCATTTGAACTATTTGGCTCTAAATAATATGCTCTCATATCCTCATTTATGGTTTCCATGATTTGATCCTTTCATTTGTTTTTAGCAATGTTTACTTATTTTTTTCCAATTCCATGATTAAAAGACCATGTTTGGTACTCTCCAGGTGCTTGATATTGGAAATGTCTTCTTCTAGCATGCCTTTCTTTAAGATTACTATTCTCTCCTTAGCACGGTAGCAGGCTCAGGATAGAAAGACTTGTAGAATGGATCACGCCCGAAATATTCATCTTCAACTATAGTGTCCTCTTCTTGCCTAGAATCATTTATTTGGCTGAATAGTGGCCTTGCCTTATTATTTTACTAAAAGTGTCCTTAATTTTAAACGGTTCTCTCTTCTTAAAAATAGTCGCATTCAGTTGTGGAGCTAGAAATGGAACATATGGGGGTATAATAGGATCTTCAATACACCAGGGTTCATGCATCTCACTGCCCAAACCTTTAGCAAAATCAACTTTTCAAACCTACTATCAATCTTTATGATGGATTTATTAAGTAGATTTATGCCCCCAAGAATCCCCACATTCATATGATTTAACTCCTTTGATAATTGTTGATAGTCATTTGACCCTTGCGACGCATGTACTTCTTCATTCTCATGTCGATTGTTTTGGGCATTAAGCACAGTTGTACCTTGTTGCATTTGAACTATTTGGCTCTCAATTATATGTTCTCACATCCTCATTTATGGTTTCCATGATTTGATCCTTTCATTTATTTTTAGCAATGTTTATTGATTTTTGTCTAATTCCATGATTAAAAAGCCGGTTTGGTACTCTCAAGGTGCTTCATCTTGGAAAGGTCTTCTTAGAGCATGCCTTTCTTTTAGATTGACTGTGTCTCCTTAGCATGATAGCAGGTTTAGGATAGAAAGACTTGCAAAATGGATCACACCTACAATTTTCATCTTCAACTATAGTGTCCTCTTCTTGCCTAGAATCATTTATTTGGCTGAATAGCGGCCTTGCCTTATTCTTTTACTAAAAGTGTCCTTAATTTTAAATGGTCCTCTCTTCTCAAAAATAGTCACATTAAGTTGTGGAGTTAGAAATGCATCATATGGGAGTATAATAGGATCTTCAATACATTGAGGTTCATGCATCTTGCTGCCCAAACCTTTAGTAAAATTAACTCTTCAAACCTACTATCTATCTTTCCAATGGATTTATTAAGTAGATTTATACCCGCAAGAATCCCCACATTCATATGATTTAAGTCCTTCAATTATTATTGATAGTCATTTGACCCTTGGGATGCATGTACTTCTTCATTCTCATGTCCATTTTTTTGTGCATGAAGCATAGTTGTACCTTAATCCTCTTTGTTGATTTAAGGTTGCATTTGAACTATTTGGCTCTAAATGATATGCTCTCATATCCTCATTTATGGTTTCCATGATTTGATCCTTTCATTTGTTTTTAGCAATGTTTACTTATTTTTGTCCAATTCCATGATTAAAAGACCATGTTTGGTACTCTCCAGGTGCTTGATATTGGAAATGTCTTCTTCTAGCATGCCTTTCTTTAAGATTACTTTTCTCTCCTTAGCACGGTAGCAGGCTCAAGATAGAAAGACTTGTAGAATGGATCACACCCGAAATATTCATCTTCAACTATAGTGTCCTCTTCTTGCCTAGAATCATTTATTTGGCTGAATAGCGGTCTTGCCTTATTCTTTTACTAAAAGTGTCCTTAATTTTAAATGGTTCTCTCTTCTCAAAAATAGTCACATTAAGTTGTGGAGTTCGAAATGCATCATATGGGGGTATAATAGGATCTTCAATACATTGAGGTTCATGCATCTTGCTGCCCAAACCTTTAGTAAAATTAACTCTTCAAACCTACTATCTATCTTTGCAATGCATTTATTAAGTAGATTTATACCCGCAAGAATCCCCACATTCATATGATTTAACTCCTTCGATTATTGTTGATAGTCATTTGACCCTTGGGATGCATGTACTTCTTCATTCTCATGTCCATTTTTTTGTGCATGAAGCATAGTTGTACCTTAATCCTCTTAGTGTTGATTTAAGGTTGCATTTGAACTATTTGGCTCTAAATGATATGCTCTCATATCCTCATTTATGGTTTCCATGATTTGATCCTTTCATTTGTTTTTAGCAATGTTTACTTATTTTTGTCCAATTCCATGATTAAAAGACCATGTTTGGTACTCTCGAGGTGCTTGATATTGGAAATGTCTTCTTCTAGCATGCCTTTCTTTAAGATTACTTTTCTCTCCTTAGCATGGTAGCAGGCTCAGGATAGAAAGACTCGTAGAATGGATCACGCCCGAAATATTCATCTTCAACTATAGTGTCCTCTTCTTGCCTAGAATCATTTATTTGGCTGAATAGTGGCCTTGCCTTATTATTTTACTAAAAGTGTCCTTAATTTTAAACTGTTCTCTCTTCTTAAAAATAGTCACATTCAGTTGTGGAGCTAGAAATGGAACATATGGGGGTATAATAGGATCTTCAATACGCCAGGGTTCATGCATCTCACTGCCCAAACCTTTAGCAAAATCAACTTTTCAAACCTACTATCTATCTTTATGATGGATTTATTAAGTAGATTTATGCCCCCAAGAATCCCCACATTCATATGATTTAACTCCTTTGATAATTGTTGATAGTCATTTGACCCTTGTGACGCATGTACTTCTTCATTCTCATGTCGATTGTTTTGGGCATTAAGCACAGTTGTACCTTGTTGCATTTGAACTATTTGGCTCTCAATTATATGTTCTCACATCCTCATTTATGGTTTCCATGATTTGATCCTTTCATTTATTTTTAGCAATGTTTACTGATTTTTGTCTAATTCCATGATTAAAAAGCCGGTTTGGTACTCTCCAGGTGCTTGATCTTGGAAAGGTCTTCTTAGAGCATGCCTTTCTTTTAAGATTGACTGTGTCTCCTTAGCATGATAGCAGGTTTAGGATAGAAAGACTTGCAAAATGGATCACACCTACAATTTTCATCTTCAACTATAGTGTCCTCTTCTTGCCTAGAATCATTTATTTGGCTGAATAGCGGCCTTGCCTTATTCTTTTACTAAAAGTGTCCTTAATTTTAAATGGTCCTCTCTTCTCAAAAATAGTCACATTAAGTTGTGGAGTTAGAAATGCATCATATGGGGGTATAATAGGATCTTCAATACATTGAGGTTCATGCATCGTGTTGCCCAAACCTTTAGTAAAATTAACTCTTCAAACCTACTATCTATCTTTGCAATGGATTTATTAAGTAGATTTATACCCGCAAGAATCCCCACATTCATATGATTTAACTCCTTCGATTATTGTTGATAGTCATTTGACCCTTGGGATGCATGTACTTCTTCATTCTCATGTCCATTTTTTTGTGCTTGAAGCATAGTTGCACCTTAATCCTCTTTGTTGATTTAAGGGTGCATTTGAACTATTTGGCTCTAAATGATATGCTCTCATATCCTCATTTATGGTTTCCATGATTTGATCCTTTCATTTGTTTTTAGCAATGTTTACTTATTTTTGTCCAATTCCATGATTAAAAGACCATGTTTGGTACTCTCCAAGTGCTTGATATTGGAAATGTCTTCTTCTAGCATGCCTTTCTTTAAGATTACTTTTCTCTCCTTAGCACGGTAGCAGGCTCAAGATAGAAAGACTTGTAGAATGGATCACACCCGAAATATTCATCTTCAACTATAGTGTCTTCTTCTTGCCTAGAATCATTTATTTGGCTGAATAGTGGCCTTGCCTTATTATTTTACTAAAAGTGTCCTTAAATTTAAACGGTTCTCTCTTCTTAAAAATAGTCACATTCAGTTGTGGAGCTAGAAATGGAACATATGGGGGTATAATAGGATCTTCAATACGCTAAGGTTCATGCATCTCACTACCCAAACCTTTAGCAAAATCAACTTTTCAAACCTACTATCTATCTTTATGATGGATTTATTAAGTAGATTTATGCCCCCAAGAATCCCCACATTCATATGATTTACCTCCTTTGATAATTGTTGATAGTCATTTGACCCTTGCGATGCATGTACTTCTTCATTCTCATGTCGATTGTTTTGGGCATTAAGCACAGTTGTACCTTGTTGCATTTGAACTATTTGGCTCTCAATTATATGTTCTCACATCCGCATTTATGTTTTCCATGATTTGATCCTTTCATTTATTTTTAGAAATGTTTATTGATTTTTGTCTAATTCCATGATTAAAAAGCCGGTTTGGTACTCTCCAAGTGCTTGATCTTGGAAAGGTCTTCTTAGAGCATGCCTTTCTTTTAAGATTGATTGTGTCTCCTTAGCATGATAGCAGGTTTAGGATAGAAACACTTGCAAAATGGATCACACCTACAATTTTCATCTTCAACTATAGTGTCCTCTTCTTGCCTAGAATCATTTATTTGGCTGAATAGCGGCCTTGCCTTATTCTTTTACTAAAAGTGTCCTTAATTTTAAATGGTTCTCTCTTCTCAAAAATAGTCACATTAAGTTGTGGAGTTCGAAATGCATCATATGGGGGTATAATAGGATCTTCAATACATTGAGGTTCATGCATCTTGCTGCCCAAACCTTTAGTAAAATTAACTCTTCAAACCTACTATCTATCTTTGCAATGGATTTATTAAGTAGATTTATACCCGCAAGAATCCCCACATTCATATGATTTAGTCTACCAATCTAATAAGCCACTATGTAGGCTACATTCCTTGCAATCCTAGATCCTTCATTATCACATCTGTTATTATGTTTACTGATGAGCCTCCATCAATCAATGCATTTGCTATAAAGCATCCTTCAATCCATACGCTAATCTCTAGGGTTCTAGGATCCAGGAAGGCATTAGCCACATCCACTTCCTTTATGGGCTCTGAGGCTCTGTTGGACTTGGTTGCTGTAGAGGGAGCAATCCTTAGGCCTCTTCTTCTTGTCAGTATGCTTTTGAATTTCTTTCTACACCTAGGAGACAACATCAGCAAAACTCTCGAAATGTTAAGTTTGACTTGGCCAAGTCATATTCTTTACTAGGTTCCACAAGCTTCTGTAATCGGCTAGGGAATGGGGCAACACCCACTTTTATCTTCCATTTTTCTTCTAAGAGTGGCAACATCTGCACCTCTTCTACTTCTAGAGGTACTTTAAAATCCTCTATCTCTTGGACCTCTAGACCTATCTCTATCTCCTGGACCTCTGGACCTATCTCTACAACCGTCTCTATAGCTCTCTATGGCTTTGTAGTGCTCTGTACTATATTATTCTGTACTACACTATTATGTTTCTCCCTAGGAAGATTGAACTTCACTATCTTGGTAGAGGGAATGTTCTCTTTTGGAATTGTGGGTTCTCCTTTCTTTGCATGCATTATTGCGACCACTTTCAATTCCACCAAATTGAAAGTAGGGACTTGGGTCTTCTATTGGGTATCAGGAGTAGCTTTCACAGGAGTTGGACTTGGACAGTCTTTTGTAGTGTGGCCTTCTCCTTTGCATCAACTACATAAGGGCTTGTAGTCCATAGACCTTCTAGGGTTTTGATAGTTTTGTGAGATATGACCCTTTTATCTTTGGCCACCACCAGCATATTGTCGTCCTCTGTAACTCTAAGAGGGAAACCTCCTTGGACCAAAATTAGGACCAAATTCCCTAGGATTTGATCCAATGTCCTGCATTGTCATTTTGGATTCTAGCAAGTTGAATCTTGCATCTTCATCTTTCTTTCTTTTTTCGTGCATCTCCTTTAGAGAGCAGATATCCTCTGTATGGTTCTTCCTCAAGTAGTATGAACAGAAGGCCCCAGGAATGGTTGGTTTTTGGGTACTTTCAGTGGCTAAATGTCCCGCTTGATGACACTTTCCACACCATGTATTAGAATGCATCACATCTCTCCCACCTCCCGTAGGAGTGGATATATTGGCGGTATTCACCTTCAGCGTATCTGTAGTTGTTCTATAATTACATCCATAAGCTCTTTCTTGATGCTTGTGATTGAATTGGATAGGTAGTCCTTCAAATTTTCACCTCCTAGAGTACTTGTAGTAAGGTTTTGAGAATCTTCTATGATCACTGCATACACTAATTGGGTTGACCCAGAGGGTCCTCTGTTCTAGTTCTGATGCAGAGCTCATGTTGAGACTTGGGGTTGTCGATTCCATTGGGTAGGATTCCACTATTGTTGAATCACCATTGAGGAAATCGTTTAAGGCCCCTTTTGTTGTGGTTGAACCATTGTTTGAGGCATTGTCATCTGCAGCCATTGTGGATTTGATGCACTACACTACGGCACTATTTGCATTTGGGGATAGGGGTAGGGAACTATCCCTCGGACTACATTTAGTGGGTATGCCATTCCTGGCATGGGAGGAGGTAGGAGTTCTCTTCCTGAGGGCATTGACAACCTTGCTTCAACTTCATCATACAATCTTGCACCTTCCACTATAGCTTGCAAGTTGCTTAGTCTTCTCAATTCCACAAACTTATGAACTTCTGGTTGTAGGCCTCTAAGGAAAACTCCCTTCTGGATGCCTTCATCCAAGTGATTGTTAGTCCATCTCTTCAGTATGGATTCCATTCGTGAGACATAGGCTTCTACTTGTTCAATAGAGGATTGACTTAGGTTCATGAACTCCTCTCACATCTGATCTTCAAAACCTTTACGCCTGAATTTAGTGAGGAAGGCTAACTTCAAGTCGTCCCATATACCAAAAGTTCCTACTGCTTGTCTCTCATATCACTGAAACACCGCACCCTTGAAAGTGGCAGGGAATATCACCAATCAATGCTCAAGGGTTCTGGCATTGTTAGCCACACATGCTACCATAAACTCTGCTACATGAATATCAGGATCTTCATTGTACTCTCCCTTAAAGATGGGCAATGGGACTACATTCGCTGGCATGTTATCAAGATTTCCAGGACGAATCTAACTAGGACGGGGACCTTGAGTTTCCATGGGGACTTTTGCAAAGAGTGCTACTAGGGCATCAAAGGAGGCTTCTGTTGCAAGCTCGTTCTCAGTCTTGATTTTTGCATTCTCTCTTCTCACATACCTCTGGACTCATTCTAGTGCTTGCGTCTTGATTGCGTCATTCATCAAGGAGTTGACTTACCCAATTGGTGTATACTCAACAGAACAAAATCAGAGGGGGCTTTAGTCTCTGGAGGACTCTCTTGCTAACATTTCTT
Source organism: Lygodium microphyllum (assembly GCF_053477565.2). Taxonomy (NCBI): domain Eukaryota; kingdom Viridiplantae; phylum Streptophyta; class Polypodiopsida; order Schizaeales; family Lygodiaceae; genus Lygodium; species Lygodium microphyllum. Next base: position 14,982,737 of record NC_141142.1, read on the forward strand.
CTACTTTCTACTTTTCAATGTCTTTGAATTCAGCTTTCAGACCACTATAGAGGGGAAGGTATTCCATTCTAAAGATATCAAAACTCGTTCTTCTGAGGATCATTGTTGTGCTATCATCATAGTAATGCCAACTTCTGATGGTTTCAATAGTATATGTTGTGAATAATACTCTATCCACCAACTTCTAGTGGGTTGATAATTGGACAAACAGGATATTATCAGTGCACCATGTGTCTCACATATCCTGCTATTGAGCATCCACGAACAAATTCCAACTCTATTCTTTCTTGTTTTCATGAACTTCCATTGACCATGACTCCTGAAGCTTCTTCACGATCTCCCATTTTGATGATGTCTAGAAACTTCTCAATGAATGCCAAATCTCCCATGGATGATCATTCTCTCTGTTTCTGTACTTCAGTTTGTTCCCAAACAGTTTGCTACCAAGATGCACATCTCTATTGCTTCAACAAGAAGAGGAAATAGTCCACCACATAGAGCCTACATCGTGATAGTAATATGTTTCCACCATTGTGGGATGAACTTCTTGTAGAAAGTGGCTTTGCCAATGAGAATATCCAAATCTTCAGTTGTTAAAGGAACTTTTCAAGCATCCATTAAATTCTTCTCCTCTTGGCAATGCCATTTCCTTCATTTTCAGCCTCTTTTGATACTTGTTGATGGTAGTCTTCCCCGGCACTGTGCATCAATAACATAGAGCCCCAAAAGGAACACCAATGAAAATGGGTTTCTACTACAATCAAATATATCTTGTATCATCAACAACCATCTCTTTCATCTTTTATGTATCCACAACAAGGAAAAGAACACCAGGAATAAGAAATCTTCATGTAGCTTCATAGAAACAATTCTCCCACAGCTTTAACTTTAACAAAATACATCATTCTCTTCATATTCTTCATAGAATTCTTTGATATACATTGAAAAAAAAAAAGAATACACCACTTTCAATGGAAAGATATCACATATGATTCATCTTCAAAGTTTCCACAACTTTCTCTCACAATCTCTCATAGGTAGATACATTGTTTTGCCATAGAATTGGCTATCTTTGACTCTCTCTCTATAGCACATCATATCCTCACTATAATACTCAATAATCACTCACAATAACCCTTCTTTGGTCTTGAATATCTCTCCCAAGAGGTGTGTTTGATATGAAAGGTCACCAGAGCCACTACAGTGACTCTTCATAGCTCATCACTGTCACGTCACTCTAGTCGTCTCTTGAGTCTTCGACAACTGCTTCTTCCACTTCCTTGATCTCTTTTGAACTTGGATTCACCTCTTTGCAAGGCTAGAAAACTTTCCCAAACTCTCACATACATTCCACAGAACACTTACAGAGGCATATAGAATAGAACAAAACAGAACTGGAATAGAGGCTCTAAAAAGCTCAAGAGAGGGTTACATAAGGTCAACAAAAAGCATCAGAACCACATAACTCATACTAAAACCTTTCCAAACTATCAAAAACTATTCAATGATCTTTCAAACAACCTCAAACTTCATCAACCATTACTCCATGCTTCATACAGAAGAAAAACAGAACAAAATAGAAGCTATTAAAACCAAACAGAACCTATCAGAATATCACAAAGCCTCATATCTCTATTGAAAACCATCATGAGCTTCCAAAACATAATCAACCTCATCCAAAACACTCTCAAACACTTTCAAAAAAACCAATCATCATTTAAAATCCATCAAAAATCAACCATTCAAGCCTCCAAAACAACAAAAATCAACCAAAAAAACCAAGTCATTTCAACATTCAACACTCCTAGAGTCAACATTTTCTTGCATGTAGTTATGCATATGCAATCATTTTTCTTATTATTGCTATCATCCATGTAAGCAATACATGTAATATGCATGCAAAAAATATGTGCAATCTATGGTTGGAGAGAGAGAGAGCCTATACCGGTTGCATTTATTTATGGTTTTGCAAAATACATAGAGGCCCAACCTAGACATATTCTTGTGAATGAAAACATTGTTAATGAAGAGAACAAAGTGTTGAAGATAATGATGGAGTATGACAACAAATGTGTATGCTTGCAATCATTAAAAGTGAGATGTGATTGAAATCTAAATCCAAATCCATCTAATCCAAATCAATCATAATCAATCCAAATACTTACCTTATGGGTGAGGAATGATTGCAAAAGTGTGAGCATGCATGGTTGCTCCATTTTATAGGCGAATGAAGGTGTCCTCAAAACTCACACATGTGTTGGCTCTTCCAATTGCCAACTAGATTAAGCAAGCTTTAGGTTGCTTTAAGTTCTCATCCTTTTTTTGTATTCTCTAGAATCATGTCATTTGATCATAGTGGTCCTTCCTTAAGGTCAATCGATTGTCTTCAATTGCATTTCCCACTTGCATCCTTTTTTTCGTCCTGAGGGATTTTGTAAATTTAGTTTTGTAAATGGAAAAAGAAACTTGCATCCTTCTCCTAGAGTGCAAGGTATTTTGTAGAAACTTGCATTCGTTTTTGGTCCAGTTTTGTAAATGGAAAAAGAAACTTGCATCCCTTTTTTGGAGTGCAAGGTATTAAGTTTCAAAAAATCAAATTTTTGTTTTGAAATTTTTAGCTTTGGGGACATGTTTATGGTTGCCATGTTAGCTTGGGAGTCGGGTCTGGTAGATCCTTTCCTGGAGTGCAAGGTATTTTGTAGAAACTTGCATCCTTTTTTGGATCAGTTTTATAAATGGAAAAATAAACTTGCATCCTTTTTTTAGGATTTTATGGTTGCCATGTCAGCTTGGGAGTCAGGTCTAGTAGATCCTTTCCTGGAGTGCAAGGTATTTCGTAGAAACTTGCATCATTTTTTTGGTTTGGTTTTGTAAATGGAAAAAGAAACTTGCATCCCTTTTTTGGACTGCAAGGTATTAAGTTTCAAAAAAACAAATTTTTGTTTTGAAAATTTTAGCTTTGGGGACATGTTTATGGTTGCCATGTCAACTTGGGAGTCAACTCTGGTAGATCCATGAGTTATATGTTTAATGGATTAATAACATGTGTACATAACTATATATGTATAATACATCAATTGAATATAATTATATATCTTTTATTCATATTTCATTTATTTATTAATAATTAATAGATAATTATGAATACATACTAAAAATATTCACTATAAATATAGATAACAATTATAAGTTAATTAAACAAATATATGTATTAATTATAAATCAAACATGATTTATATAATAATATTTAATAGTTAATGCCTATTACATAATGAGTTATTTTAATTTATTAATAACTATAATTAATACATATATTGAATTAATGTACAATCATATCATATATATTATTAGTAGTATTATTTTTATTATACATATTAAATATAATAATACATATAATTATATTTATATACATAATTATTAATATGATATATATTATTAATATAATTAAATTAATAGAAAATTAATAATATTTATAAATCATACTTAAGTATTGATACATAATATAAGTATTAATTATAAATATACATATTAAGTATAATTTTCTTAATGATATTTAACTATAATAACAATAAGGTATCAAGAAGAGAGAGAGAGAACCCTCCTTACTTATCAAGGAGAGAGGTAAAAAAGCAGAGAAAAGGAGAGAGAAAAAGAAGGTTGTGGGGGGTGATGAGAGGCTTCCACATGGCACTCACAAAACCTTCTAATAATAAGTATAAAAGAATACATGTGTGTGTGCGTGTGTGCGTGTGTGCGTGTGTGCGTGTGTGTAAATGATACACACACATACTTCTTTTCCTTTTTTTCTCTTGTTGTTTTTTTAACGCTTTATGTGTGTGTGCACATGTGCGTACATATATACATATGTGTGTGCAGTACATATGTATGTATATGTTTAATACATGTGCATCTATTTGTATGGTCTTATAAACTATATTCTCTCTCGCTTTCATCATTTTATTTCTATCATTTCTTCTTCCTCCTCCTATCTTTCATCTTTCTTCATCTCATATGTGTAGATATTGTGCATATATACATGTACATGTATATGCACATATATATCTATTGCATGTGTGTGTGTGTGTGTCTACATATATGGGTGTGTGCATGTTTGCAAGTGTGTATTTTATAAGTGTGTATCCATTCTCTCTCCTTAGTTATTTCTCTCTCTCCATTTTTTCTCACTCGTATATATGTTTAGATATGTGAGTGTGTATGTTTTTTATGAATATGTGTGCATTTGTGTGGTCTCAAAAATATGATTGCTCTCCTCTCATTATTTTTCCCTCTCTCTCTCTCTCTCTCTCTCTCTCTCTCTCTCTCTCTCTCTCTCTCTCTCTCTCTCTCTCTCTCTCTCTCTCTCTCTCTCTCTCTCTCTCTCTTTGACACACATACACACACACATATATACATTTTTTATTTTTGTCTCTTCTTATTTTTCCTATGATATATTATATATATATATATATCACATGCATATATATGTATAGATGCATGTGTATGTGTGTACGGATGTGTATGTGTATTTAATACATGTGTGTCTATTTATGTGGTCTCATAAATATATGGCATCTCTCTCCCTCTCATCATTTTCATTTTATCTCCTTTTTTTTTCTCATGTCTCTCGTCTTCCTTCACCTCATATGTGTGCATGTGTACACATGTGTATATATGTGTATGCATTGCATATATATGTACATGTATATACTTGTGTGTGGATATGTATGTCTGCATATGTGTGTATGTATACATGTTTGTAAGTGTGTGTTTTATAAGTATGTACATATTTTCTCTCCTTCACTCTCTCTTCATTTTTCTCTCACGCATAGATGTTTACATATATATAAGCATATATGCATATATGTATACATGTGTGCTTATATGCATAATACATGCATGTGTTTATACATATGTATGCACATGTATGTGTGTAGGTGTGCAAGTATTGCTCATGTGTTTTTATAATATGTGCATTTGTGTGTATTTTAGAGAATGTATACATTGCATAAAGCTCTTCAACCATTAAAAGTATTATATCACCCCATATGTTCAATTAAAGAAGAAATTCCTCTCTTTTTTAATTATGTATGTGTACTTTTATATTTTTAGAGTATATGTACATTGCATGAATATGTTTAATTATTAAAATATATCTAATTAAAATATCATTTCATTTTTTATGTCTAATTAAAAGGGAAATTCATCTCTCTTTAGGGGGAGACAAGGAAAGAAGAAAGAGAGAGCCATATACAATTTTCCAAAGACTCATATTTTTCTTTTCCATGATCTTTGTGTGCAAGAAAAACTACCCCACTTCTACCACAAAACGGGTATGAGGGAAGCAAAGTTGTCAAATGATACATAATTTTTCTCTCTCCTTTTTCCTTCTCTCTCTCCTCTCTCTCTCTCCCCTTTTCTTTGCACTCTTCTCTTTTTGTTTTACACTCCCTTCCTTTTCTTTTCACTCTTCTCTTTTTTGTTCTACACTCCCCCCCACACACATGCACACACACATGCATGTGCTCCCTCTCTCAATTGGGCATCAAGCTAAGCTCACTACAATCGTAGAGATGTATGGCACGTCGACTATGTGAGAGGTAGCCATTAGTGCTCGCTTGAAACGCTTGAACAATAAGCGATCCGTGGGTCTTGTGGTTTAGCTTGTGCTCGCCTCTACATTTTGGTTCCATTGCCGGGACAAACTGATTCAAGTTTAAGTGCTTGCGCTTCAAATCGAGCATCGAAGTAAGGGTTTTATCCCTGAACCGGAGCTTGAGATAGATAGGAGGTTTTGGGTTTTAATCCATGCTACAAGTAAGTATTTTTAGTTTTTTATGATTAGTTGAGTAGGAGAAATCAATTCAATACTTTGCTTTTGATTTTGTCGCATTTAGAGTAGGATAGGAAGGAATAATCAGAGTGGGAAGCTGGAAGTTCACTGATGTAAAACAATCCTAAACATGGTAATAACATGGAAAAATGGGAAAAGAAGAGGGCTCAGCTATCTCGAAGTCATAGGTGGAGTGATTGGAAAGACTAAGGGTGCTGACCCAGCTAGGGTTTAAGGTCCTGGGTGACTAGGGAAAACCTCATTCGCACTCCTGGTTTTGTATGAGAGAGAGAGAGAGAGAGAGAGAGATCTTGCAGGTCCAGGTCTATCAGATCGATCAAAGCATATCGGGGCTTTCTGCGAGATTTGGGTATAGGATGCCCTTGGCCCACACCTCTTCTTCATTCTTGGCTGTTATTATGGATAGAGGCAACATCAAAGCTTAGATTCTTGGCTCAACATGCATTTCAGCTGGTGGAATCAAACGCTCCCCACAGTGTCCAATTCCTAGAATTGGACTGAGTGACCTATCCAATTCCCAAATCGGACCAAATGACCCATCCGATTCCCAGAATTAGACTTAGACAAACCCACTTGATCCAATCGAACACCCCTGTTCGATTTTGAAAATCTGGCCAATTCCAAATCAGACACACAACCTGTCTGATCAGACGCTTGACCCGTCTGATCATGACAATCGGACACACCACTTCCGTTCGATTCCGAGAATCGGATGAGAAGAAATCAGACACCACTTTGTCTAATCGGACGCTCAACCCTTCCAATCGTGACATTCGGACCACAAAATCGGACCAACAGACATGTCGGATCGGACATCCCTTTGAATCGGACCAAGCACCACGTTCGATTCTAAGAATCCAACACACCCCAATTGGACCAACTCAAGCTGTTTGATCAGACACGCCTGTCCGATTGTGGCAATCGGACCCGACCCTGTCCAATCCTTAGAATCGGACACAGTCTGAGAAGGAAGATCTGGGAATTTGATGAATCCCAGCTAATGAGAAATGTGACCCACTCCAAAAGAACCCACCAAATGTCTCACAAGTAGTTACAAACCTAGAGATTGTGGCCGAACAATTTGAAAGGGTGTCTGGTGTTGTGGGCTAGTTGCAAGACCCCAACTCGACCCTAAATGAGCCAAATGGGATAGCGTAGCAAACTAACCCAAGAAGCCAGCGAGAACAGCTAGGAACCGAACACACAACCCTATCAAGCCAACCCGTAGCCTCTTGAGCACCGAAGCTACACACACTTTGTTTTCTCACTCACTCTGATTCCCATCACTCAAAGCACACTTGAAAAGAGCTAAAAGCCTAATTTCGCACAGTGCACAGGAACAAACACACACACGTGCACACTCACAGAGTGAGCATAAATTGAGGGTTGGTTGTAATTAATAAGGAACTCATCCAGACTTAAGAACTTGAAGGAACCCACCAGTAAGAGAAGACCCAAGACATAGACCGGTGATCGAATCCCCAAAAGTAGGACCAAGCAAGGAACACAGTTGGAAAACCAGACGTGCACTACTAGGAAAGTGGATCTACCTAGCCTTATTAACCTAATCGAAAACTTGGTAGAACAGGAAGTCCTAGACATGGAAGAGGGCAACTCAGGCCGTAGAAGCAACGAGGAGCTTAACCTAGGAGACTTTCCTGAGGGTGTCCAGTAGTTAGTGAACAAATACGATGCTCAAACCCGGCTAGAATACTGCGGTAGACCGATAGAGGACATCATAGTAGACCTTGAAGAGGAAAGGAAACTGGCCCGCAAGGCTTTGCAAGGCTTGGCTACGTACAACCAGGATCAACAAACTAGGAACTTACGCAAGAGCTTAGAAATGTGAGAGATCCAGAGAGTGCTAGCCCTAGCGAGCAAAAATTGGTCAGAGAGCAAGAGAGCGCTAGAAGAAGACCTCACATTGAGCGAGCTCCTGATGAAGCAATTGTTAGATAACTCAGCCCACAGAACAAAGTGTTGCAGCATTGGCAACATCGCTATTGACATGGTTGGGAGTCAACCAAGGCTCTAAGAGCCAATTGAAAATCCCCGCAGTAGCAAAGCAACTGGACAAATACCAACCAACCGACGACCCATACAGCTTTGTGGAGTAGTTTGAGCAAGTCTGTGAGGCCAATGGCCTCACTAATCCTACTCAACGTTCCCAAGCCTTGGACTGTGCTTAGGCGACAAGGGTCGGCAGACTTGGTACACAAGTCTAGATGCTGCGGAGCATACCAATTTCAATGGGTTGAAAAATCTCTTCATTAAGAGATTTTCCGAACCTAGATACTCCGATAACCTATTAGTGCGACTCATGAACATCAAGCAGAAAGAGAAGGAGGATATTCGAGATTATGTGACCCATGTGAGGAGCCTCTTCAAGAGAATTCCCATGGGCGAGAGACCAACTAAAAGGCCAATGTCCACGGTATTCATCAATGGGATACGAAGTGAAGAGCTCTACAAAGCCTTGGCTGGCAACTCAAGCTTGCAACGAGACGCACTAGCAAGGGTCTTTGAAGAAGCTATCACAGTGAATGACCAACTCAAGGAGAGAGGCTCCAGAGCCTCGAATCAAGAAGAGTCCAGTGCCAGGAGCTCTGAGAGAGCCTCAACGCCAAGTGAGAGAGCAGATCCAAGCACACAGGACAAGGGGAAGGGCACTGAGTTGAGACAAGACAAAGGTTAGGATGGACATAGCCAAACTGTAGGAGATGATGAGACAACCAATGCGCCCATACATCCAATGTGTGCGTTGTGGTGGAAGCTAGAGCCCCAAGAGGAACACCAAGGAAAAGGGGATTCTACTGCAAGAAAATCTATCTTGTAACATCAACAAGCTTTTATTTCATTCTTTTGATGACCAAAACAAAGAAAACAGCAATTCTTCACGTAGCATCATCATAGTAGATATCTCCCAAGGATTTGATAGAATCAACCATAATCTTCAACATCTTCATAGAATCCTTCAATATAACAATGAACATAAAAGAATACACCATTTTTGAATGGAAATCAATCACATAGTATTCATCTTCAATGTCTTCATAGTTCTCTCTCTCAATCTCTCATATACAGTTACACTAGTTTGATAGAATTGCCGAAAACGATCCATGGAGAAGGACTCATCCACAAATGTGTTTGGAGGATTTTGAAAGAACTGAAGGCAACACATCCTTTCTAGCAAAACAAGGTATCTCCTAGGTAGACATAGGGCATGAAAATATAGGACATCCAACTATTGGGAATCAAAGTTCACATTGACATTCATACAAAGCTTTGGAATGGCCTTTTGATCGTTATGGGAATGCCTATGCATACCAAGCAAAATGAGCTGTCAATCTCACTGAAGGATCTAGAGATTGTGAATATTGGTGAGCAAAATGGAGGTAATTCTGGTATGCTTGACTAGCAATTTTCCAATCCCCTAGAATTAAAGGCTAGTTAATCTATGGTCCCGTGAGAGAATCAATTGAGCTCCATCCTCTTCTTCTCAGAATCTGTTGATCAAATCCTTCGTACCCACTAACCAACTAAGGGGGTTGAGAAATAGAAGTAACAGGAGATGGAAGTGGAATAAGTAGAAAAGGATGAAGAGATGGATAGGCAAAATCATAAAAGGAGGAATAAGATAAAGAAGGAGTGACTAAAAATTTAAGTGAATAAGTTAGGAAAGGTATCGATTGATAAGCAGGAAAAGTAGAAGGTATATGGATAGATGGAGAAGGACATGGTGGAGAAGGGGAAAAGACTCGATCTTCGATGAAAGAAAAATAGGTAAATATAGGAATTTGAGGAAAACCCTGAGGTTGGAAAAGAAGAGGTAAGATAGCTGCTGAATTGGATTGATAAAGGAAAAGATAAGTATCATAGCGATGAGCCATTTGCTGGTAGTACAATAAACTAGGAATAGAGGGACCTAAAACATATCGTCTCTGGTAGGCATCAAAGAAGGATGAATCAAATGGATGGTTCTTGGAAAGATAAGCTAGGAGATCCACCCTCAGTTGGTTAGTGCTCTACACATAAGTAGAAGCTGTATTTTGACGTTGATTCAGGACCACAAAATCAATCATTGAATGCCATGAAGTGTCAGGGCAAGTAGCCACTTTAGAAAAATAACACTGGAGCATATCATATATCTTTAACTCTAAATAGTTGACATAGAAAATAGCTTGTAAAACCACATCTCCCACATACCAAGCCAGATCTACATCATCTGGAATCAACAGATCACCTCATAGATACATGTAAGATAGCAACATGGTATCCGTCGTCACAGAATCTTCAAAAACCATACGGGCAACTTCTGTCAGCAAATCAGAAGACCAAGCCCCACTCCAACCATCCTCTGGAAGAGGGAGATCCATCGTTGAAAGCTTCATATAGAAGCCCAACTTCTGCAACTGATAGTGGACAAAGAAAGAATGGTCCGGAGGAACATACTCCTGAAAGTGCTCAAATGTAGACCATAACAAATCCATCCTGGATGCAATCTTTCCACTTTATCTTGAAACAACGGACATAATGTGGCCTGTCTCTGGAGAACTGCCAAGTCCTGCTGAGATATAGAAGGAATCATAGGAACATTGGGGCTTGGAGGAATGGACCATGACTGTGTAAGTTGGTCCTACAACTGCTTGATCTGGGAAGCTTGTGATTCCAATGTATTATGAGCAATCTGCAAAGCTGTCAGTTTTGCATCTAAAAGAGTCTGAAACTCTTGAGCTTCTTTGGACATTCTCTATTTCTCCTCCGAGACTCTAGTGACCTCTGACTGAGCTTCTGTTTAACTGAAACTTCAAAGAAGATATTTCTTCTCTCTGGGTCTCAGTCATTTGTGTTTGCTACTCCATTTGCTTAAATAGATCGGCAAGAGTGTCTTTAGCTGAGGCTAACTCTGAGGTTGCCTTATGCAACTGGTCTTTGGACTGCATCAATTCTTCATAGAAAGAAGCATATAGCTATTGAACACAAGCTATCACTGAAAGTTCAATCGAACTCTGGATGTCATTACAAAGGAATGGAATAGCCTCCCCTAACACTAAACTATTTAGTGAAGGGACAGATATTTCCAAACAACCCTCTCTATGTGCTCGGAATAAATTGTTGCATGTGAGGTAGGCAGGGAGGTCACTGCCACAAGTAGCAGGAACTGTGACTGAAGGAATGACTGGGGGAGTTTTATGTGCCACATGCTTCAAGTGCTTCCGCTGAATGACCAACGGAGGAGGGAAATCAAGATCCTCTATGTCAATAGGTTCTGAATTCTGTGAAGGTGGAGAGGAAGGTACTGGATCAGATGGAGGAGGTGGTAGCACACCCTTTGTAAGGCCTGAGTATGTCAAGAAAGCATATAAATAGGAACCATAAGTGACATTTGTGACATTCCCTCTGGTCACTACTTTGACAAAATGTTGGTCCATCTTCGTAAAGAGGTAAGTACTCCAATCAATAGTAACCCCTTTTAACACCATCCTGGAAGCTGTGAAGAGTTCCTTGGACAAATAATGAGATGGTGTTTTGACAGGCATAAACCTATCTTGGAGAAATTGGCAGACTAGCCTCCAAAGAGGATCAGTGATCATGGAAAAAGACACTCTTGAAGTATTAATCACTTTCTTGACATCCAGAACCTCTTTGGTCTGCTTCTGTAATAACAGCTTGAGAATCTCATCATTGGATAATAATTGTCTGGCTGTAACAAAGGGTTCTCCTTTGTAGGGAAGAGACAAAGCCTTCCCTAACCCTTGAGGTGTCAATACCATGGAAGCACCATGAACCAGGCTTGATTTCTTACTGTATGATGCAAGAAACTCATCACACAGGGATGGATCGTCTGAAATCAGTGGAAGTGAAGCAGCCACAAAAGTTGTAAGTCCTGCTTTCGCTATAGGCTCAAAAGTCAGTAGGGAAGAATAATCCCTACTGATCAATGGGACATACTGGATAGGAGGAGGAGCGTGAGGCGCTATTCAAATGGAATACACACACACCACAAATATAGACAATCACAAAGAATGCCTGCAAAACAACCAAATAGAGATCAAAAAGAAATCGATCAAAAGAAGTACACACACAAACGTAACTAACCAGTTTATCACCCCAAACAACCCACATCCTAGAAAAAAATCGACATGACCTCTACACATATGTAACCGAAAACTTCATGCGATGCAACAAACAGGCACCTAAGACCCCGTATCAGGCAAAAAAGAAAAAAAAAACTACAAACCGCACCCATAATCGTATCCCATAAGCAAACCATTATACCTTAAAAACATAATCATGATCTAACCATAACTTTGACCAACAATGTCAGCTAAGAGGACTTTACATACCCATCCCACGAAGCATGTTTATTGAAAAGGGGAAAAAAGTGTAGTGAGGGGAAATGGTTTTAATGAAGGGTTCATTTTAAGAAATTATTAACAATGAGTGAAATTTTATTAGGTTATAAACCTTAATAAAAAAACTACGGTTCATTCTTAAAATTTTAATTACAATTTATTAGGGTGAAGCGGTGCTTTAACAAAACCCAGACTGGGATCTCTAAATGCAAATTCATTAATTAAAAATTAATGGTGATGTGGAGCGTTTTTTTGCCAGCACGTGCTTTTTTGTGATGGCTGGTTCATTTTTATTAAAAAATTAAGGTGCCTCTGAAGCGCATGTAGTGCATACAAAGTGAACAGCTGGTTCATTTTTTATTATTAGAAAAATTGTGTGTTTAGCGCGAGCGCACATGAAAAAGTGGGTGAATAAAGTTCATTTTAACAATTTACTGTGGTTAAGAGATGATCAAAATGAATAAATCTCAAAAAATAAATACCTGGTAGGGGTGTGTATGCAAAAGATTGAAGGCCCACTGAGTAGTTCCAAATGCAAGGAATCCAATCAAAAAAGTAAAAACCACTGACTGAAAAAAAAATAAAACACCTTAGTGTTTTTTTCCTTTTTTTTTGTTTTTAAATTGTAATTTAGGTGTGTTTGTATTATGTATATTGTTTGGTTTTGTTTTTTTAATTCTTTTTCTTCTCTTTTTTATTTTTTAAATGATTAAAACGGAATATAGGACACATGAATATGTTGTAAAGTGTAAGGGTGGAATTTCAACAATCCAACAAGTGTCAACAATGTGTTTGAATTTATCCATGATTTTTCAGTTGATTTTGGAATTTAAAATGAATTTTCATGAGATAAAGTATTAAATTTAGGGTTTTAGCTTCAAATAATACTTTTGTCATTTTTTTTTCAATTTTTACCAATTTTTAATGAATTTTGCTCATTTTGCATGTATTTTTGAAAGATTTTTGAAGTTTTGAATTTTTGCAATTTATTTTCTTGAATTCCCACTTTAGAAAATATTGCAAAGGATTTCACAATGTTGAAAAAAAAAATTAGGAATTTTTTTGCAATTTATTTAGATTTTAAATGAATTATAATAAATTTTTGGTGTTTTATGTTTGTTTTTATGTGTTTTTCGGGATTCGAAATTAAAAGTCGGTACTCGAGCTACGCGTGAAAAGCTGATAATGACTGCGTGTGAATGGCTAACTGCAACACACCACGGCACGGACAAGTCGAAGGCACGTCCTCGCACGTGAACGCCCGCGAATCACACCCGTATACACACACACACCGCAAGATAGACCGCACAGCATGGGAACAAGGGAGGGTGGCTGCGGGTGGAGAGGGGTGGTGGATGGGAAGGGGGGCTAGGGGAGGGGTAACCAAGGGTGGGATAGGGTTTAGAATAACCACGGTTAGCTAGGGGGTAGGGTGGGGAAGGGTTAGGGTAACTAGGGGTGGGTAAATCTGGAGGGGGGTAAAATTAGGGAGGGGGGTCAATTTAGAGGGGGGTGAAAATAGTAGGGGGTGAATTTAGAGGGGGGTAAATCTAGAGGGGGGCTAAAAATGGTGGGGTGTAAGAGAGGGGGATTTAATAATGGGAAAATACTAGGTACACTAGCTAGTATATAAGGTGTTAGGGACTTGATTTTTCATTATCAAATTTTAATACAAGTCTCCTTTCATCTTCATCTCCTTCTCCAAGCTCTCATGGCTTCTTTCTCTCTCTTTCTGTCTTTCTCTCTCTTTTTCTAGTATTTCTCTCTCCTTGTCACTCTCTTTCTCTCTCTTCCTGCAGTCTTTCTCTCTCTTCTACACTCTCTTTCTCCTTCTTCTTCTCTCTCCTATCTCCTTCATTACAAGTGGTATCAGAGCACTAGTTCTGATCCATTTAGTTACTTTGCATGCTCAGTTACCATCATTTTCAGTTTTAAAATCTAAGAAGCTTCAGGTACACAGTGACAGGCACAAAAATGGAGGAGCACTGAAGAGCTACAGGTCAAGGACCAAGAGGACAACAGTCAGGAGCATTAATGGAGTCCTTAGACCAAGATTGGAGGCTAGAACACTACATTTAGTAGGTCGTGGGTCATTTTAGGCCAAATTTGAAGGTAAAATTTTAGAAACAGTGGTCACAAGAAGTAGGAAAGAGTTAGTCCTGGTTAGTTTTCATATGCAATCTTCTCTCTTCTCATTCTCAAGCTCCTGCCAAGCTTCCATGGAGGAGAAACACCATGAATCCTTCAAACCTCAGCTCCAATGACCTTCAGCACTTTCATTGAGCCTCACAGGGATTAAAATCACCATCTCAAGCTGTCCAGGGACTAGCTAGACTCTTCTTTTCCCTCCAGGAAGCAGCCCGCAATTTTCGGCGCAAATTACGGGCTGCATCCTGGGCAAAACCAGCAACAGCTGATCAGGCTCCTTCATCCTGTTCTTCTTCCCCGTGATCTGTTAGATCATTCCATCAAGATTGAAGCCATCATTTCATCCTCTTGAGCATCCTTCAGCCTCTAAAACCCTAACAGGTGCAGGCCATGGACAGCCATGGATTCTTCTTTAGCATTCACATCGATTTTTGAGGGCTTTTGCCTTCCTTGGTCCCAGGAACTTGCACCTTCAAGAATCATTGAAGAAGCAAGCATTTAGAGGCTTGTACTTGAAGATGGAAGCAAGATTGCAAGCTGGACATTTGGGGCAACCATAGCCATGAACCACGACCTTCATCTTCTTCAAGTTCCCTTCAAGATTGGTCTCATGGCTTCAAGATTGGATTCTTTACCGTCAATGGAGCTTTCTTATTCAATGGGAAGAGCTATGGAGCACGGGAACGCATTATGGGGTGAGATTTTGGGCATTCTTCTTCTATGATCTTCAAGGCATGCTAAGAACTATTGGAGTTCAACCTTTCGTTGAAGAATCAAGCTTGAAGACTTAATTCTTGGCTGAAATTGTCATCATGGAGCTAATGGGAGTATTGGAGATTGACCATGAGGACATTGGCTACTACTGATTCTTAGCTGGCTTCACCAATTTCAGAGGTAATTGACTCTTGAGCTCTCTTCTAATTTTATCCTCTTGCTGAGCCTAATAAGCCTATTGTTGGAAGAGATTCAAGTACTCAATCATGCATTTCCTTTCAAATTTCAATGCCTACATGCTGTCAATTTAATTTCAGTCATTCTCTTAGGCTTCCTTGCATTTAAGATGATCCATTCCATGCTGAAAATTCTTATTACTGTTCACTGATTGCCTCATCCTAACCTATTGACTTGTGATGATTGCTTGAGTAAATATTAATCCCTGAAAATCCATTGTAAATGAGGTGAGTTAGCAGTGAGTCACTGCTTGGTAAGCCCTCTCCTTATTCCCAATTCAATTCCATGCACCTCATGAAAAGAATTATTTCCAAGCCACCCTGCATGGCATGCTGATTGCTTAAATAATAAATGTCTGCCATGTATACTCCGGGTGAGGAAAAAGCCCGATGCTAGGTGAGGTGGCAAGACAAAAGAGGGATGACCCCCCCTTGCCACTAAAGACCCTAAAGGGGTGCACAACCCAGCCCGAGGGAAACTTTGCCCACCTCCTGGTGATCCGAAGCCCAAGTTGCTTGCAGGTGCAGGTACTCACTTGAAGAACTGAGATATTGACTTGGCATTGATGTATGGAAGTATTACTAGCTACAAACGTATGGAAATTCTATTGAGGATGTATTTGCAGACATGGGATTATATATGCAGTCAATGGCAGTGAATGCAATGCTTTGGATGTATGAGAGATGCCTATGCTTGGGAAAATGGTACTAAGAGATGCTAATGGCATGCTTAGTTCTGGAATAAGGCTACAAACAGTGAAATTGGATGATTGAATAGTGCATTATGCCACGTGGGATGACCCTTGAGTCATGCATTGACAAGATAATCCATTGTAACCCTTTTCTTAACTCTCACAGGGTGCTGTAAGCAGCTTGTTGCATTTGCAGGGGTAAACTTACTCTCAAGAACTGAGGTGCAGGTCTTACAGAGTGCCCACAGGTCCTACTAAGGGCTTGGATCAGTTTTGGAACTCTATTGGGACTCCACCAAATACTTACAGGTCAAAACAGGTCTCCTACAGGTGTAGACAGGCTGCTGGACTGCACAGTACAGCAGTACTTTTCCTATTGCAGAATTTTCTATATAAAATCTGGGAGTGCATCCTTGTACTCAATTTGAAGAGGGCATCCTTGGCTCCGGTTTGAACAAAAAAGTAAGTCAATCGGAGTTTCCTAGCTCAAGTTACAGCCAAAACAGTGACAGGTGGTCTAGCTGACTACACCTAACAATGGTAGGGAATAAGGGAAAAACTCAGGCAAATGATGACCTGCAGCAACAAATAAGGGATGCATGCACCCCGAGGGATGAACCGAGCCCTGAGGTGGAAGAGGAAGATTATTCTCATGGCATGGTCAGCCTCAGTGCACTCACTAATACCCTCAGTTCGCATGAGATAAGGCACGCTGAGAGACATAGAGAATTGATGGAAGGCATTGGTCAGATGAAGACCACTATGGACACCTTTGCTGCCTAGATTACTAAGTGGATGGAATTCCAAATGAAAGGGAAGGAACATGAAGATAGATCGGGTATGCATGCTGACGGCTCCACCAGTGAATGCAGCAAATATGAGCTCTCAAGGCATTTTGGGGAGAATGGGCATTCGTAACAGCATTTTTGAACAGGGAGAGCCTTCACATAGACAAGAGGAGCCCATGAACAATGCAATGAGGGGAAATTTTTAGTCATCACAAGGTCCCATGCCATCTATACGAGCTCAGCCATCTTTGGATAGAAACTTCTCTAACAATGGTTCATTTTTTGGTAGCCACATGGATCAGCCTTTGTTTGGATATGTGGGATAGCCACCTAATCATGAAAGAGAGCTGAGAGACAAGATTGTCTTCTCAAAATTCAATGGTCAATCGTCATCCCCATCTGAACTTGAAGAGTGGCTCTCCAAGCTTGAGGACTATTTTGACATCCTACCTCGTAATGATGACCAAAAGATCCATTTTGCAATGATCCATTTGGAAGGATTTGCACATACATGGTGGAGGTACATTAAAAGAGAAAATCAGCAAGTAAACTCATGGGAAGCATTCAAGGCACTCATGGTGCAAGTATTTGTCTCACCGGTGGAGAAAGAAAAGCTTGCTCGTCGATGGTATGGCCTTGAACAGCATGGTCTTACTGTTAGAGAATATACAAATCAGTTCCTTACCATGTATGTTGAGTCGATTAGTGATGATACCAAATTACACAAGTATGTGTATGGGTTGGATCCCCAACTCTCAGCTGATGTTTCAGCTCAAGACCCATCGGATTTGTTCAAAACTATTGAATTAGCTAAAAGGTACTCTCATAAGTATCGTCGGGATGCTTCATTTCAGTATGGACAGCAAAGAGGGGCATCTCAGCCAGTGTTTGGGCGGCAAAGAGGACACATGGAAACATATTCTGGACAACAAAGAGGTGCTGTAAGGCCAGGGCAGTTTGGGACCAGTTATAGTGGTGGTAACATGTCATTCAGCACTCCAAAAATTCCCACATATCCTACTTTTAATGCTTCAAGACCACAAAGCAATTTAAGGACAGCAAACAGTTCAAGAATGGACAATAGGCAAGGGGACAACAGAAATAAAAATGCTTCAGCCTTTGGTAGTCCAAGATCCATTCCCATGGATTTGTATAAAGAAAGAAAAGAAAAGGTGCTTTGTTTTAAGTGTGGCAAGAAGTATACAGCTGATCATGCTTCAAAATGTGCTTTTAGAAATACTAAGGCACGGGTTCACAGCATGTTGGTATTTGAGGACTCAGAAGAGGACCCTGAAGATACACATGCTTTCATGATGACTGCTAAAATAGATGATGCTGATGAAGAGTTTGTTCAAGAAGAGTTCTTTGATCCTGCTGATTCGTTTCCTTCTGAACCCGGAGGCCATTTATCATGGAGTGTGGGTAGAAAGATTGAACCACATGCTGAAACACATGCTGCCACTGCTTATACCATATCAATGGATGCTTGGACAGGATCCAGAAGCCCTAATACATTGCGTATTAAGGGCCAAATTCATGGGAAAGATGTGTTTATACTCGTAGACAATGGTGGCACTTATAGTTTCATTAACAGAGTAGTCATGGACAGCCTGAAGTTTTTTCCCACTGATTTACAGCAACCATTAAAGGTGCAAGTTGCCAATGGGGATGAGGAAATTAGCACACAAGTATGCCCTACTGCTCATATTCAGTTTGCTGAAAATTTTGGACAACAATTGGATTTAATTGCATTAGAAATGGGGCCTATAGACATTGTCTTGGGTTGTGATTGGCTGAAAACTTTGGGCACTATAACCATGGAATTCTCCTTGCTGTATATGGAGTTTGTCAGTGCGGGACAGCTCATTCACTTGCAGGGAATTCAAAATGATAGTGAATTTCAGCTCATTACCAGCAAACAACTCAAGAAGGAGTTCAAGAAATGGTCCCAAATCTTTGTATTGTAGTTAAATAAAGAAAATCCAGATCAGTCCACTAAAACAGTAAAGAATTCATCATTGAAAACTCTTTTAGAAGAATACAAGGACCTCTTCCAAGTGCCCACAGCACTACCCCCTAATAGGGCGGTTGATCATCCCATAGATCTGGAGCCTCATTCAAAGCTTGTGAACAAGCCACCTTATAGATTGTCTAGGTGCGAAAGAGAAGAAGTTGCCAGACAAGTCAAAGAATTACTGGACATGGGATTCATTGAGTCTAGTTCTTCACCGTATGCTTCCCTTGTGTTATTGGTCAAAAATAAGGATGGATCTTTCAGGATGTGCATAGATCACAGGGATCTTAATAAGATCACCGTGAAGAACAGGTACCCTATTTCGCACATAGATGACGTGCTAGATGAGCTCAAGGGGGCTAAGTACTTTACAAAGATAGATTTGAGGTCAGGCTATCACCAGATCCACATGAGGGTAGGGGATGAAGTCAAAACAGCATTTCAGACTGATAAGGGGCATTACCATTTCTTGGTCATGCCTTTTGGGTTAACTAATGCACCAGCCACCTTTCAGAGCTTAATGAACAAAATACTTCAGCCCTTTCTTTTCAGATTTGTGTTGGTCTTCTTTGATGACATCCTCGTCTATAGTAGGTCATTGGAGGATCACCTTTGGCACATGAGGCAGGTCTTCGATGTATTGAGGCAACACAGGCTCTTTGCCAAAGAAACAAAATGTTCTTTCATGCAGACGGAGGGATCTCCTACAACAAAGAGATCGTGAATCCATCCTGCAATACAGTGAGTGTTTTTGGAGTGCCTTACTTCAACATCATTAGTGAAGATGGAATTAGGGCTGATCCTAAGAAAGTGCAATGTATTAAAGACTGGCCCATACCTGCAAATACCACTTCACTCAGAGAATTTCTTAGTCTCTCATCGTTCTATCGCAGATTCATTAGGCATTATGCCACTATTGCAGCTCCCCTGACGGATAGACTTAAGAAAGAGGCCTTCTCCTGGGATGCCATAGTTGATAAGAGCTTTAATCAGCTCAAAGAATTGCTTACTTTAGCACCCATCTTGGTTTGCCCAGATTTTTCGAAAGAATTCACCATTCAGTGTGATGCCAGTGGTGGCAGAGGCATAGGAGCTGTATTATTACAAGAGCATGGGGTTATAGCATTTGCGAGCCGCAAACTTGCTGAAAATGAGATGACCATGAATGTATACGACCAAGAAATGCTGGCCATTCTTCATGCCATTAAGAAATGGCACCACTACTTGTATGGCAACAGATTTAGGGTCAAGAGCGACCATAGGGTCCTCAAATACTTCCTCTCCCAATCTAATCTTACATTGCAGAACTATGACTTTGACATTACACATACACGGGGAAAAGACAATGTAGTTGCTGATTCATTATCAAGAATGTGGGCTTGTAAAGTTTCAGCCATTACGGAACTTCATAGTGACTGGATAGAAGAGCTTCAGGAGGCCTATTTGTTAGATGCTAATTTCAGCCACATTTTTTAGAAATTATAGCAAGGGCATGTAGAAGAAAACTCGCCATATCAGCTCAAGAATGGTCTCTTATGGTTTCAGGGCAGGATTGCCATCCCATACACTTCCCCATTCAAGCAAAAGATCATGCAAGAGATGCATTCCTCGCCTACAGCTGGTCACTTGGGCATTTTTAAAACTTATGACAAATTTGCTAAAAGCTTCCATTGGAAGGGCCTATGGAAGGATGTAAAAGATTTTGTTTTGAGTTGCGTGTCATGTCAACAAAACAAAGACAGCACCTTAAAACCAGTCGGTTTACTACAGCCATTGCCTATGCCCAAAGGCAAATGGACGCATATCACTATGGACTTTATAATCCGCTTACCGGTGACCAAGAAGGGGTGGAACAGCATTTATGTAGTTGTGGACAGACTCATCAAGGCAACCCATTTCATTCCTACAAAGATCCAATATAGTGCTTCTCAAGTAGCTAGCCAATTCATGGAACATGTTTTCAAATTACATGGCTTACCACAGGTCATTGTGCATGACCAGGATGCTAAATTCACGAGCAATTTTTGGCAGGCAGTTTTCAGCTCTATGGACACTCAATTAGCTCCTTCCACTGCTTATCATCCACAAACTGATGGCCAAATAGAGAGGGTTAACAAGTGGCTGGAAACTTACTTGAGGCATTTCTATTATGATGTGCAAAACACTTGGGACTCGTGGTTGCATTTGGCTGAGTTTGCCTATAACAACTCTATACACTCTAGCATTGGAGTTTCACCATTCGAGGCATTGTATGGATATAAGGTACCCCTCCCTATGGTTATCTTCAATTATAAAATAAACTTGCAAAGCAAGAAGGAATTGGATAAAATGCAGGCCTTACTTCAGCAGTGCAAAGTCAATTTGAAGAAAGCTCAGGATCAAATGAAGCTATGTGCTGATGATAAAAGAAGGGATGTTGAATTCCAGGAAGGGGATTTAGTGCTCTAGAAGGTGCCCAAGTCCAGATATGCCACCCTTAAGGATGGATCCAGCAATAAATTGGCACACAGGTTCTATGGGCCATATCAGATTATCAAAAGAGTGGGAGACTTGGCATATCAATTGGAACTACCACCATCCACGAAAATTCATAATGTCTTCCATGTGAGCCAATTGAAGCCCTTCATTGGATCATCAGTGGATTATGTTGAGGAGCTACCACCGATAAATGAAGAAGGCATTATTCAATACATACTCGAGCAAATCATTGGACAAAGGGAAAAGAAGCTTCGCTCTCGTTCCATCCTGGAATACTTGATTAAGTGGCAAGGTTTACCACTTGAGGAAGCTTCTTGAAGGCCAGCTTCAGTTTTGGAAGAGTTTCCATATCTACTAGAAGCAGATTTGGCTGAATCTAGCTAACTATGGCCCTGTTTTTCTTCCAGAATGATTGCAGACAGCTCTCTGTTTCAAAGCAGGTTTTACCCTGCACTATGGACAGCAATGGACATCATACATGGGCTGAAAGTACTCTTCGAGCGCTCCGTTTTGATATATGGCCCACCCCGATGGGAGTCTCCTACAGAAAGTTATGACAGATTTACTACAGCAGAGTCCTGTAGTAAACAACTTGTTGTCCCCACTGTCTGCAACTCATATTCACTCAAGATACTTGGGTCAAATTTCATTTTTTATAATTTCCTAATAAGACCCATGTAACATACATACCCCAATGACCCGACATACGTAATAATACCTCTTCATTCATTTGTAAACCCCTGTAATAATGCAGCAGAGTAGTACTCTGATCTGTTCCTACCCAGTTAGCATAAGTGCCCAAATTGTGTTTGAGGCCAAACACCTTCGGGTGGGGATGGAATGTAAGAGAGGGGGATTTAATAATGGGGAAATACTAGCTACACTGGCTAGTATATAAGGTATTAGGGACTTGATTTTTCATTATCAGATTTTAATACAAGTCTCCTTTCATCTTCATCTCCTTCTCCAAGCTTCTATCTTTCTCTCTCTTTCTATCTTTCTCTCTCTTTTTCTAGTCTTTCTCTCTCCTCGTCACTCTCTTTCTCTCTCTTCCTGCAGTCTTTCTCTCTCTTCTGCACTCTCTTTCTTTCTCCTTCTTCTTCTCTCTCCTGTCTCCTTCATTACAAGGGGGGCCCAAAAAGAGGCGGGCGGGCAGGCAAGTGGGGAGGAGGCCCATAGGAGGGGCGGCGAGGAGAAGGAGGGGAGGTGGTGGAGGAGGAGCGCAGGAGGAGAGGTGGTGGAGGGGCGCAGGAGAAGAGCGGAGGAGGCGAGTCGGGGACGAGGCGGGCGAAGGGTAGAGGAGGGAAAGGAGGACGTGGGGGGGCGCGAAGAGGGAGAGGATAGAGGAGGCAAAGGCAGATGTGGGGGGCGCGAAGGCAGGGCCACGGATGAGGGAGGCGTAGGCGGGCGTGAGGGGGTGCAAAGAGGAAAAGGGTAGAGGAGGCGAAGGCGGACGTGGGGGGGCGCGAAGGCGAGGCCACGGAAGAGGGAGGAGGTGATGTGGAAGGCGTGGGGGAATGCAGACGGGGGAACGAGGAGGAGGGAAACGAGGCGGGTGGCCGATGCGAGGAGGATCAGGGGGAGGAGAAGGAAGACGCGGCACAGGAGGAGGATTAGGGGGAGGAGAAGGAAGACACGACGGGGGGCGTTGAGGACGATGCCATGGGCGTGGAGGACGAGGTGACGGACGGGAATCAGGTAAACAGTTTTTTTTTTCTTTTTCAATAAATTAGTGAAATAAATGTTAGGGTTGTTTGTTTTATCGTTTTTCTTTTTCTTTTTGGATTTGTTGGTTTTTTTTAAGAAGTTATTTAGTTTTTTTTGTTTTGTGTTTTTTTCCTTTTTTCTTTTCTTCTTTTTTTCTATTTTTCTTTTTGTGGTTGTTGTTTGTGTTTTTTTTTTGTGTTTTTTTTTGTGCTGTTTTTTAAATAACAAAAAATTGTTAGGAGGGGTAAAAAGGAGCGCACCCTCATCTCAGCGCGGGCAGGGGTAAAAAAATTTTGCATCAGCGCGATCAGATAGGGCGAGGATGGCAACGCGCGAGGCACCGAGGTCACGGGGGTGTCTTGAGGTGCGTAAAATAAAAAATAGGCACGTTCACGCGCAACACGAGAAACACGGCCACACGGCAAAAAAGGAAGCAAATTTAATAAAACTTAAACCGCACGTCGGAATCGAAAAATCATAAAAAGAAAAAATGTGCTGAGAGACGAGCCAAAGAGGATAGATAAAGGCGACACAGGTTCCGGGGCAAAATCAGGGTATTCACATGGAAAAAACACAAGAAACAAGCTCGAAAACACATACATGTACTAATACCAAAAAATCCACGCGTCGAAAAGAAGTGTAGAAAGAAGGAAAAATGTGCAAAATAATGTTTTCAACAACCCTATCATGTCAATACATGGTTCCGATTGAGATAGGATGCATTCACATGGGAAAAACCCCAAAAACGGACCCGAAAATGGACTCGAAAATTAATATGGGAAGAACCAATTGCCAGAACGAAGTGCCATAAATAGGAAAAATATCCAAGAGAATGGGATTCATAGGGCTGGTGCATCAAAACTCAATTTGGGGGGAATTAGGAGGGGTTCACATGGGAAAAACACAAAAAAGACACCTGAAAACACTCGGAAAAATTAATAACTAAAAATCTAGCAGTCGAAAGAGAGGGAAGGAAAAAGAAAAAAGTGGAGGAAAGGCTGGCGGGACACGGCTATCAAATTAAACTGGAATCCAAATGAAAATAGGGCATCTTTGCATGGAAAACTATGAAAAATAGGCACGAAAAGGGCCCTAAAACCCGTAAAAATTAATAGCGGACCAACCGTGCATCGAAATGATATAGAGTAAAAAGGAAAAATTTCAGGAGGATGGGTAGGACAGGGCTGGCTCATCAGAGCAGTGTTCCAAAATAATAAAGGCATGTTCACATGGAAAATCGTCCAATTTATGGGAATTGCTTCAAAATTAATAAGTCAAGAACTGTTTGTCGAAACAGGAGTTGGTAAAAAGAGAAAATGGGAAATTCAAAGGGACAAACAGGGCTAAGGTTAGATGTGATTCTTGGTGAACGTAGGATGCGTTCGCATGAAAAAATCACAAAACAAAGGATAAAGGAAAACGGTCAAGGAACAGTCCCGAGGATAGGGTGAAATAGAACAAAAGAGTGGGGAAGGGACTATCAGGGTAGAATGAAGTCATGGCATAAATGCATGTTCATAGCAGAGAATATGCATGGGGATATGCAACATAGCGCAGGGACGCGTCCCCACACTTAAAACCTTAGCAAGAAGGGTAAACCGAACATCAAGGACCTAAGACCTTCTGGCTTGCATAATATATTGGTTGATCTAATTTAGAGGGGCCCTTTGACATAGGACAGCACCTAGCCCTTCAACCGATGCATTTGTGTGCACATGGAACTCCTTCGTCCAGTCAGGAGGTTGTAAGATAGGTGCTTGGATAAGGCACTGTTTTAGGGTATTAAAGGCTTCTTCACAGTCATCAGTCCAAAGGAAATCAGTATCTTTCCTTAGGAGCTTGTGCAGAGGGGCTGCCTTGGTTACAAAATGTGCAATAAATCTTCTGTAGTAGCCCACATGACCAAGAAATCCTCTCAATTGCTTGAGGTTTGTTGGTGCTACCAAGGCGGCAATCTTCTCAATCTTCGCCAGGCCTGTTGCAATCCCTTGTGCAGAGACAATAGGGCCCAGAAGAACTCCTAACGAAACGCCAAAGACACATTTGTCGGGGTTGAGAGAAATCCCATACTCTCGGCATCTGTCAAAACATTGCTCTAGGTGTCCCCAATGCTCACGGATTAAGCTATAGACACATAAGTCATCAAGATACACCTCAATGAAATCATGCAAATGATTCTGGAAGGCAGTCATCATTACTCATTGGAAGGTGGTATGACCATTACAGAGTCCAAATGGCATCACTCTGTAGGCATAGGTCCCCCATTCTGTGGTGAAGGTTATTTTGGATTGATTCTCTTCTGCAATTTGGACTTGGTTATATCCGTTGAATCCATCCAAGAGGGAATACATCTCATGGCCTGCCACTATGTCCAACAGTTGGTCCGTAAAAGGGATAGGGAAATAATCCTTCTTCGTCTTCGAATTGAGCTTTCGAAAGTCTACACATATTCGAAGTTTCACGTTCTTCTTGGGTACTACCACAATGGGCGAAACCTAGCCACGGGATAAATGAACTCGGCTTCAAGAAGTTTCAATAATTCAGCCTTCACCAGAGCAGAGTAATTAGAATTCATACGTCTTTGTCTTTGCCTTACAGGTTAGGCATCAGTCTCTAAGTCAATGTGATGTTGGCATACTGTGGGATCAATCTCCTTTAGTTCTTTATATGACCAAGCAAACACGTCTAAGTTCTCTTTGAGTAGGTCTCGCAGGACCACTAGTTCTTCTTCTGGAAGATTGAGACCCACTTTCAGGTGACATTTAGTACCGTCAATATCCAAGAATGTTACTTGTCTTTCACCTTCCACTTCGTGGATAAATGTCCCACGGATTGCTTCTGGATAGAGGTATGACTCTTTCAAGAGAGTCGTATCCTCGTCTAATGTTCCACTAGAACCAGTGTCCTCCTTCTGAACAGATGACTCATTTGTCTGTTGAGGTTGCTGAAAGGGTATCGGAGCTTTGTTTGCTTCTGTATGAGTGGTGATTTCTCTGGACTTAGGGATTCATCTTCCAAAGATGTGTCCATGAATGTCACATAGCACGGACCTTTTAGAGGTTGTGGCTTTGAGGGCTTTGGCTTCTGTTGGCAAGGGGCATCATCATCATCTTTTCTCTGCACTGAATGGTCAGAGCGACAAGAGCTACTGGTGAACTTAATCTTTATGCTTTTAATCCATTGCTTATATAGATTCTGCATACTTTGTGGTCCATTGGTCAACCCAAATGGAACCATGGTCATTCCATCCAGCACCCTAAGATCTTCGGCCTCTGAGGTCTCTGTAGGGACATCAACAAGATCATCCACTATTAGAGGAAATTCTTCATTTGCACTTTCATAACCTGCTTCATTTTCTTCCTCATCATTTTCATCCTCTTCCTCTAAAGGCTCTGTCTCTGCTTCTATAGAGGCTCTGTAGGAGAAGAACAGATATTCTACCTCTGCATCTGCTTCTACTTCCGTTACAGTCACTGTCTCTGTGACTGTCTCTGGTTCTGTCTCTGCTCTGTATCTACTCTGTCTCTGTTCTGTTACTGTCTCTGTGGACTGCTTCTGTGATTGTCTCTATATCTGTTACTGTTCTGTATATGTTCTGTCTCCATTCTGTCCCTACGACTGTCATGTAACAGGGAGAACAGTACATCCATGCTTCTATTTCACTGTCAGAGGTGATATCAAAAGTCAATTCTAGTTGAGGCAAGAGGTATTCTCCCATAGACAAGGACTTTGCTTCCCTTGGTAGTTAGCTTACAATGCCCACTGTTAGAGACTGTGCCTCTGCTTTCTTGGGAAAGATCTGTTTAACAGCCTCTTCATCTCCTGATGTACCATCTATTACCTCGTTGGAGGAGTCAATTATGACTTCCATGGATGTGGATCCATTGCCTTTTTGCGATCCATACAACTTAAACACCACTTTGTTGGGTCCTCTGCCTAGGGTTAGGGTTCCTTTGAACTAGTCCGTCCTGGCTCTTGCTTCAAAAAGCCAAGGTCTTCCCAACAATAGGGGGTATGAGGTCCCATAAGAATTTGGTTTGACCACCAAATATGTCAGCCAATAATCTTTTCCTGTAAGGGTTGTTTTTACGTATGGGAGGATGCCCAACGGTTTAATTCTGCTTTGGTTTGCCAATCTAATAAACCATTGTGTAGGTTGAATTCATTGCAACCCTAAGTCCTTCATTGTCACATCTGTCATTATGTTTGCTAATGAGCCTCCACCAATCAATGCATCTGAAATAAAGCATCCTTCAATCCATACACTAATCTCTGTGGTTCCAAGATCTAGGAAGGCGTTAACCACATCTACTTCCTTTACAGGCTCCGGGGCCTTATTGGTCTTGGTCGCTATTGAAGGAACAATCATTAGTCCACGTCTTCTTGTCAATATGCTTTTGAATTTTTTTCGACAGCTGGGAGACAGCATCAGCAACTGTCAGAATGTTAGGTTTGGTTTAAAGGTGTCTAGGACTTTTACCAGGTCATAATCTTTGATAGGATCCATAGGCTTCTCCAGCTTACTGGGAAATGGGGCTACACCCATTTTCATCTTTCCTTTTTCTTCTAGCAATTGCAGCATCGACACTTCCTCTGTTTTTGGAAGTGCTTCTGTATCATCTATCTCCTAGACCTCTGGTCCTGTTTCTGGGACTATCTCTATAACTCTCTGTGGCATTACAGTATCAGTAGCATTGACCTTTACAGGTGTTGGACTTAGACAGTCCTTTGCAATGTGGCCTTCACCTTTGCATCGGCTGCATAAGGGCTTGTAATCTATAGATCGTCTAGGGTTTGGACAATTCGGGGAGATCTGACCCTTTTTTCCACACCTATAACATTCCACCTCTGATCTCTGACCATCGGTAGACAATCCTCCTCTGTAACTTTGAGGGGGAAACCTCCTTGGACCGAAATTAGGACCAAACTCCCTAGGCTTTGGTCCAATATCTTGCATTGTCATTTTGGACTCTAGCAAGTTGAATCGTGCATTTTCATCCTTCTGTCTCTTTGTTCGTGCATCTCTTTCAGAGAGTAAATATCCTCTGTATGGTTCTTTCGCAAATAGTAGGAACACAAGGCTCCAGGAATGCTTGGTTTTCGAGTACATTCTGTGGCTAAATGTCCCGCTTGATGACACTTTCCGCACCATGTATTAGAGCACATCACATCTCTCCCAGGTCCCGTAGGGGTGGATATATTGGCGGTATTCACATTCAACGTCTATAGCTGCTCTGTGATCACATCCATAAGCTCTTTCTTGATACTTGCAACTGAATTGGATAAGTAGTCCTTTATATTTTCACCTCCTGAAGTACTTATAGTAGGGTTTTGGGAAGCTTCTGTAATTACTGCATATACTGGTTGGGTTGATCTAGAAGGTCCTCTGTTCTGGTTTTGATTCAGAGCTCCCGCTGAGACTTGGGATTGTTGATTCCAATTGGTAGGGTTCCACTATTGTTGAGTCGCCATTGAATTAGGTGCATTATACTGCGGTATTGTTTGCATCTGGGCATAGGGGTAGGGAACTGTCCCTGGGACTCCATTTGGTGGGTATACCATTCCTGGCATAGGAGGAGGTAAGACTCCTCTTCCTGGAGTCATTGACAACCTTGCTTCAACTTCGTCATACAATCTTGCACCTTCCACTGCAACTTGCAGATTGACCTGGTCTTCTCAATTCCACGAACTTGCAAACATCTGGTTGTAGGCCTCTGAGAAACACTTCTTTCTGAATGCCTTTGTCCAAATGATGGTTAGTTCATCTCTTCAGGATGGATTCCATTCACGAGACATAAGCTTCTACTCTTTCTCCAAAGGACTGACTTAGGTTCATGAACTCCTCTCGTATCCACTCTTCAAAACCTTCACGCCTGAATTTAGTGAGGAAGGCCAACTTCAAGTCATCCCATGTGCCAAAAGTTCATGCTGCTTGTCTCTCATAGCACTGAAACGCTGCGCCTTTGAAAGTAGCGAGGAATATCACTGACCAATGCTCAGCTCAGGGGTTCTAGCATTATTAGCCACACATACTATCATGAATTCTACTACATGAAGATCAGGGTCTTCATTGTACTCTCCCTTAAAAACTGGCAATGGGACTACATTTGCTGGCCTGTCATCATCAATATTTCTAGGATGAATCTGACTAGGAAGGGGACCTTGAGTCGCCATGGGGACTTCTGTAAAGATTGATGTTAGGGCATCAAAGCAGGCTTCTGCTGTGAGCTCGTTCTCAACTTTAATTTTTGCCTTCTCTCTTCTTACGTACCTCTAGACTCGTTCTAACACTTGCCTCTTGATTGGGTCATTCATTAGGGGGTTGGCTCGAACCAGTTGGTTTGTACTCAACAGGATAGTATCAGAGAGGGCTTTAGTCTCTGGGGGATTCTCTATCCAACATCTTCTCTACTTCCTTCTTTTCGACATCTCTAA
Source organism: Lygodium microphyllum (assembly GCF_053477565.2). Classification (NCBI taxonomy): domain Eukaryota; kingdom Viridiplantae; phylum Streptophyta; class Polypodiopsida; order Schizaeales; family Lygodiaceae; genus Lygodium; species Lygodium microphyllum. The sequence goes on from NC_141142.1 coordinate 15,012,156, forward strand.
ATTCGGCTTTCAAACCACTACAAAGGGGGAGATATTCCGTTCTGAAAGTATCAAAACTCATTCTTCTTAGGATCGTTGTTGTGCCATCATAATAATGCCAGCTTCTCAGGGTTTCAACAATGTATGTTGTGAAAAACACTCTATCTACCAACTTCCAGTGGGTTGCTAATTGGAAAAACAGAAGATTGTCAGTGCACCAAGCATCCCATGTATCTTGCTATTGAGCATCCACGAACAAATTCCAACTCTTTTCCTTCTTGTTTTCATGAACCTCCACAGACCACAACTCCTGAAGCTTCTTCACAATCTCCCACTTGATGATGTCTGGAAACTTCTCAATGAATACCAAATCTTCCATGGATAGTCATTCTCTCTATTTCTGCTCTTCAGTTTGTTTCCAAACAATTTGCCACCAAGATGCACGTCTCTGTTGCTTCAACAGGAAGAGGAAACAGTCCACCACATAGAGCATACATCATGATGGTGATATGTTTCCGCCACTGTGGGATGAACTTCTTGTGGAAAGTGGCTTTGATAATGAGAATCTCCAACTCTTCAGTGGAAGAAGGAACTTTGCAAACATCCATTGAATTCTTATCTTCTTAGCAATGCCATTTCCTTCATTTTTAGCCTCTTTTGATGCTTGTTGATGGCAAGTTTCCCCGGGCTGCGCACCAAAACATGGAGCCCCAAGAGGAACACCAAGGAAAATGGGATTCTATTACAAGAAAATCTATCTTGTAACATCAACAACTTTTATTTCATTCTTTTGATGACCAAAACAAAGAAAACATATCTCCCACGAATTTGATAGAATCAACCATAATCTTCAACATCTTCATAGAATCCTTCAATATAACAATGAATATAAAATAATGCACCATTTTTTAATGGAAATCAATCGCATAGTATTCATCTTCAATATCTTCATAGTTCTCTCTCTCAATCTCTCATATACAATTACACTGTTTTGATAGAATTGGCTCTCTCTCTCTCTCTCTCTCTCTCTCTCTCTCTCTCTCTCTCTCTCTCTCTCTCTCTCTCTCTCTCTCTCTCTCTCTCTCTCTCTCTCTCTCTCTCTCTCTCTCTCTCTCTCTCTCTCTCTCTCTCTCTCTCTCTCTCTCTCTCTCTCTCTCTCTATCAATAGTACATCATCTCCTCACTACAATACTCTAATAATAACTCTCAATAATCTTTCTTAGGTCGTGGATACACCTCCCAAGAGGTGTGTCTGATGTGAAGAGGCACCAAAGCCACTACAGTGTCTCTTCATAGCTCACTACTGTCATGGTCACTCCAATCTTCTCTTCAGTCTTCAGCAGCTGCTTCTTCCATTTGTTTTAGCTCTTTTGAACTTAGATTAATCCTTTCTAAAAGTTAGAAAACTTTTCCAAAGTCACACATACATTCTATAAAACAGTACAGTACAGGACCAGAGCAGATACAAAACAGATAAAGAGTAGAGACAAAGGCTCTACAGAAGGTTTACAAAGGGTTATAGAAGGTCATCAGAGAACATCAAATCCTTATAACTCATATTAAAACCATTCCAAACTATCAAAAACTATTAAATAATCTTCCAAAATATTTCAATCGTCATCAATCATCAATCCACGCTTCATAAAGACGAAAATCGGAACAAAGAAGAAGCTATACAAAAGGTATCAGAACAAAGAAGAAGCTATATAAAAGGTATCAGAACCAATCAGAACCTCAAGAGAACCTATCAAAACATCACAGAGCTTCATATTTCCACTAAGAATCATCATGATCTTTCAAAACATAATCAATATCATCCAAAACACTCTCAAATACTTCCATTAACAACGATACATCACTCTAAATCCATCAAAAATCAATCATTCAGTCCTCAAAAACAACAAAAATCAGTCAAAAATTCAGCCTTTTTCCACTCTCAACAGAAACCACTTGCCAGCTAAGTGTCAGGACCCTAGATCACGACCTTGTACTAATTATGGTAGGTTTGACCATGACACCATGCATTATTGACTACCGCAGCCTTACAGTCAACCCTACCGCCATCGAACTTCTTTGGAAGGGGAGCCCCATTGGCTCTCCCAGCACCTAATGACACTAAACCAACCATTCCTAGAATGAAAATAAATCCTACATGCATCCCTAGACCACCCGAACCCTACATAACCCACCCATCGAGTGATACTCCAATCCACTATGTGGACGAGTCTAGCAGCGCGACGAGCCTTATGTAAACCCATATGTGATGTACGATGAGGAGGGCAATGCTATCCTCATGGACTATCGACTAGTACGGGTGATGACATTAGGTAGAGGGAGAGGTAGAGGCCTAGGAGGGCAGGACGAAGAGCCAATCATGTGTTGGACTTGCAGTCACCCATGACATATTTCTTTGCACTACCCCGAGAGGGAGCAAGCAAATAGAGATAAGGTGGACCTAAGATGCAATGAGTGCAAAATCACTCATCTCTTTGTCGATTGCCCTAGGCGGAGGCCATCCCCTAGGGCAAATGAGTCATCAGCTCCATTGGGGTTGTTCCGTGTCGAGACCCTTGACGGGGAGGCCACATCTATCCCATTACATGTCATGACCCATGCACAGACGAAGCATGCCGACATATCATTGCTAGGGCCTAGCAACCTTGACGCAACTTCAGTCGGAAAGAAGAGTTGGAGACAAAGGAAGAAAAGACTAGACGCTAAGGTCACCCTCAAAATCAAAAATGCCACAAACTTGTTGGAAGGCAAGTCATTGATGCAGAGGAAGAAACGTCGGCTCCTCGGACGGTTGAAAAGGGAAGTGCTAAGGTCGAGGAGTACCCCAACCCGAAGCGCCACCTCAAAGCCATCAAGAAGATGAAAGAATGGGTGAAGGAGGCCTAGGAGCACCTAAAGGATGCGGAGCCCATACTAGAGGACGAGATTGATTATCTCTCAAGCATAAGCACCCCAATCTCTCTCCCACAACCAAAATCAAGGGAGGCGATGGCACTACAAGCTAGGCTGCCTAGACAAAGTCTAAATGCTATGGGCCACCAAACCAGTCAAGGCCATTGGCCAAGAACCACGGAGTTAGAAGAGAGGCAAGCTACTAGAACCCTCCTCAATACTCTGGTGCTTAGGTAGCATCCAACGCTATGGCTAGAGCTAAAGCAGTGGATTGAAGAACCAAATGAGCCAATTGCCACAAGCTTTCTTGAGCATGACGTAGAAACTCAAATATCGAGTCTAACGTTGCACTCCATGCCTAAATCCTTGCATGTTAATGCCTTTTGGGAAGGCACAGAAAACATGCAGTCCTGCCAGCTGGGGGATGTCACAAAAAAGGGGATTGTAAACACAAGGGCAGAAATGAGTGTGCTAAGCCATGCAGTACTCCAGACCTAGGGTAACCCACTGGTCGAGACTGCTAGGTTCAACGTCACATTGGCTAACAGAATGAAGATGAAACCATTCAAAGTGTTGAAAAATTGGACAGTGAAGATTGTAGGAATCCAATTCTCGGTTGACTTCATACTCATGAAGGGAGTGGACTACGACATCCTACTAGACCGACCCTAGATGTGCAATGCAAGAGTCATAGAAGATAGGAGCAATGGTCTCATCTTCTTAGGCAATCGAATGAAGGCTATGAGAGTAGACATGGACACTTGGAAAACTATGTTGGTTGACCTAGATGCCATCTTCACCATGTTGAACGGTGATGGATAGATTAGGGGATCCTATGGGGCCCTTACCAAGTACATCCCATGCCCTGAAGACAAGCAAGATTGGATGCATGTTCTTGCTACCATCGACCTACTATTCTCAAACACTGAGGAGTACGAACAAGCCACCAAGGCAATAGGCAAGCTAAATGTAGTGGGAGCTCATGCTCAATTGCCAAGACCCACGGACCGCTTATTGCTTCAAGCATTTCAAGCGAGCTCTAATGGCTATCTCTCACCTAGCCGACGCGCCGTCGATCCTCCAAGTGTAGTGAGCTTACCTTGATGCCGATGTGAGTAGCCTCCTCCCTCACACACCTCGGTAGCTCCACGATTCTTAATGCTAGCTCAAGCATCCTCAAGCCTCCTCCATCTCCAAGCTCCATCCTCCATAGCCGCGTACACGAGAAAAGAGAAGAGAAGAGAAGCAAAGAAGAGAAGAGGAGATGGTGAAGAGCTTCACCATCTTGATCCCTCACTCCCACACACTCACTCCCTCACACTCTCACACTCCCTCTCTCAAGGGCACACACAAGCAAGAAGAAGAGAAGAAGAGAAGAAGAAGAGAGCTCTTGTTAGCCACACACCAAAGAATGATCTCTTATTCACTTTTTGAACTTTATATATACAAACCCTAAAAATCCCATGGGCACCCATCCCTTTTTTACATGACCGGCCATTATGGCAAGGTCCTTTTTCCATTTCCCTCTTCTAGCCTTATGCCTCTAGCCTATGCCCGTCTAATATTTTACAATTGGCACAGGAGGGAGCTTGGCGCTCTTTTACAAGAGTTCTCCAAGTTTTTTGAGGCACCTTTCATTTGTTGCTCGAGCCTAACCTCCACAGGTTGGGGTGGCATCTACAATCCAGCATGTAAGGCTATGCATGCGATGCTGAGCTTTCTTTGTGTCACCTCCAATGACTCTCCTTGCTCAGAGCGGGTGGTGTCCATGATGGTGTTGAGGAAGGCTTTTTGTTGGGCAGAGAAGGCCACTTGGGCGGCTTCCGCCTTGCTCTCTGCAATGATTTTCTTCTTCTCTACCAGAGCAAGGCGCCGTGCCAATGTCTTCACCCTCTTTTCATTATGCACACCCACTCCTCTGCTCTTTTGTTCATCTCCTCCATGCTCTCTCCTCGCTTCAGGGTTAGTATCATGAGCCTTTGCTCTTGGTCCTCCAACTCCCTGACCAGTCTCTCTTGCTCTTCTTTTTCAGAGTTTAGTTGATCTATCAGGCGCTCAATCTCTTCTTGTTGCTCCTCTATGTCCTGTTTTCTCTCCTCATCTCTGGCATTCATCTCAGCCACAAGCGCGTCAACCTAAGCGGATTTTGTACTGAGCTCTTGGTTTCATAGTGAGCTCCTGGTATTGCACTATAAGGAGCTTGTGCGCTCTTTGCATCTTCACTGGCTCCTGTGTTTCGTTCTCGAGCTGCTGTCTCCAGTGCTCCTCCCTATCATCTTTAGCCTTGACTGCTTGTTTGAGATCTGCGATCTCCCTTTGCTGCATGGCTATCATCCTTGTTTTATCCAGCTGGAAGGTGGCTACTGATTCCTTCTCAACTGCCAACTCAACCACGGCTATCTTGTGTTTCTTCTTGGCTTTCTCCAATTGGGAGAGCAGCTTGGCGACGTACTCATCGTAGTTAGCCGATGGCGTCATCGTTGTGTGGATGGGTGATGTTGAGGCTTCCACCTTCTGCCATTTAGGATCTTGCTTGCATTCCGCATCAGTAGTTGGCCTCTTTTGTCCTGTGGCCGTGGTTTCTGTACTCTGTCCCTGGGCCATTTCTTTGTTGATGAAGTATTGCATCCATGCCACAAAAATTGATACGTCAGCACTGGTCGGGATGCTAGGGGTGATGGTGGTGGGTTCAGGAAGGCACCAGGAGGGCAGGAATTGGATAAATTGGGGCCTTGCCCTTACCCTCAGTGACTGCAAGTGGCACGATCTCCGGCACCTATGTGCTAGACCCTGGCCCTTCTTCTCTATGTGGGCTCAAGTTCCCCAATTCATCAGCTCGGCTTTGTTGCTCGATGGACCGGCGTGTGGCTTCGGCTAGGTCCTCTTCCTCCTTCCTTCTTAGTTCTTCCTCTTCCTCATCAGCCTTTCTTCTCCTTTCCTCCTCTGCTTTTCTCTGCTCTTCCTTCTTTTTCTCTTTTTCTTCTTTTTCCTTTATTTTCTTCTCCTCTGCTTCCTATTTCGATTCCTTCTTTGCTTTCTGTAATTCTTGTTTCTCCTTCTCTTCCTCCTGTCTCTTCTTCCTCTCTCTCTCCTTGGCCTCTTTTAGGGACTCTTTCTTTGCCCTTTCCAAGTCTTCTCTCTCCTTCTTTCTGCCTTCGTCATCCTTCTTCTTTCTCTGTGTTGTCTTCTTTTTGGGCTTCTTGGTTGTCTTTTTGCTTGTCTGTTCTTCCCCTTCTTCCTCTGTCTTAGTTCTATCGGTGGACCTATCCTTGTCCTGGTGAGGAGGCGACCTTTCTGGCGTTTCTCCTTCTTCTGCATCCTATGCTTCCTTCACTGTCCTCTTGGATGAGCGCAGTCAAGACACCTCCATACTCGATGAAGGAGGCTTTGGAGGAGGCTTTCTTTCTTTCTGTAGCTTTAGAGGCTGGAGATTCTCCTCCTGCTAGCACACTTCCTAAGGCCAATGCTTTGGCTACCTGGTCGGTCGTTTTTCGCACATACCCATTCCAGTCCACTTCATCTAGGGTATGGGCTGCTTTGAGGAACTCCATGCACTTCAGGTGGTTGGCTCCTGTGAGAACTTTTCAAGATACTTCGTGAGGTTGCATTGTTCAACCACCCTCCTAGCTGCTTCCTCCTTGGCCACCACAACTTCTACGTTGTGGATGGTTCAAAACTTAAGATGGTTGAAGGTACGGTTCTCTAGGTAGATGCGGTATTGCTCTCTTTTCTCGTTTGTGAACGGGAGTCAGTGGGCGCGGTCTTGCTGCAACATTTTATGTTACTGCCATAAATCGTAACTTTCATTAGTGCTTTCCACATATTAATTCGCTGATTTCTAGAAAAGAAAAACTCTATGCTTTTTGAATGAATTCATTAAGAAGCAATGTAGATTTTCCTTTTCAGACTTGGACTTTTTGCCCTTTACTTCAAAGTTTTCATGCCCATTTTCCTACCCCATCCATTTTTTCATAATATATGTTTATGTTTTTCACTGATTTTGCTTTGATTTACCCCCTTTGATTCATTTCTCATCTGATTCATTTCACCTTACCCCCTCCCCTTCCATCTTGAGAAGAATCCTTCCTAGGATTGAGGGTCAAAAGGTCAAGGGCTTTCGACATGTTGGTGTAGGAGTTACTTGTGAAGGAGCCAAGTATAGAAATTTGGATATTCCAATTGAGCTTCGCGGTCCAAATCAAAGGGTCGAATTCCCACGTGTGTGATGTATGTGAGAACATCTATGAGGAAGTCACCAGAGTTGACACGGCTAGCACTGTGTAACTCTTCCTCAGTCGACAAGCGATCGAGGTAGGAGTGTCCTTTGATGTGTTCTTCCATGGGTCAGCCCCGAAGAGTAGTTAACACTCTATACGAGGTGGGTGCGACGTAAGTGGGATCATACTCTGCTATTTTGATGGTGCGGCGTTGCTCAGCGTTGGTCATTATGTGACATCCTTCAACTTCCCATTGCAACCTAAGAGCATACCACTGCCTCAAGAAAGGTGATCCAGTATCCGCAAGTTGTGATAACTCCATGATTTCTTGGTCAGTGATAGCAGAAGTGGTTCGTGGATCATATGACGTGATAAGGCGCTGTTTGATGGCTCCTTGGAGATTTCGTTGTTAAGCAACTCAGTAGGCGGAGTGAGAAGCTTTTGCGAACGTGAATTCAAAGGTTTCCCAAGAGCAAGGCATATTTTGCACTTCAGTTACAAAGGGTTCTTCTAATAGACCTAAGTCCAAGCAGTCGTAGCTTAGCGCGAGTGACACAAAAGTGTCATCTAGTCTTTTAATACAATCCACCACGTCATCCCCGATGTCCTCAGCGAGGTCAGCGGCTAGCGCTAAAAAGGATTTTCGTTCATAGGAGGGCGTAAGGCTGACAGGTGGTTGAGGTTTAACAGAACAAGAGCTTTTGACAACGAAGATGGGTGGTTGGGAGGGTTTGTGAGTTTGTGGTTGGGCCGCTTAGATGTTGAATGGATTAGGAGCGGCCACAACGGACGGGCTGCTGCATTCAGGTTGCAGTTGGGGAGGCGGATTGACTTCGACGGGTGATGACTTTTGTGACGGAGCCTGCAGTTTGGGCCGATAGGCTTGTGGGACTCTCTTGGGCCTAGGCATGGATGAGGCGGATGGTTGTGGTTCAGGAGAGCACTGCGGCTTGTGGTTTTGAGGGTTTATGGAATGCGATTTGATCAAGCTTGAGGGCGGTGTATGAATGGTGCCTTTGGCCATGTGGGCCTTAGGGATCCACAGCCAGGTATTTCACTCGTAGTAGCCTTGCTCACGTAAGAGGGCTTTAAGGACCCATCTTTGCTTGATCATGCGGCGCTTTCTGTGAGACTGCGTCTTGGCCTCCTAGGTTTAAAGTTTTTGGTCTTATGAGGATAGGCGCATCGACTCCTAGGTGGCGGTTGCGGCTACTTAGGCTTCCATTGAAATCTAGGCTGTTGAGCCTTATGTTTTGCTACTATGGCCTGTGATTCCTGAATTCTGGGAGGTGGCGGCCGTGCACTACTGCCCTCCTTAGATTTGGTTATGGAGAATTCTATCGGTGGCTTTGCGGACAGTGATGAAGTCACGCAGCCCTTGCTGAAAGTTGTGACAATGCAAGCATTGCCTATTGCGAGGTGGATGCGCTGCGACTCATCAACATTGCAGTGAGTTTGCTTTTTGATAGTGCGCCCTAGCAGCGACTCCATGCCTGCGTCTTTAGCATTTGGCAACACGTAAAAAATCATTGCGACAGTCTCAAACTCGATAGAAACGACTCCTTTGCACTTGCCGAGGAGTGCGTAGGAATGGGCCCCATATGGGCTTAATTTAGCATTCGTGGGCTGAAGTGGTGGTCTGCCAAGTTTGGTCCAATGATCATGAGTTAGGACATTGAAGTATGCTCCATCATCGATCAAAGCATTTAAAACGTAGGTTTGTTTTGCAGTGACCATTATATGGAGGTATGTGGGCTCTACGGCTTCCTCATCCTCGTCATCAATCTTAGTGATTGTGGCCACTCGTACTTTGAGAGGCAGTTCTAACATCGGGGGCTCTCGCAAAGGATGGATGAGAGGGTAGTACTTCTTGACACAACTGCCATTGAAGAAGCCTATTCCCTCACCGTCTAAGGTTTTGAGTTCGACGTTGCCTGTGTGGCTGATCGCACGAACTTTGAAGGGTCCAAGGCCTCGAAATTTCATTTTCTGTTTATGTCCCTTAACGGAGTAGAGAAGCACTAAGTCGCCTTGTTCAAAGTCGCGCTGCTTGACATGCTTGTCAAACCAACTCTTGCAACGGGCCTTCTCACATATAAGTGCATGGGTGGCTAGAAGACGGGTCTCTGATAGGTGTTCAAGCTCGACCAGGCGTTACGTCCATGCCTCCTTCCCTTCCCATCGTTCTTGAAGGGCTATTCTCAGGCTAGGAATAAAGAATTCTAAGGGTAGGATTGCTTCTGTTCCATAGGTCAGCCTGAATGGGGTTTGACCGACAGCCGTTTTATAAGCTGTACGGTAAGCCCACAAAGCTGCCATAAGCTTGTTGTCATAATCGCTACGTGAGGCTGAGACTACTTTGGTCAGGACATTGACGAGAATCTTATTCGTAGATTGTGCCTGACCATTCGCCTGAGGGTAGTATGGCGATGATTTGCGATGGATAATGAGAAAGGTGGACAGGAGATGCGCTATCACTTCATTGATGAAGTGTGTGCATTGGTCACTGACCAGTTCGGTGGGGCAGCCGAATCGCGAGATCACTTGCTCCCATAAGAACTTGGCAGTCGTCCTAGTGTCGTTTTTACATGTGGCTCTTGCTTCTGCCCATTTCGTGAGGTAATCCGTGGCTACAATGATGTACTTGGCTTGTGAGTATTGCGCTGCAGGACTGATGGGTCCTGTAAAGTCAATTCCCCATTTTTCAAAGGGTTGTCGAGCAATAATTGGGGTCAATTCCATCTAATCCTTGTGAATCGGGACTTTTGTCCGTTGGCACTCATCACAATGCTTGATGAATCGTGTGGCATCGCGGAAAAGTGTGGGCCACCATAGTTGAGACTGTAGCACCTTCCGTGTTGTCGTGGGCCACCATAGTTGAGACTGCAGCACCTTTCGTGCTATCGTGTCTTTGCTAAATTGTCCTCCCGCAATGCCATTATGTGCCTCTGAGAGCACATCATGCATCTCATGCTCACATATGTATCTACACAGCAATCCGTCTTGCCCCAGCCTATAGAGTTGGCCTGCAATCAGCTGATAGGGCTGGATCTTAAGGATTAGTCACCTAAGTCGGGCTTTTTCTATTGGTCGCTTGGCTAGTCCGTGCTCAAGCACTTGGACTATGTCACCTGCCCAATATGGCATTAGATCAGCCTTAAATAAATCTCTCTCATTAGACAGATGGAATAGATGGGCGTCGGGTAATTCATCAACGATGCCTTGTCCAGCGGCTTCTCCCGTGGGAATGCGTGACATATGGTCAATCATATAGTGATGTTTTCCTTTCCACACAACCACAGAGAAATCGAATTCCAAGAGCAGAAGGAGCCATCAAGCTATGCGTCCTATAGCACAAGGTTTGTTTACTAGGTAGAGCAGGGCTTGATGGTCCACGAAAAAGATGAAGGGTGTGGCCAATAGATAATGCCGGAATTTCTTCACAGCGAACACCATGGCTAATCCCTCTCTTTCTATTGTCGAGTAGTTCATTTCCATCTCAGTGAGTTGTCTACTAGCAAAGCTCACTGGATAATCTAAGTTGTGCTCACCATGTTGGCACAACACTGCCCCCACGGCAAACTTAGAAGCATCAATGTGCATGTGGAAGGTAATGTTCTAATCTGGGGCTCGTAGAATTGGTGTTGTGGTTAGAGCCCTTTTCAACTCTTCGTACGCTCGTTGGCATGCCTCGGTCCACTCGAAGACAATCAACAACTTGTACAATGGTCTGGCGATCAACGCATAGTTCAGTACAAACCGCCGATAGTACCCCGTATGGCCTAAGAAGCATTGAACTCCATTGTAATTAATTGGGGGTGGAAGGTCAACAATAACCCTGACTTTCGAGAAGTCAGTGGCAATGCTATTCTTCGACACCACGTGCCCTAAGATACATCTGTGCTTTACCCAAAACTGGCACTTTAAGGTGTTCAAGGAGAGACGATATAAGCAACACCGTTCAAAGACTGCACGGAGTTTGTCTAAGTGTTCGATCCAGGTCAAATGGACACACAAGTCGTCGACAAAGACTTCTAACTCCTTAGAAGCATGTCCTTAAAGATGGTGCACATGAGGCGTTGGAAAGTGGCAGGGGCATTAGTCAACCCGAAGGGCATAACTATGTAAGCAAAGACGCCCCACTCAGTAGCGAAGGTGGTCTTGTGCCTGTCCGCAGGATGCACTTGCACATGGTTGTACCCTGAGAAGCCGTCCAGAAAACTGTAGGCTTCCTTGCCTGCCACCCTCTCAAGCATGTGCTCAGTGTACGGCAATGGATAGTTGTCCCTCTTTGTAGCAGTGTTCACCTTCTTGTAATTGACACACACTCGGATTTTTCCATTCTTTTTCATCACGATGACTATGGGTGATACCCAGTCTGTGTGCTCAATTTTGTAAATGAATCCCGCTCTCATCAACGTGTCAATTTCCTCTTTGAAAGCATGAGCGTGTTTTGGATTCATAGGGTACAGTCGCTGCTTGACCGGCGTTGCGTCTGGCGTCATGGGTATGTTGTGAGTCACGACACTCAGATCTACCCCCTTAAGCTCTTCCAAGGACCAGGCGAATACGTCTATGTACTCTCGTAAGAGAGCGACAAGACTAGTTTCTTCTTCCTCAGTCAAGTTGTCGGCAATGAAGACTGGTCGAGGTGTTTCCCCTTCCTGGGCCAGATTCACCTCCTTGACCTTGGTTGGTCCCTCGATTGTTTCATTGGTTTGTCCTTGACGTTTGGCACCTAACAGAACTACTACCCTATCCCCTTTTTTGAATTTCGTGAAGCCCTTAGGGAGTTCCTGCGGTTTTCGTTGTTCTTCCGTTCGCGTATCCCCGGGTTGTTTTACATTTTCCTGCCTTAACCGTCTGCACCTCAGGTGGACGGGTAGGTCCCCCTTCGTGCCTCTAGTTGTGGGTGGCCTAGGGATTTCTGGATCACTGTCCAAACTAACCTCCGAGTCAGAGTCGAACTTCCCGTCTTCGCTAGAAGAGGTAGTCTCCCCTAGTGGACGTAGTTCAGATGGTGATTCTGTCCTAAGGACTGGTGTCGTCCCTGGCTGGGCTAAGCCTGCTTGTTCAAGGTCTATGGCTCCTACGTGTTCCAACCAGGCACGGTCACATTCCATGTGCATGACCCCTCGCTTTATCCTAAAGATATTTCTTTTCTGCGGCTTGGAGTCGGCTCGTATTTGCTCTATTTCTTGTCCTTCAGTGTCGTATTCTACGGTATCTACTTCACCCTCAGTTCCATCACTGAAGGATTGGCAGTCTTCATATTCGTCATTAGAATCCCCTTCATCAGATTGCTCGTCATCTCCTAGGGCTTGGTACACCTCTTGTCGTTGGTCAGGGAGTAGGGCCCAGTTATACATGAGGTTTAAGTCATGCAATCTGGTCCATTGTCACTTGGATTCACCTAAGAGATCCTGGAGTAGTTTGAAGTTTGCAGCTGAATTGCTAGCTAGCTTGTCTATCAAGTATTCCAGTATCTCCTGGAGTTTCCTTTTGTTAGTTGGGACTTGAAAGCTGACAGGCTTAGGCTTTCCCCAAAGGGTTCCTGCCATCATGCAGACTGGTACGAAGAGTGTGTCGCTAGGCTTGCCGATCGTTTTGATGGTTTGCTCATACGCCTCATGATCTGAGAATGGCAGGTCAATTGTAGCAAGAATGTGCATCCAATCCCACTCATCCTCTGGGCATGGGATATACTTGGTCAAGGGCCCATAGGACTCCTTGACCTGAGGGTTACCCTTGAGCATAGTAGAGATGGCGTCTAGGTCAACTGGTGAGGTCTTCCAAGTATCCATCTATATCCTTACGGCATCCGTTCTGCTGCCAAGGAAGATCAAGCCGTTACCCCAATCTTCGATGACTCTAGCATTGCGCATCCAGGGTCGGCCTAATAGGATATCGTAGTCCACTCCCTTCATGACTATAAAGTCAGCAGAGAACTGGATGCCTGCAATCTTCACTGGCCAATTCTTAAGTACCTCGAATGGCTTTACTCTCATACCGTTTGCTAGTGTGACATTAAACCTAGTAGTTTCGACAGGTGGGTTTCCCCAAGTCTGAAGCACTGCATGGCTAAGCACACTAACCCCAGCTCCCGTGTCTATGATTCCCTTTCTTGTTATGTCGCCTAGGGCTAGGACCGGTAAGACTGCGTGCATCTCAAAACCTTCCTAGAAGGCATTGACGTGCAAGGATTTAGGCACAGAGTGCAGCATCAAACTCGGTATTTGCATTTCTGCGTCATGGTCTTGAGGGTTTGCCATGACCTGCTCCCGTGACCCTTCGACCCACTGCTTAAGATCTTGCCATAGGGTAGGATGCTACCTAAGCAGATCTCCCATGCTAAGTGTTACAAGGGTAGTCACTAGCGTGGTTAGGAGATCATTGGATACTCGTCTCTCCCCTAACCTGGATTGTCCTAGCCAATGGCCGTGACTGATCTGCGGCTTTGTAGCATCAAGGCTTGGTCTTAGCGGCACTGCTTGTGGTGCGGTTGCTTCTGCCGACTTAGGTTGAGGCAGTGATATTGGCGTGCTTACACTGGAGAGATCATCGATCTCATCCTCTATGATGGGCTCAGCGTCCTTGAGATGCTCTTGAGCCTCCTTCAACCATTCCTTCACCTTTTCTATGGCCTCTAACTATCGCTTCGGATGCGGGTATTCCCCTACCTTAGTGCTTCCCTTTTTGGCCATCTTAGGGGCTGAAGTCTCTGCCTCTACATCTGAAACCTTCTTTCCAGCAGGCAAAGTCATAGCACTCTCAGTTTTTAGTGCGACTTTAGCTTCCAATCTCTTCTTTTTTTGCATGTGGCTTTTCTTCCCTATCGAGGCTGCGTCAAGATTGCTAGGTCCTGGCAAAGAGATGCCGGCATGCTTCATTTGGGCTCGAATCATGACCCGCAATGGGATAGGTGTGGCCTCCCCATCGAGGTTTTCAACACCAAATAGCCCCAATGGGACAGATGGTACATTGGCTGAGCTAGAAGATGGCTTTCGCTTTGGGCAATCTATGAAGAGATGGGTGATTCCGCACTCTGCACACCTTTGGTTAGTCTTGTCTCTGTTTTGCTGCTCTCTTTCAGGGCAGCGTGATGAGACATGACTGGGGTGACCACAAGTCCAACAGATGATTGGATCCTGCGTCTGCCCTCCTAGGCCTCTACCTCGTCCTCTTCCTAATGCCATCACCAGCACGAGTCGATAGTCCATGAGGATAGCGTTGCCCTTGTCGTCATGCGAGATGTAAGGGTATATGTAAGTTTCTTCCTCACTTGGCTCTTCCACGTAGTGGGCTGGAGCATCGCTCAGTGGATGGGTCACGTAAGGACTAGGCAGTCTAGGGATGCCCGTAGGATTTATTTCCATCCTAGGAACAGTTGGCTTCATATCGTTAGGCGCGGGAAGGACCAATGGGGCTCCCCTTCCAAAGAATGGCTGCGGCTTGTTTGCTAGGTAAGGTTGGCCGTAGGGTTGCGAGTACGGAAGTCTTCTTAGTAATCTACAATGCGCGACGTCATGGCCAAACCTACCACAGTTAGCACAAGGTCTTGACCTAGGGTCTTGACACTCGGCCGGTAAGTGGTTTCCGCCACAGTACACGCATTGGACATGCGGGCGCGTTGGTCGTCTCAACATGTCTTGCAACTTGGCTAATTCCATCTTGACATCAGCCAAGTCTTGGTCTATCTCGGTGGCCTTCCCCTTATCTTGGGATGATGGGATTGATCGCTCATTAGAGGCTGACGGTCTCTCTGAACCTCAAGAGTTGATCTCCTCTACGTTCGAGCTCTTGGAGCTCCGCTCTTTCAGCTGATCATCGACTCTGATGGCTTCCTCAAACACTGTAGCTATCGCGTCTCGCTGCAAGCTTGAATTGCATGCCAACAACCCACTAAAACCAACGTTGAAGCCCATGAATACCAATTCAAATGGGTACCTAAACAGAGAGTGCCACCTAGGAATAGAAACACATGGCCTCGCAAGGCTAATGATCCACACCCGAAACCTCAAAAGCCAAGACAAAATCATAAACATCAACGTATGGGCAAGTCACAACGAGTCCCCAGGGCCTCATTGCAAGCTCAAGGCTACTACAAGGGTAACACCTGGATTTGGCTACCTAAAGCCAAATCACCCAAAGGCCCTATTCAATCACCATCCTCAAGCTTGACCACATGAAACCTCAAGCCACCAAGACTCAAACCACAAGAGAATCAAGTCACTAAGTCCATAGAACATCCAACGCCTAGCTCAGCAGGGCCTAAACCAATCTATCGCCCAAAACCGCAACCCACTACTAACAAACCGCCCAAATCTAGCCCCAATGATACCCCTCAAATCTCAAAGGTATCTAGTCGCACGATAACTGCCACTACAACCCAACCCGTTGACCACGAGGCCAAGCCACAACCTAAAGAGCAAACCAAGCTGCGACCATTAGCTATTGAACTCTCTAGTTTTGTGAGGCCTCAACCACCCACCAGCCTTAGACCCTCTTATGAGTGGCGATCAATTCTAACCCTGGCCATAGACTTAGCTGAACATACAGGGGATGACTTGGTTGCTTGCCTTTGACGTTTGGACATGACTTTCATAATGCTTGCTAAAAGCTATGACCACTTAGACTTGGGAATCTTGGAGGAACCATTGGCGATGGAGATATGGACACTCCCTTGTTATTAGGAAGAATCAGAACTTGTGTTTGTCAAGGCTTCTAAAGCAGCTATCGAGCTAATCGCCACCGAGGTCTCCCGCAAGCAAGCGCAGCAACAATGCATCATCACTACATATGACAACCGCGCAGCCTGTGCCAACGATCAAGAAATTGACGACTTGAAACAATTTGCAGCCAACAACTCCATTTTCTTGAAAATTTGGTACACTCTTTGCCTCCAATGGGAGCTTGAGGGATGTCAGGTCATGACAAATGCCAAGCAACAGCACGCAATCAAAACATCGTAGTATGACCCAACTTATGTGGAGCCCCAAGAGGAACACCAAGGAACAGGGGATTCTACTACAATAAAATCTATCTTGTAACATCAACAAGCTTTTATTTCATTCTTTTGATCATCAAAACAAAGGAAACAACAAATCTTCACGTAGCATCATAGTAGATATCTCCCACGGATTTGATAGAATCAACCATAATCTTCAACATCTTCATAGAATCCATCAATAGAACAAAGAACACAAAAGAATACACCATCTTTGAATGGAAATCAATCACATAGTATTCATCTTCAATGTCTTCATAGTTCTCTCTCTCAATCTCTCATATATAGTTATATTGTTTTGATAGAATTGACTATCTCTGGTTCTCTCTCTCTCTCTCTCTCTCTCTCTCTCTCTCTCTCTCTCTCTCTCTCTCTCTCTCTCTCTCTCTCTCTCTCTCAATAGTACATCATCTCCTCACTACAATACTCTCATAATAACTCTCAATAATCCTTCTTAGGTCGTGGATGCATCTCCAAAGAGGTATGTCTGATATAAAGAGGCACCAAAGCCACTACAGTGTCTCTTCGCAGCTCACTACTGTCACTGTCACTCAGTCTTCAGTAGCTGCTTCTTCCATTAAATTTGGATATGATAGTAGATGAACAAACTTCTTTGTGATGCGTCAAGTTGTTATTGCTCTAGTGGGGTCAATGTAGCTTATTCTTTTGTAGTTTGAGCCATGGGTGGCTCATCTTTCCAAGTATCATAAAAAGAAGGCAATGGCACAGCTACACTTTGGGGTGCTTACTAAGTTCCTTTTTCTACAATGGTGGGATAAGGCATCATGCAAATTATTTTGACATCTTTTGTTGGGTTTCCTTGTTCCAACAAGTATATAACCATTATTTCCTTAGACTTCTTTCTACATACCTGTAGCATTTAAAGTGTATTTTTCACCACATCATCAACTTCCAAGGTGTTATGACTTGGTCTAGGGCTTCTATAGAGAACTATCATTATTTTTTTATGAGAAGAGTAGCAATGGCATCATGTTTCTTATATGCATCCCCCTCATGCATCACCATCAAAAGGTCATATGCCAACTTTTGCAAAATGCTATTGCTTGAGACTTCCAATCCCTATTGCTTTTTCTTCTAAGTTAGTTTGAAGTTTTCAATTTTGGCCCTAAGTGATTCTTCGTGTCCTTCCATGGTCTATTGAATCTATATGTAAGTTGCTTAAGGGGCTTAATTTCCTATCTTAATGATGCACATTCCTCTTCCTGCACATGCAAGAGGCTTCAATATCTTTATTGGCTTCTCATAGCTTAGTAGTTGTAGCTTCTAAGGATCTTTACCTCTCATGTTTTCTTCTTCTATTTGTTCCTATACTTGCTTTTGAACTATGGTAATTGGGTCCTTTTCATTCATGACCTCTTGTAATTGAGTTCCGTAGTGATCTAACTCCTCATGGATCCTTCCAAATTTGGATGGCATTGTAGTTATAATACAATGCACATTAGCAATTCTTTATAGGTATGAGAATATTAATGGGTTCAATAGGCATAGGTAGAATCGAGATTTCCAACCTTTTCACTCCTTCTCTAAGGTATTATGTAAGTAGTGTGGCCCATGTGAGCATTGAGGGCCATGATGTATTCAAGGAGGGCCTGGACCTTCAAAAATGGAAAATATTCAAGTGATATTACCTCCATTGGCTCCATGGCCATACTTGATGCTTTGCTTTTTTATGTTATTTTTTACTAGTTTTGTGTTGTGGAAACCATTTCTTCATAGTTCCTCTAGACATATTCTCTTTCTTTTTCTATGTTCTCCTCATATGATGCAAGTATGACTTTCTCATAGTCATCATATTGTTGCTCAAGCTACTATAACCCCTTCATCTCCTTCTTAGATGTTGTTATTTGTATTGAGATTAGTTATTTTCATAGGGTTCATGGGTTGAGTCTCTTCATAGCGCTTCTGTTTCTTACTTTAGCTCCTCATGTTTTGTATGTAGCTCCGTGAGGTCTTTTCTTCTCATGTGATGTCTATATACGTATTCTTTATCTTCTCTAAGCTTGGTCCTTAATTCCTAATTACTAACTTCCTTCTTTTTATACTTGGATTGTTTCTTTGAGGGACTAGAAAGGGAATGGTGGCTCTAGTGTGATCATGATGAGGGCTCCATCGAAGTGAATTAATGATAGCTAATAGTCCATTGGCATGCTTATGTGCTAAAAAACAATATTTAAGAACTTTTCAAGAGGGGTTATTGTGTCTGGAAAATAGGCAATTATTAAATGAATATTATCTATTCATATAATAACAAGATATGGCAATTTATTATAGTTGTTGCATGTCTTGTTTTCATAATTGAATCAAGGTTCCTTTGCAAGAGAAGAAAGTGAAGGTGTTGTAATATATCTAAATTTCTCATTACATTGGGACCATAACCTTCTAAACCTTGAGTAGCAAAATCAAACTTTTTTTTACCATTCAAAAGCATAGACGACAAAATGGTAAATACAAAAACACTCTCAACATCTAACATAATTGCACATTCATACTCATAGTCTTCATTAAGCAACACCAATCTCTCTAGCCACAATTCACAAATGCAAAGCATCAGCATCACTACCTCTTGCAACTCCACATGTTGTAGGCAAATAGAACTCCTTAGAGCACTTTCAAGGGTGTCTTCTCCCACAAGGCTCTAATCCACAAGGGATTTTGCACTACAAGTAGACTCCACACCTTCAGGAGAACACTTTGGGCTTTTGATATGAGCAACTCAGCTTCAATATCTTCAACCCCAATAGAAAGTTAAGTTCCAACTTCTATCAACATGAAACAAGGCCAACAGAACCTCTATCCACATGAAATGGAGACAACAAAACTTTTGTCTCCACAAGCAAAAACACCACCTTCTCCATGGTGGCCACATAGACACACACTCCTTATCAATCTTCATCACACATAGCAATATAATCCTCTTGGTAGCAACTACAAACAACCCCCAGCCTCACTCCATACCATGGAACTCCATGATCTCTACATCAACAATGAGGTAAATCATAGTCTACGCCTATATTGTGCCTCTTCTTGCAATTCATTTCTTTATGCACAACCTTGGTCTCCCATGCTACCTCTCCTTCCTTGCAACTCCCCCAAGAGGCACTATACCCCACCTTAAATACTTTTTGATGAGACATAGGAAAGCTCCCTACCTTCTATCACATTACATGAGCTCAACATTGGGCCTAATAGACACACTCATATTGTTTCAAGAGATTTAGCCTACCTTAAGCTAGCTCTCACCTAGTGATGCCAGGAGGCATATTCCACGGTGGATTCTGTGAGGTTTTACGGTGGATTCCGTAAACTTAGATGACCGGGGCTCATACACAAAGAGGATTCTTTGTGCGAGAAGTTGATGGGGACGCCTATCCTTTTCGGGCGTTTCATTAATTTAGTGTGTACATGGGTGATTCCATAGCGGGTGATTCCGCAAAATGCATATTAAATTAATAAACGTTTATGAGTTTAGAGTGCGCACTCGTAATAAATTAAGGTTAGGATTTATTTCTAACCATTTGATTTTTTTATGTAGCTGAAGACTGCTAGGTATTCACTTTTGTCGGTTTAATTGTATTATTTTACTAACGATTGTGAATGCTTCAGTTGATGTGTAGAGATAGCAGCAGTGGCGGAGGAAAGCATTGGAGTTTAGCGGGTATTCGACATTTGGACTATATTTTGATAGGCGCCACGCCTATATTTTGTTATGTCTATAGAGACATTGATTATTGATTATTATTTTGTATGCGCTTATGCGCCCGGATATGTTATTTCTATTTGGACATTGAGATTGGGCGTGCCAGACTCTATGGGCACCGTCCATTAGCTTTATTTTTCTATTTTTGTAGAAAGCAAACTCAAAAGCTAAAAGCTTGTCATATTTTTGTAAATTGGGCTATTATTGAGCATGAAGATTGGAAATATACATTAAATACATGCTTTGTGAAGCGCTCACACAAGGCATGGGGGAGATTGAACCCAATTTGTCTCTTGCCTCTTGTCGTGCATGCTTTTACATTGTTATTTGTGCAAAAAGGTAGAGTTCTTTGTTCTTGGGGACCTTCTGGGATTCACCACGTGAGCTATCTGCGACCGATCTGCGCACCAGTGGTATCAGAGCGGAGCAGAGATCAAGAGCTTCCAATCGCTACCAATCTCGGGCGAAGGCGGAGCTCCAGGAACAAATGGGCTCTACAGTCAATCTCATCGCAAACCATCGATACAGGCAGACTTTTGGCGATCAAGAACCCATGTTTCCACTGTTAGATCGCGAAGGACCAGGCTCTGTAGGCGGAGGACCACTCCCTCATCTCCATAAACAAGTCGTGGATAAACAGTAAGAAGCTCATATCTTTTTCTTCAAAAATCTTAGTCTACAAGCTTAAAGGCTTAAGGAAGTAAAGAAGCTCCACAAAATTCGTCAACGAAGTAATTGAGTGGGTCCGAAATTTTCGCGACGGCATCAAATTCATACTCTTGTCCTCCACGATTTGCGCCGTTTTCTGACGGTTCTTCCTCCTCACAAAGCCTAAGTCACTAAGCTTATTAAGCTTAAGCTTAATTACTTAAGCTAAGTCACACAACTCTCATCAAGTCACACAGGGCAGACAAGTTCAGTAACTCCAGGTCTCGCACTTCTGAAGTCAAGTTTCGCAAGTCGACGGTAATCAAGTTCTATAAGTTATGCAAGTCGGCCTAAGTCTGCTAAGTCTGCAACTCTGCAAGTCAGACTAAATCAGAACTGACTAGTGCTTAAAACTCCTAGAAGACTTGTTCGTATGCAAAAACTCTGAACTGGAAAGTTGTTCGCAGCAAGCTGTTCTACCTATCTGCAAGTTCATTGAAGTACTTTCAGCAAACGGAGATAGAAATATTGCAGAATTTCTGAAAATTGAAGAAGAAATACCCAAAAATACATAGCCTTGGAACCCCAAATTTGAGCTACGCTCATCCCGCTAACCTGATTTCGAGTGAAAAAGGTTTGTTGAGTTTTGCAGGATGACTACCCCACATATGGATGATCCTATGGCTGAAGATGACCTACCTGAGCCTACCATGGAACAAAAGCTGGATCTAATCATGCTACAATTGGAAGAAGAGCGAAGGGCTAGGCAAGCATTGCAAGCGCAATTGACAAAACTTCAAAGAGCATCCACCGACAAAGAAGAACCTCAAGCTGAAGATTTGATTCGACGTACCATCGACGCCACTCTTGAAGCACAAACCATTCGCAAGGAATCCAAGATAAGTAAACGAAGTTTCAAGTTTCGCACTTTCAATGGCATAAGAGAAGGAAAGACTGTTTTATCATTCATTAGCCAGTTTGATGACTATTTCCATGAGGAAACTTATCCCGAAAAAGATAAAATCAAGTGTGTTACTAATCATCTGATAGACAGAGCATCACTTTGGTGGACTGTAGTCCGCAAGAGCATAGAATGCCCTGCTACTTGGGAAGATTTCAAGAAGAAGTTCATGCAGAATTTCCTTCCACCGCAATTTCATGAGAAGGCTATCAAGCAATGGGATTTACTTCAACAGCGAGATCGTGAGCCTATTCCACAGTATACATAGCGTTTTTGGAATGCACTCCTACAGCTACGCATGCTTGAAGACGTACCAGAGACGACACATAAGCGAAAGTATATGTCTGGACTTCTTGGACATTACTACACTGAAGTGAACATGTTCAAGCCTGCTACCCTTGAAGACGCCATCTCCTTAGCTCACGATACTGAAGATAAGTTACGCGGAAGAGATCGACGACCACAGCAATTCCAAACTAACGGTAATTATGGATCTAAACAATTCAATTCCAATTTCAGAAGGTTTAATCCAGGTCGTTTTTCATCACCATCTATCCGCAAGAATTGGCCTAAACCACCTGCATTACCATCCACTGTCAATCCAAATCCTAAGCCTATTCCACAAGCAAATCCAAATGTACCCAGACTTCCAGCCATTGCAAATAATGTAACCAAAGCCAAGCCAATAGTATGCTATAAGTGTCACCAGCCAGGGCATCTCGCAGCAAATTGTCATTCAAAGAAGCCATCAGCACATATCAACTACCTTGGAGCTATGGATGAAGACGAGCATGAGGATATGCCAGATTTCACTGAAGAAGAGGATGATATTACTACTACTTCCGACACTTTACCAGGTATGCCTACATCACATTCATTGTTGACTATGAAATGTATGGTGCATGGAAAAGAAAGAACTATCTTGCATGATGACGGTAGTACCCATGACTTTATTTCAGCAAAATTGGTAAAGGAATTGAAATTGCATACAGTACCTATGCATTATCGCATAAAAGCTGCATTTTTAGGCACTAGGTACAATGGCACACAAGAAGTACAAGATTTAGAAATTCAAATTGGTCCATATATTGAAAGAAGAAATTTCTTAGTTGTCCCATTACAGTCAAGCGACATTATTTTAGGAATGCCATGGAGACACCAGCATAATCCCAATATAGATTATTCCACACACACAATGAATATTAATTTTCAAGGAAAATCTATTACATTATATGGTATGCATGCATCTCATATTTTTCCACTGCTTTCGCATACTCAAGCAAAACGTGCACTACGCAAGAATACTAAATCATATCTCATTTGGGTGAATGAATTGCATGCAAAGGAAAATCATCTGCACCCTAGGCATAAGGAATTTCTTGCATATTTTAAGGACTGTTTTGCAGAAGACCTACCACCAGGTTTACCACCATCACGTCCAGAAGACCATAAGATTGATCTAATACCTAGCACACAACCACCTTGCAAAGCACCATATAGGCACAATCAAATAGAGCAAAAAGAAATCCAGAGTCAAGTTGAAGAATTACTAAATAGAGGCCTAATTCGACCTAGCAGTTCCCCATTCGGTGCACCTGTGCTCTTAGTCAAGAAAAAGAATAATACTTATCGTATGTGTATTGACTATCGAGCATTAAATAAGATCACTGTTAAGAATAGGTATCCTATACCTAGAGTTGATGACCTTATGGACAAACTACAAGGATCTTCTATATTTAGTAAAATTGACCTTAATTCTGGATATCATCAGGTGAGGCTAGATAGATCTGACATATTTAAGACTGCATTCAGAACACAGTTTGGCCATTACGAATTCTTAGTCATGCCATTCGGATTAACTAATGCACCTGCTACTTTCAGTAGAATGATGAACCGTATCTTTCTAAAATATCAGTATTGTGTGATTGTTTTCT
The DNA here is from genome assembly GCF_053477565.2 of Lygodium microphyllum. NCBI lineage: Eukaryota > Viridiplantae > Streptophyta > Polypodiopsida > Schizaeales > Lygodiaceae > Lygodium > Lygodium microphyllum. The sequence goes on from NC_141142.1 coordinate 15,035,527, forward strand.
TTGATGATATTTTAGTGTTCAGTCAAAGTGAAAAAGAGCATTATGAGCATTTATAATTAGTTTTTCAATTACTGAAAGAAAATCAATTGTTTGCAAATCCTGAAAAGAGTGAATTCTTTAAGACATAAATAGAATATTTAGGTCATATTGTATCAAAAGAAGGAATTAAAGTTGATCCTAAGAAAATTGACGCAATATTGCATTGGCCTGTTCCTAAAAATGTACATGAATTACGCTCATTCCTTGGTCTTGCTAGTTTCTATAGGAAGTTTGTACGTAATTTCTCATTACTTGCTTTACCATTAACCAAACTTCTTAAGAAAGGAATTGTTTATCAATGGACTGAAACTCAGCAGAAATCCTTTGATTTACTGAAACGTGCATTAACCAATGCCCCTGTTCTACAATTGCCTGACTTTAATAGACCATTCTTTCTAGTTGTGACCGATGCTAGCGGATCAGGAATAGGAGCCGTATTAATGCAAGACAACCATCCAATAGCATATTCTAGTTCTAAGCTAAAACCCTCTGAGCTCAAATATTCCACTTATGACAAAGAACTATTAGCAGTTGTACAAGCATTAAAACAATGGAAGCATTATTTAATGGGTTCAGAATTCATGATAAAGACTGACCAGCAAAGCATTAGACATCTACTTAGCCAACCCCAAATTTCTGACCGTCATATCAAATGGGCTTCCTTCATTCAAAGTTTTCATCCTATCATTCAATACCAACCTGGAAAAGAAAATGTAGTTGCTGATGCATTGAGTAGAATACCTGCAATTCATAATATTTCCATCATATCTTTTGATTCTTTGATTGCTATGAAAGACACATATCACCAGGATATTACTTTCCATTCTGATTGGCAAAAATTAGTTCAAAATAATTTCATTCCTATTGATTCATTGTCATATAATGATGGATTTATGTTCTTTGAAAAGAGACTGTGCGTTACTATTCCATTCCGATCTTTTGTTTTGAATGAAATTCATTGTCCCCCATATCAAGGTCATAGAGGTATCATATCTACATTACGCATGTTAACTGAAGATTTTTATTGGTCGCATATGGATGCAGATGTATCTAATTTCGTTTCTGAATGTTTGATTTGTCAAAGAATAAAGAGACATCATGGTAAACAGTATGGATTATTAATGCCTTTGTCTATTCCATCTAAACCTTGGGAACATATATCTATGGATTTCATTACTGGTTTACCAAATACTAAATCTAACCATGACATGATTTGGACAATTGTAGATAGATTTAGTAAGCAAGCATATTTCATTGCATGTAAGAAAACTTTAACAGCATCACAAGCAGCACAGTTATTTTTGAAAACTGTTTTTACTAACCATGGATTGCCAAAAGTAATTATTTCAGATCGTGATTCTAGATTTTGTAATAATTTTTGGATTACACTGTTTGCAAATCTAGGCACAAAGATTGATTTCTCATCTGCATTTCATCCAGAAACAAATGGACAAATAGAAGCCACAAATAGTACCATTCTAGATCTTTTACGTGCATACACTATCTCTAAACCTCAGACATGGGATACTCATTTACATTTATTACAGTTTGCATACAACAATACACCGCACACATCTACAAAGAAAGCACCTTTTGAAGTTATTTATGGATATAGATTATCTACACCTGTTGCATCTTTGTCTAATAGAATTCAAAGTGCTGATGATATTGCTGTTATGCATAATAGTATTTTTTATGAGGTTAAGGATATGATTGCTAAAGCCCAACAATCATATACCAAACAAGCCAACAAGAAAAGACAAGCCATGAATTTCAAAGTTGATGATTATGTTTGGCTTAGAATAGAAAAGCGTAGACTACAAAGTGTAGATAGACACCCAGTTGTCAAGTTAGCTCCTAGATTCTATGGACCATTTAGAATTATTCATAAGATTAATGACAATGCCTTCAAGTTAGAATTGCCATCTCATTGGAAAATTCATAATACATTTCACATTAGTTTATTGAGACCATTTAGAGGTCAATTACCTATCCACCCTGTTTATGAAAACCCACCTTTACTAGAAGAAGAGACTGAAATACTTGAACCAGAAGCCATCATAGACATTGACTACATGACTACTAGAACTGGCCGAAGGTATTCTAGATATTTAGTAAAATTTAAGAACCATCCTGTAGAGGAAGCACAATGGATGCACGCTAGAGACTTAAATGCTTTCCCCACTCTGTTAGCTCCAAATTGAGCTAATAGCAATTGAGGTCAATTGCTATCCCACCCCGGGGGTATGATGCCAGGAGACATATTCCACGGTGGATTCCGTGAGGTTTTACGGTGGATTCCGTAAACTTAGATGACCGGGGCTCATACACAAAGAGGATTCTTTGTGCGAGAAGTTGATGGGGACGCCTATCCTTTTCGGGCGTTTCATTAATTTAGTGTGTACATGGGTGATTCCATAGCGGGTGATTCCGCAAAATGCATATTAAATTAATAAACGTTTATGAGTTTAGAGTGCGCACTCGTAATAAATTAAGGTTAGGATTTATTTCTAACCATTTGATTTTTTTTATGTAGCTGAAGACTGCTAGGTATTCACTTTTGTCGGTTTAATTGTATTATTTTACTAACGATTGTGAATGCTTCAGTTGATGTGTAGAGATAGCAGCAGTGGCGGAGGAAAGCATTGGAGTTTAGCGGGTATTCGACATTTGGACTATATTTTGATAGGCGCCACGCCTATATTTTGTTATGTCTATAGAGACATTGATTATTGATTATTATTTTGTATGCGCTTATGCGCCCGGATATGTTATTTCTATTTGGACATTGAGATTGGGCGTGCCAGACTCTATGGGCACCGTCCATTAGCTTTATTTTTCTATTTTTGTAGAAAGCAAACTCAAAAGCTAAAAGCTTGTCATATTTTTGTAAATTGGGCTATTATTGAGCATGAAGATTGGAAATATACATTAAATACATGCTTTGTGAAGCGCTCACACAAGGCATGGGAGAGATTGAACCCAATTTGTCTCTTGCCTCTTGTCGTGCATGCTTTTACATTGTTATTTGTGCAAAAAGGTAGAGTTCTTTGTTCTTGGGGACCTTCCGGGATTCACCACGTGAGCTATCTGCGACCGATCTGCGCACCACCTAGCCACTCACAAGATTAGTGAAATTGATGATTCTCTTGTAGTGAGCTTGCTAGGCATTCCATCAAGCATAATAGAAGTGCATGGAAAACTCCACAATCCAAATGAGTGCTCTTCCGATGGCATGTGTCTACCTCACTTGTGCAATGGTTTTATGCATGTGCAAGTGCACTGGGAGTTGTGTCCGATTCCAAGTAGGCTTGGAATGGGAGTTGGGTCCAATTCCAAGTAGGCTTGGAATGTTGTCCCACACTTGAGAACCTAGTTGGTGAAAAATTGTGGTGCTATTCTATTCTCAAGGTGGTAGGTCATTTGAGTATGCCTAAGATATATTGCCCTTGATATGCCCTGAGGTTGCGGTAGTGAGGATGCATGTGCTTTTCTTCTTCTTTCCTTTTTCTTTTGTTTTGTTTTGTTTTGTTTTGTTTTCTTTTCTTTTCTTTCTTTTTCCTTTTTTTAAATATAATACATAAAAAGGTAAAAATGATAAAAGAGGGGGGGAAATCCACTCAGGGAGTGGCTTGAGCATATGTTGAAGATAGACTTGCTAAGAAGATAATATTTGATGTACTCGTGCAACTATAATGATGATTCCAATAGAAAGAATGCATGTACATGGCAAACCTATTATCCACCACCATGTGCTCTAGTAAATGGATATAAAGAGTTGGCATTGGTAGGGATTGAAGATGAAGGCAAACCATCACCACTCAATCAATTCTAGCATTGAGACATCAACAAAAGAGTGGTGGTAGCCCATCTTCATTAGGTGTTACTAGTTGTTGGAGGAGCCTGATGAGGAGTCAAAGGTAATTGCAAGTGGTAATCACGGAATGATCAAAATAGTTGGTGAATCCTTTTACAAAATGAGCAAAGAAAGGGACTAGATCAATGGGCTAAAATAAGTATGTATTATCGATGTGGGTCACTTTGATGTTAGGGAACTTTAGAAAGTTATACCTACTATCATGCTCTTTTTCTTGATACTCTTGGCCATGTCTACTTGGGTAGGGGAAAAAGAGTGGATCTACTTGCTCTTCTTTCTAAGAGAAGATAAAGGCTTCCCAGGCCCTCTTGTTGCCTTCCAAAATGGGGTAGCATCATTTTGGTAAAGCCGGTCATACCTCTCTAGGCTTAAATTTCAAGTATCTTCCCCTACGTCCTTGAACTCTACAAGATTTTTGATAGGCCTTCATATCCAATGGATCTAGTCAATTCATTGTAATGTTCTAAATTTGTGAGGTGCCCACCCATCGACTGTCCAGGCATGCTTTTAGCGGTCTATCGAGAAATCAATTTAAGTGTCACTACTCAGCACTCCCATGGAATATTCCGAGTTTTGTCGCCTAGGGTTTTCCGAATCCGCCTCGCAACGGAACATTCATGGCCAAACCCACTAGAATCAACCTGAAATTCGGGTTCCTAGTTGTCAAGGTCTCCTTATAGCATTCTAGTGTTGGGTTTTGGACATCCTACTTTACGCAGAGATACCCAATCCGAAGCAGACCCATGCTGCACTTGATTCAAAGAGAATGGGAAATGAGAGGGATGCACTGCTCAACCTCTCTGCTTGTAGGGCATAGTCCCATTCCGATCCCCTAAAACGGCATGAATCGAGGTTCTATCCTAACAATTTCTAAGGTCGAAGATGGTAAACCTTGTGAGAAGCCTCCCAGTTCTCTAGGACCACCCTGTTGTAGGATAGACCCGTCGAGGGTTCCGCCCACCCGCTTCCCTTAATAGCTTCAGTTTTCTAATTAGGTCCTACCACATTTATGTATGACAAACAAGATTTTTGTGTGACAAACATTTATGTGTGGCAATCTATTGACAAACAAGATTCAAAAAATTTCCTTAACTTATCTTCAAGTTAATCTTTGTATCCCGCCCATACAGGAGAAATTATGTATCCCTTCTATCCAACAGAAGTATCTCTTCTGCTCTGCAGAAGTAACTAGTCCAAATCTCATGGCACCACAAACTCAATCCTTTATCTAGAATAGGATCTCCCAACATTGCCCAGACATTGGGGACCACAGAGGTCTTCAACTCCATTCTAGACCTAGCAAGGTGTGTCCAGAGCTCCACTTGACCCGCAAGTTGTCTAGGAGAGAAACATCATTCCTGTGGTTGGCCTTTTCACCACTCGACCTTTAGCCCATAAATCGAGTAGTGCCCTCTTTGGGTTAACCCGCAGTGCGATCATGGAGGTGATCCACCCGTGCAAAATATCCTTCCTTAATTAAATCCTTTAATAATCAAGCACCAACAAGGCATTCAACCCTAATATCATTTTCCAAGAAAACATTCCTTTATTCCCATGGCGACTTGTCATCACAGACCCTTGCCATGCATTTACCATAAATCACAAGCACTTGGAATAATCATCCAAACAACAACTAACAACCAATTGAATGTAAAAGCATTTAGGATGTTGTTCGATCAACCAACAAAACCAATTGCATTCTTCCCAAACAATGCAAGAATAGTCGCGATAACATTTCCATCGCATATCTGCTCTCCCCCTTCGGATCAACGAGCGATTGTATGTAAAATTTACTTAACACTTGTATGCACAATTTTTAATGTCATGATTATGCCATTCATAACCCTTGACCAATTCTTCCTTGTAATTGCTCTATCAACAAATAAGCCACATGCAACTAGGCACAATTAGCTTTCCTTGATACATGCACTTTGTAAGCTCAATCTTTTGAATACGTGAGACAAAATTTATCCCTTCTGATGACCTATACTCATGCATCATAGTATGGGGCCTAGCGTATCTCATACGAGAATCAAAACAAGCATCTATCAATTTGGAAATACATTACTTATGACCCAAACCGCTGTTGGATTGACAATGATGACTCTGCCCAAAGCTTCATTGTTGGTTATGGGATTGCCATCTACACATGACATTCTTCGCTTGGGGGCCATCGTCTGCAAGTAGACTCAAAAGATTAAGAAGGTGGAATAGATTCGAGATGGGAGAGTGTAGGAGAAGATGGCTAAGTTGAGAATCAAGATAGAGGGAATTGTGCAGCCTCTCGGGGTAACTCTTCTCTCTCTCTCTCTCTCTCTCTCTCTCTCTCTCTCTCTCTCTCTCTCTCTCTCTCTCTCTCTCTCTCTCTCTCTCTCTCTCTCTCTCTCTCTCAAGCTCTCTCTCACAATCTCTCGGAGGGGTATCCTTCTCTCTACCTCTCTCTCGCAACCTCTCGAGGTTTTTTTATGCTTTCTTATGCCTCCTTATGCATCATACTTATAATGAATTAGAGAAGAGGGCTTATGGCTAAGAAGTGGAGCTCTTTGTGGAGGGGAATCTTGGAAAGATCAGTGATCTGATGCTCAGATTATAAATCTGATGGTTCCATTGGCTCCAAAAGGGGAGTAAAACCCCAAGGCACTTGATTAGAAAGCTTTTATTCACTCCTTCTTTTCTATGTTCGAAATGCTGTTTTTTGTTTGTGGACTGCGATCACGGCGGCGCAATTTTGCAAATCCTCTCTTTATTTTTTTCTTTTTATAAAATCTCCAAACTAACTAAAACATCAATTGCCTTTTCTTTTAAATAACATCCAGTTCTAGAAATCTCCATATCTTTTTTAGGATAATATCTAAAATATCTAAAATAAACTACTTTTGCCCAAAATCTAATATTTTTGGACCATCCAAACTATACACATTAATACTAGTGATTAATATAGCTCGTAAGTCTCGTTCACGTTGTAACTTACATGAAAGGTGGCTACGGTCCTTGTCAATCCGAGAAAAATATCGGATTTATGACTCTCGATTTTTCTAAATAAAATATTTTTAATTAAATAAAAATTATTAGTTATTAATGTTAGTTTTTACCTTAATTAGTATTTAGTTAGTAATCTTACTAACTTATTATTTGACTAACTAACTTTCGAACTAACCAACTAACTTTTATTGTGCGGAGATATTACACAATTATTCATATGAACATCATACGATGCATAATGGAAATGGCCTTTTGAATCTACTTTCTTCATTGACTTTGAAGTCAAACATTATAAAAGCGCCAGACTCTTGCTTTTCTTGGTATTTATGCATTGTTTCTTCAAGGTTCTCTTCCTCTACCTATGGTAGGAGCTCATAGGGAATAGGGCGCTCTGCTTTTAAGGCCTAAATCATGGCTGCATAAGCCTCTTTTTACTTTGGGTCTTCCTCTTTTTCCATTTAGCACTCCTCTAATTACCTATGTAAAATTTTGGTAACTTTGGCATATCCATAGGGGTGTCATGACTATAAGCAGCTTGCTAGATTATGTCTTCTTTTGTGGGCCCTTCAATTATTAGATTAATCTCTTAAATCTTTTCCATTCTTTCCAAGGTGTTAGAGATCAACCCTAGTCGACAGGCCACTCCTAGGTTGTTGGAGAGCTTCATCAAGTTTGCCTCATAGAATCTCTCTGTTTTCTCTACCATGCTTACATCCCCTATCAAGCTAGTAGATATGGTTTCCTACAAACGTACATATGTGGCATTCCATTGGCCATGTACTTGCTAATGCTCCAAATTCTTTCTTTCATGTAGACTTTTTTTTTGCTTCTCCCACTTCAAGTGCAACAAGAATAAAGCTGATGATTGGTTTCTACTAGCTACTCTTTTAATTCAATTGCTTTTGCCTTGTGTTCTTTGAGAGCTATGTCTTGTTTTGTGAAATGTTCTTGAAGCTTATTCAATGTTGTCTCTTGCTCCTTAATTCGATCCTAAAGATTCTTTAAGTGATGACTTGTGCTCTTTTAATTGATTTTGAGCTCATGCACCTCCTCTTGAAGTTCTTTGAGTGTTGTCTTGCACTCCTTTAGTTGGTCTTAGGGCTCCTTAAGCACTGAGCCACACTCTTTTAACTTATATTGGAGCTCTTACACTTTCTTCTCTTGAAGTTCCTTGAGCATTGTGTCATGCTCCTTTAATTGATATTGGAGATCATTAACCTTCTTTTTAGACTTCATTGCAATAACTTCTTGTATTCATCTTGCATTTATTTTAACCTACCTTAGAGTTTCTAATTAGTCGCCTTGAGTGCATTTCCCTTGTCTTTCTTAAGCTTTTAACACAACCACTCTAGGGTTCCTTCTCTTCCTGCTATGCCCTTCCCCTTGGAAGATTCCTGTGTATTTTTTGAGGTGTCTATCGGGTGATGGCTCTCTTTTGGATTAGTGATGGTCACTTCAAGTATGGGTCTAGCTTTTGCTAACTCACTAATATATGCCTACATGTTTTCTATTATAGCCATTAGTTCACGAAGGGTTGCTAAATGAGCTATTCTCCTCTTTTTGGGCCATGAGGACTACTACTTGTTGGGCGATGATTTGGTCCTTGCTACGCATGGATCCATGGATGGTCTGATGGCCTTCTCATATTTTTACTAGAATTGCTTCATTCTAGCTTCTAATTTTCTCCACTCCTTTTTAGATAACTTCTTACTGACACGCGGACTATCAACCACTCTTCTTCAATGTCTCCCTTATTGAAGTCCTCATATGAGGATAGGATCCATTTGGGGATTCTGGTTGGGTTAGTCAAGGTTTTATTATAGGTAAAGAGATGGTGAAACAATTGCATAGTCACCCTCAACTCTTCTTTTAGGATAGCTCTTAAGAGAGCTCCTTCATTGGCCACCACATTCACTAAGGCTCCATTGATTCTCACAAGACTCATCCCACCTGAGAGATTTGGGAGGTTTTTTGTGCTTTAATGTACTTCCCTATCCCAATCCTAATATCCAAGGTCTCATCTATTAATTTTGGGTGAACTCGATGCTTGTATCATGTTTCTTATAGTGCTGGCCAATTTTTTGGTTATATATGAACTAGCTTGTTCTAGGGATTGGGTCACAATTTGTATTGGTCATGTGTAGGTTATGAAGTGGATGTAGGTTGACATGGCTCTAATATATGTACCAAGGTTGCATCTAGCTATACAAGTTCCCTATTAGTTTGGTATTTCTCAACCAAGCTCTCAAGATTGATCAAAATTCAAAATCGTAGGTGGCCCACTCTCCACATGCTTGCTTCCAAATTCAATTTTTGTCCCTATTGGGCTAAGAACACCAACTTGTCCTCATTTAGTGGATATTTGATAAGTATGGGATGTGATGTGTGGAGGAGAGGACTGGGGCTTGTAGAAGTGCCATCTACAAAAAAAAAAGGGAATACCCATTAGATTCATTTATCAAGAAAAAATCAAACCTTTAGTTTACATACCTCTTTTAACCTTTACCACAAACAATTGTTACTTTAATTGATGAATCAAGGTCTACATGATGATCACTTTTCTCATATGGAGGAGTTAAAAGAATTGAAGATCGCTAAGTTGGAAGAATTGGAAAATACTTGAACCTCTCCTCCCCCCTACATAGAAGAATTAGAGAATGCTTGAACCTCTCCTCCCCCTGCATAGAAGAATGCAAGCTTCTGAGCTTGGAAACTCGATTACAATGTGTGCAGGATTTTTGAGGTTTTTCTTAATTAATAATTGCAATTTTATTGATATTTACAACTGAGTGGTTTTATTAATGTAAAATGGGTCATTGGGGAACCCACTGATTATAAAAATCCAAATTGTACTCAAGCTCAACAAGGGTGTCTAAGTCTATAGGCTGAACCATTGAGACACACAAGTAGGGCATAATGTCACTGAGCAGCAAGGGTCCATTGAAGCACCTAGAAATGTGGAGTTTCTCTTTAGGTAGTGTCTTATCCATAAGGGGGTGACTATTTTGATGTATCGAGTTTGTAGGACTCGAGGATATATCATAAGAATGTAGATTCGTAGTATGTGGGTTTTCTTTTTAGAAAACTTACTGCATGATGTTGTTTAGCCAAGGTGAAAAGGAGGCTACCTTGAGTGACCATGTGATGGTGCAATAGATACCAACTCTGTGTAAAATGGCTAGCAAAGGTACCTAGCTATTTGAGTACATCGACCTTGGACTACTCTTTAAGCCACATAGCTATTGCGTAGGTCGAAAGAAGTCAGCATTTTTGTAGCTATGTTTCTAATAGTTTTTATGAGAGTTGCTCTTGAACAAGAATGCTTTTACAATATAAATGCTCTTTCTCTTCCCATGTGGGATACCATTGGGATGCAAGAATAACCATGTCAATGTTAGTTAGACCTATATGAATCATGGGAAGTATTTTTGTGAAGGTGCCAAAAGGGGAGTCTAGCTATAAAAAAAATACCTAATGGTAAATTGCTTAATTTGTTATGCCAGTTCTTTCACCATTTCGTACATTGAACAACAGCATCAGATCTTTTTTAAAGGGTTATGAGGAAGTGTCTTGTGTTCACTAATCTTGAAGGGGGACTTGTTGAGGTCATGCTTAGATGTAAAAAGGTTGAGGTCAATGGTACTGAATGGTCGGAGGATGTGATGGAAACGAGTGTTGGTTAGCTAATGCTAGTTGTTCTTCTACTCACACAAATTTTAGTGAGGTAGGCTCTTGAGAGGGAACCAAAGCATTCACTGAGGGGTGTTTAGGTCAATAAATCATGGTGGGCCTAGAGTTAGCATTCGGCATAGCATTTGTGGATGTTCCAAGTTGTAGGATGGCATGGCTCAAATGTCTTGTAGTTTCTTGTTAAGGGAAGTAGCAACACAAGGTTGTTGCTATTGCATTTCCTGATTTTGAGTGTTTGTGCTGGTATAGGGTATGACAAAGGCTTATGGTAGTACGATTGCAAAGAGAAGGTTTTCTTGGGAAGTTAGAGGTATCTACAACCTTGATAGTATCCTTGATGAAGGCAACCCTCCCACAGCAAGAAATAAACACCAAACCAAGGCAAAAGCATGCAAAATCTATGCACATGGTTGAGCCATTGATCTCAAGCATTGAAAGAGACCATAAAAATCTCTCTTAAGAATAAACAAACTCATCACCTTCATCACCATCCTCCATAGTTTCAACCATTGTACATAAGAAAGGAGAAAAGGAAGAAAGGGAAAGAGAGAAGAACTTTTGCATAGAGAAGAGAGAAATTTTGGCACCACACAAGAGAGAATGTGTGTTTTGGAAGAAAGGGGAGAGAAGAGGCACAAAATTAGTCCGCACTCCACCTCACCTTTTTCCCAAAAGATACGCAATCCTTTGATATTTTTATTATTTCTTTGAAATATTGATATATTTGTATTTTTTAGGCTTTGCCCTTTATACATTGATGCATTTCTAACTCCTTATACAAATGCACACACATATACTTTATGCATACCATTTTACCTTGATGGATGTGGCCCCCTCATGATGGATCTCTTTCGAGTGATTTTGTAACAATGTGAGTATTGTTTTTTCACAAAAAATGGAAATGTGGTGTATGCATAGACATTTTTCTGCTTCTTTTGGTGTCATCGTTTTGAATGTTAATAATAGATTTTGATGGTTTTTAAACATTATGTTTTCATTTTAGGTTTGATCTTGTTTCATTTTTTTAAGGGGTTTACTTTAAAGGATATGTTTCTTTCAAAAGGGTGGTGCTTCACTTAAAATTTCTCTCTCCTATGGCATATGTGTGAAGTGATAGAAACAAAATGTGGGTTGCCATCCTATGGAGGATGGAACTAGCAAGTAAAGAATTAACAAGGATGAGGATGGAAGGGTAGTTGGTGGTAATGTTACAAATGTTTTATATTTTGAGGTGTCGTAATAATTTGTTTCCTTTTTATCATTAGCAAAGGTTGTTCATAATGCAACGAGGAAAAAAGTAGGTGGGCAAGAAGGGGCATTCTAGGGGAAAATGAGAGAGGGGGAATAGGTGGCCTAAACAAGACTCGAGCTTATTGAAATGTGAAGTTTTGTTTCTCTTAAAAGGTTAAAGGTACTCATTATTTTCTTTCACTTGTCTTAGAAATGGAGAAGCACATTAATATTTTTAAGGAAAATTTATACCTTTTGTTAATTAAATAGATAATAAACCCTATCGTATCTATTCTATTGCCATTGCATATCTAAACCATGCTCATGCCATGGGTGAAATGGAGAGGCCATCAAAGGCACACTACAATGTTGTACATCTTGACAAGGAGGAGGGGAAAGGTAGGGTCCATTGAGGCATTATCAAAGAGGAAGGAGACACCAATAGTAACCCTTGTGCTCTCCTTGCACCACCAAAGAACAACATTCTCTCTCTCTCTCATCTAGTGCATCATGCGCAATCCAAAAGGCCATTGATTTGTCAACAATCACCCCATCTCCCTCTTCTTTTGGTAGTCCTCCTAGTGAGACATCTGACATCTCCATGTGTCAATGTCTATTGTATATCCTCTCTAGCATTGATGTCAATACATGGTTGTAAGAGATGGGGGGTTGCTATCATGTGTGTAGGAGATGAAGGGGCATTCTAGATAGTCATGTTGAGGATGATGCAAAAGGAGGATTTGAATGAAGATAATGAGGCACATGGATGCACTTTGTATAGCCTACGATGCCTTGTCCACTTACGCACTCTTGTCAAGGTGCCCTAACAAACAGCTATCCTCAGGAGGCATGATATGCTAGCATCACTTTTATCAATCATTCATCATTCATCTCTCTCTTCTTCTTCTACCTAGGTCTACCTTTTAAAGAGATAAGAGGAGATATTTGGTCTTTACTACTATTGCTCTCTAAAGGGCAGCCATGCCCATCCTATTGGTATACGTTGTCAAGGATCAAGGAATGTAAAATGAATCCCATTGGATGCAAGAGTTTTGAGTAGTGGTGTGTTTGAGGGATCATAGCATAAGAAGAGGGGCAAGATGTTCCATTATATAATCAACATTATCTTCTTCTTATCCTAGTTTTTTGTAGACATAGGCATCTTCTTCTTTGGAAGTAGTCGATTCAGTCTTAGGTCTCTTTCCTCCTCCTATTTTTTAAGAACCTTCGAGGCATAGCCTTGTGGAGTAGAGAAGCATTGGCATTCCACAATGGGCTTTGCTACTACTATCTGATGGTTGTTGGGAATTAGTAGCATCAATTGAGGAGGATGAGGAGGCACCAATGCTTCCTTTATTGAGGAGGAAACTCATCTATTTGTTTATTTGTACATGTATATCTTCTTCTTCTTCTAATTCATTCCCTTCCCCTTCTCTTTCTTCTTCTCTCTGCTCATCCCTTCCCACTATAGATGAATTCAGTCTTGCCCCATTTTGTGCACCTGTCCTCCTTGCACTTGTAGAGCTCAACCTCATGCAAGGCCACTTCAATAACTATGATAGTCACCTATCCTCCTTGCACTTGCATAGATCGGCCTTGCACTTCAATAACTATGATAGTCACCTATCCTCCTTGCACTTGCATAGATCGGCCTTGCACTTCAATAACTATGATAGTCACCTATCCTCCTTGCACTTGCAGAGATCGGCCTCATGTGAGGCTACTTCCATAACTATGATGTTCACCAAAAAAATAGAGTTGGATATTCATTGTAGACAGGTGGTTAACAATTGTCTCTCTCTTTCTTTCTCATATGTTGTGCCCTATATATGCCATGGTGTTTGGCTCACCATTTCTTCTTCTTCTTCTTTTCCTCCCTCTGCTTCTACTCCTTCTTATTCCTCTTTTTCATCTCATTGGCTTCACTTTATAAAGCAGCTATCTTTTAGAAGAGGCTTTATCGATTGTGCAGCTAATTTTCAAGGGGCAATCACACAATATTTTTGTGAGCATGAATGCATTATTTCTAAGTACTAGGGTGGGTAGGGAATCACAACAAAGAGGACGCATGGAGCACAATAGAATGAACACATAGACCTTATGATGCTCTAGCAAGAGGAGATTTAGACTGACAAATCCAAACCTTGGTAGGGAGAAGAGGGTATTGAGGGGATGGGGGCTGTTTGTTATGAAGGATAAGGGTAATGTTGACAACTATATAGGAAGAAGTGTACAAGTTTTGCTCTATACTAGTGGAGAGGATGAAAGAGGTAGGAGGATGTTATTGCCACAAAGGTTAAGGCACCCTGGGGTGCAACAATGTTTTGTCGACTATAAACAATAGTCTGCAATGCATGCACCCCACTCTCTCTCTCCTACCACCTCTCTCTGACTCTTTTCTTCTTCCTCTTTTTGTTTAAACTTGCTACTCATAAATGTGACTTGTAAATAGCATAGAAGTAGTAAAAATGCTTCCATGCTAGTCAAATACAATGATTCTATTTCCCCCTAGGAAGGTTGAAATTCACCATCTTAGAAGAGGGAATGTTCTCCTTTGGAACTGCGGTTTCTCCTTTCTTTGCACATGTTATTGCGGCAACCTCCAATTCTACCAAATTGGAAGCAAGTTCTTGGGTCTTCTGTTGAGTCTTGGGAGTAGCTTTTACAAGAGCGGGACTTGGACAACAGTCTTTTGCAATGTGGCCTTCTCCTTTGCATCTGACTGCATAAGGGCTTGTAGTCCATGGACCTTCTAGGGTTTGGACACTTTGGTGAGATATGACCCTTTTCTCCTCTTTGTCCCCTTTTAGATAGTGTGGATCTTAATCAACACCTTGAATTCTATCTTCAGTACAATCATACAATATGACGAGCACAATAGTACTATTTTTTCTTTTCTTCTTTATCTTCTTATATTTTTATTTCAACTCTTCTTATGCATCTTCTTTCTCTATTTGCATTAATACATGGAAAACCCTTTTGCATAAGAACTTTGAACCAGTAGCCATGTTTCTTGTATTGTTGTGTCTCTCTTTCTCTACTACCTTTTGCCAATGTAGACTACATACCCTGTAATTCCAAGATTTGAAAGCTTGTACTTGGGATCTTCTTATACCTTTGGCCTCAGCCTTTTTCGCTCTACTAAATGTCCTAAGTTATTTTGTGACTCCTTCAACTTTGAGATTAGCTTCTTCCCCGACCATGCACCAAAATGAAGGCAACCCTCCCAGAGCAAGAAAGAAACACTAAACCAAGGTAGAAGCATGCAAAATCTATGCATTTGCTTGAGCCATTGATCTCAAAACTTGAAAGAAACCACAAATCTCTCTCTTAAGAATGGATAACCTAATCACCTTCATCATCATCCTCCATAACTTCAACTATTGTACAAAATAAAAGAGAAAAGAGAGGAAAACTTTTGCATAGAGAAGAGAGAAATTTGTCACCACATAAGAGAGAATGTGTCTTGGAAGAAAGAGGAGAGAAGAGGCACAAAATTAGTGTGCACTCGACCCCATCATTTCCCCAAAAGATACACAACCCTTCGATATTTCTAGTATTCCTTTGAAATGTTGATACATTTGTATTTGTAAGGCTTTGGCCTTTATGTTTTGATTCATTTCTTCCTCCTTACAAATGCACATATGTATACTTTATGCCTACCATTTTACCTTGATTGATGTAGGCCCCTCATGAAAATCTCTTTTGAGTGATTTTATAATAATGTGAGTACTATTTTCACCAACAAAAATGGAAATGTGGTGTATACATGGACATTTTTGTGCTTTGTCTTTGTGCTTCTTTTGGTGTCATCATTTAAACATGGATCTCTTGAGAGAACAACAAAAACACAAGGAAAGAACCACAAGAAAGTCTATCTTATCTTACCCACAACAAGCATGTTTTTTATCTTCTTATAAAACCACACAAGGAAAACAATCATCAAGAAGATTATCTTCATGCAACATCATAGATTGTATCTCTCACAATAGCAAATTTAATGAAACACACTGTATTCTTTATAACAACAAACCACAAAGAAGAAATACTCATATACACCACTTTATGAATATAATCAATCACATAGTATTCATATTATAGCTTCCACAAAGAATCCATATCTTTCTTCTCTCACAATCTCACAATATATCTCTCATATACAATGTTTTATGTCAAAATTTGGCTATCTCTCTCTTATACACTCTCATTCAATGATACAATGAAATATAATAGAATAACACTCCATAATCCTCATTTGGTCGTGAAGGCCCCTCCAAGAGATATGGTTGATTGGAAGAGGTATTAGAGCCACTATAGTGACTCTTCATAGTGAATTACTAGATTGTCACTCCCAAATCTTGAGCTTCATCATTCAATTGCTACTGTCTTCACTTGAACTAGCTAATATGAGCTTGTGTTCTCTTCTTTCCAAAGTAGGAAAATATCCCCAAGCTAAGAACCCATCAAATAGAACATATATAGACACATAGAGAAGCTTAGAGAAGTTGACAGAAGGTACAAAATTCAAATATAAGGAAATAAAAACATAAAGCCCAAATAAAACCCATATACTGATCCATCAAAATACATCCAAAAGATCTTCAAGAATATTCTAACACATCCATTCATAACCATAAAGCTCAATCAAAAGGAAAACATAGATCAACAAAGGAAAATAGAACACATTTGAACCAAAGTAGTCATTCAATAAAACACATCAAGTCACCACCACAAACCAACCAAAAACCTCAACGAGTTACCAAAAGATCTTCAGTCCAAACTAGCACTCCCTAAATCACTCTCAAAAGAGATAACACCCATAAATTCATGCAAAAACAAGCAATTTAGCTCCCACAAAATAACTAAAATCCCAATCAAATCAACACATAACATATCCCCATACTTAATAAGGGAGTGTATGCATGACCTTGGAAAGAGTTGAATAAACAAAACTCATATAGCTGATCATCTTGTCTCCTAATAAATTCTCCCAAACTTAATAAGGGAGTGTATGTGTGACCTTGGAAATAGTAGAATAAACAAGACATGGTCATATATCTAATCATCTTGTCTCCTAACAAATTCTCCCAAAACATAAGAATGGCATGCCAATGAAAAGTACTTCAGTTAGTGAATCAAGTAAAGCCCATTGCTATCGAACTGAGGATATCACTATCAAGTCCTTTTGTATTAATGATAGATTGAGGGGGAATATTAATGTATTTAGTGGGTTGGGAAAGTAGAATAAGAGATTAATAATGAAGAGGTGGGTAGGACAAATCATAAAAGGTAGAAAGTTGAAGAAATAGAGATGTTGGAAAAGAAGGAAAGATAATAAAAATATTTGATGTGATTTTTCAACAAATGTGGAAGGAATAGGAGAGGCAACTAGAGAAGGACCTATGGGCATAGAAGAAAATTTAGGATCAACAATAAAAGGACAAGTGGTAAAAATGGGAGTTTAAGTAGGAGTATAGGATAAAAGAGGAATAGAAACTAGACGAGAGGTCATCACATTAATGTACAAAGAAAGGTGTAGAAAATATTCTCTCCAATAGAAGGTCCATTGAATGTATGTGTAATGGGCTTCTCATAAGGTTAACTCCACAAAATGCACATATAAAATTACTTTTGTAGAACCACATCCCCCACATAAATGTTCATGTCTTCCTCACCTAGAACTTGCAGGTCAACTTGGATATACATAAACAAGAGAAAATGCACTCATGGCTAATAAGATGATCAAGTGCATGATCAAAAAAAGATTTTAGCAAATCAATAGACCAAGGATTGTGCCACCTAGCAGTAGGGGGTTCCAAATCAACAGTACTAATAAGGGACATGTACAAAGCATAGCACTACTAGTGTAGTGAATCCAAGAGAATGATAGAGGCAACACAAGTTCAGCATAATGATGAAAACCCCCATGTGAACAATCCATACACTACTATAAACATTTCATCTTAGCAAAAAAAGCACCATATGTTTTAGCTTGCTATTGTAGATGGTCAAGGTCATCCAACTAGAAAGACATCCTAGAAGGAACCACATGAGCAAAGGGAAGAATGGAGAGCTCAACCATTGTTGTGACTCAGTAGTGGCTTGATTTTGCTACAACTCACCCTCGCGATTAGTGGGTTTGGTGGCTAAACCAACCATCTCTATAAGGGCATGGTCATGTCCCCTAGTAATTGATGAAGCCTAAAGATGCTCCAAATTTGGCACTCTAACACGTCTACATGAGCCATACAATACATCAATATAGTCTTATAATGCTTTTTAAAAAATGTTGTATGATGAAAGAACATCCGACGTCCATGTGATTGCCATGTAAGTGAAGTTAGATATGGTTAATGCCCTCAAATTTTGCGGGAAATTCATGCATTAGAGGATAGGCGCGTCGAGCACGTCATTAGCGATTATAGCGACTTGCGCGTGTCCTGGCCCTAATCGAATCCTTTGCTGAGGTTCGTGTTTATGTCCCTCCACTTCGCGAGTGCTTGTAAGGCTTATGTATCTATCTAGTGGCCTACGTCAATCCTGGTTTGTAATGCTCCTGGGCCCTCGCAAGAGGCTGCTGGTCATGAAGGGCGTGGAAGTGGCAGGAAGGTCGCTGTTACATTCTTTTGCCTACACAGCAGCAAGCATTCCCTTGAGCAGCACCAGGCTATGGTGCTCTCCCCTTGCGCGCATCAGAGCTTGCTCCCTCTCCTCCTCTCTCCGCTCCTCTTCTGCCGTTCCTCCTCCACCTGTGCCGGATATCCCCCCTGACTTCCTCTCCCTCTCGGACAGGGAGCTGTTAGACCAGTGCACTATGAACACCTTCCGCGCGTCCGGACCAGGAGGCCAGCATCGCAACAAGACAGAAAGTGCCGTGCGTCTCACTCACCGTCCCACGGGTCTAGTTTCGCAGGTAATCTTTTCTTACATTTGTTGCGATCGTAAAGCATAAGATTAAGGACCAATTCAAGGTAATGCCATATGCGATCATAAGCAAACGATTAACAAGTCTATATCATGGACTTCAATTAGCGACTTTAACTGCCTCCTTTCATTCAGAAGAGATCAGAGTTGATATGCCGGAATAAACAGAGTTTGCCACTTTTAATCGCAGTTAGCGGGAATTGGAAACCAAATTAGAAGAGAGGTTCACCAGTAACTACTCGTGAGGTGGCTACCAAAGTTGCTCCAGAGGCTAAAGATAATTGTGGCAAGCCTAATTACCTTTACAATGCTATATATAATTTGCCAAGATCCCTGGTGGTGCAGAGTGAAGCAGAGCCTGTGAATGTGACCTTGTAGCACCTCTCCTAGGAGTCCCAATTTTGCTGAAGCTGCAAACCATCTAGTGAAGTGAGGTTTTGTGGCTTAGCTATGGGGAATTGTGGCTTGATTAACCGAGTGCATCACAGATATATTGTCACTTGCTTTGTGGTTATGGCAGGTTGGCCACAAGGATTGTTCAGTCCTTCATACTGCCCTGCTTGAAATATCTAGGTAGGAAGATTTTTTTTGAGCCACTGATGTTGGAAGTCTTTTTTTGGGGGGGGCCGGGGGGTTCCTAGGGAGTCTTTTGCATGACTTGAGGAGATGTTATCCTTGGGGCAGTTCCATGTGAATCATTTAGTTAGGTGATTCTTTCAGCTGCTTCAAATTAGGTTCATGGAGATAGTTCCACACTAGGTGATCATACAGATTTGACGTTTCATTGGCTGGGTTATGAGCTTGGTTTTGGTTATCATAGAGTGCCGTTGTGGAATGTGCCAAGTGGAGTGATTAGCATCAATCCTCATTGTGCGATATACCTATGGTGGCACTTACACATTGGTTGATTGATTGGGTTGATTGTTTGTGGGTGATGTTCAAGAGACAAATGCAAGTGAGCGTAGTTGTTCTTCTAGTAGGGAGAGTGTAATCCTCATGCCTCTATTTATATAAGCTTGGGCACTAAAGTAGAGTGTAGATGGGCACTAGCATTTACATGGCATACTTTTGAAAACACTGGTTGGTGGATAGCTTATTGGTTTGTGTAGGCCCCTAGAGGTGTGCCTCAAAAAATTGAGGAAGTGATGCCAAAGTAGGGGAGAGGTATGCGAATCTAAAGGTGTGCAGTTTTTGACTTATCAAGATAATCCCATGGTTTCTCATGATGTTCTTATTTCTTTTCATGCAGGCTGCAGATGACCGATCTCAGCACAGGAACCGTGCCTATGCCCTCGATCGTCTTCGCAACCTTATTGCTATCAGGGGTACAGCAATGGTTTGTGGGTTCCCTCAATGTATCAGTATTTCTCTTTCTTGACACCTTGGCCTTTTTTCTTGCATGCACAATTAGTTAGGCGACCCATAAGTCTCGATCTTTACTCCCCTCCACCAGAGCTTCTTTGTATCCTTCCTGCAGGGAAGGGTAAAAAAGGTGGTAGCCACAAGCTAGGACCTAATCATCCAGATTTTCCAAAGGTAGATGCTCAATTCTAAAGAAGAAGAGTCTTTTGGTAGGTGGGTTGATGAGCATTTTGAACAATTTATGGTTCTACTTGCAGGGTCTACAATGCTTGCTAGATTTGCTGGTTGCAACAGAAGGATCTATCTCAGCAACAGCAATGGTGCTTAGGTAACTATCTAGTGCCTCTCTATTTTGTTTAACCTGCATCAAAGGAAAATAATGATCAAATTAGCCAGACTGAACTGGCTAACCTGCAGCGATAAATGCTGCCATGTGTCCCCTGTGAAGAAAACTGCTAGGGTTTGCACTGAGGACACACAGTGTATGACCACGACAGAAACAGAAAGAGACAAATGTAGATACAGAGAGCAAAACTCAAACCCTAAACGCAAAACTCAAAACTCAAAACTCAAACATAGAAACTCAAACACAAATAGAAGAATGGAGAGAGAGAACTCAACTCTGAAGTGAATGAATGCTGTAAATGAATGTAAGAGTGTATAGTGTGCTCAAGGGCAGAGCAATGTCTGAGTGTGATGTCCACCGAAGATGGATCCCAAGTGTGTGACCACTAGTCTGAGTGTCTGAGGAGGTAGATGCTGTAAATGCAAGTGACAGCAGATGCTGATCAGCAAACACAAACAGTAGGAGTGTGCGTGATGGCTGGCGGCTGTCCCAAACAGCAAACGCAGATTTGAAATTGCCTCAAGATGATGAACAGTTGACACCTAGGCTGCACAAGCGCAAATGCAGGCTGAAATAGTGTCTGATGTGGCTGGTGATGACTGGATGATCAGATCGCAGCAGATGATGATGTTGCCAACAGCAGCTGATGTCAGCACGGATGAAGGCGCCAACAGCAGGAGTAAACACGGGTGGAGTGGCAGTAGTCATGAGGGCTGGACAGCCACGTGGGAGGGGGACTGATGGCTGAAATTTGCACGTGGAGTGAGAAACTTGCACAGACGGAATGAGGCTGAATGGGGGCAGCCTGTCTATTTATAGATGTGGAAGGGTGCCCCAAAAATTAGGGTTTCTGGGAGGCCACTAAAACTCTCTCGAACTGCTCTCCTTTTTAGGGTTTTTCATTAATTTAGTGTGTTTTAGGGTTGTTTAAGAATGCTAATCAGCTGAAAAGCGTGTTTTAGCTCAACATCCCCCCTTCTTGTTGGCCTGGCCTGCCTGCCTATCTATTGGCCTTGTTGCCTGACTATGTCTGCCTGTCTGCATGCCGACCCTACCCGACGTGCCCTAGTCCCAACTGCCCTTTGCTTGGGTTACCTGTCCAGGAGATGATCCTCTATCACCCCCTCTTAGATCTTGCATGGGTCAAGAAAACTTAAGTGTCTAGAGTGTTAATGTAGAGTATCTTCAAGGAAAGCTTTGGCGGAAAGGATTCGCTAGGATATCCTTTGTCTTACAAATACTCCATTGTGATTGTGCTATCTGATATCTTCTCCTGAATGTAATGATATTGGATCTTGTATGCTTGGTTTATGTGTGAAAGATCAGGTTCTGAGTAATGATCATGCAACTTTGGTTGTTGCATAGGATAGGAGTGGCATGGCTTTGAGCACAACCAAGCTTTCCTAACGGTGTGCGAAGCCACACAACCTCACATGTGGAGTGGATACCGCTCTATATTCTATTTCCGTAGAAGAAAGGGCGACTATTGATTCCTTATTGCTGCTCCATGAAACACCTGTACTATTTAGCCGATCATTGATGATCAATATCTCTAGCTCAATTGGAGTTGGTCCATCCACGTGACACTAGGGTAGTGTTACCTAAACTTGTTGGAAAGAACAAGCCACAGTCAAGTGTGCTCTTGAGAAATCTCCAAATCCTCATAGTTGTAATTATCTTTAGCATGTCTTATTGTCATGAGGACATGTATTTTTGAAACTTCACTTAACATGTGGATTAATTTTTAATCACATGGTTAACTGAATGTTGCACATGTGAGGTGTAACTGGGGTTAGAGTAAATTTACGAGCTTGGGACCCGAGGAAATCACGAGATGTTAAAGGCAAAGTTGCTATAAGTTATGCCACATAGGTACTTGGTGGTATCTGGTGTGAGTTGTTGGCCTAGGTCATTCATTTGGCTATAAGTGTTAGTTGGTGACACCAGAGAAGTGGTGTTTAATTAACTCCAATCTGATGGTCAAAGATGACACAGAGACACTTGGGAATGGAAGTTGCCTAGCCAATTTAATTATTAGCCAGTTAGATTATTTTTCAGGGCACCAAAATAATTATTAGATGAATTTTCAGTATTTAAAGACTGAAAATTAATATTTAATTATGGATAATGCTAGAAAAACCATTTGAGAAGATTATCACTTGTCAAAAATGCCTATGGAAGACTGAAAAACGTCGTTAGAGGCTAGAGAGAGATATTTTAGTGTATTCAGTTTGCAAGAGAGGGGAAGGAGATGTTGCTAGTGAAATCAACCACATAGGTACTTGGTGGTATCTGGTGTGAGTTGTTGGCCTAGGTCATTCATTTGACTATAAGTGTTAGTTGGTGACACCAGAGAAGTGGTGTTTAATGGTACTTAATTCCAATCTGATGGTCAAAGATGGCATAGAGACACTCGGGAATGGAAGTTGCCTAGCCAATTTAATTATTGGCCAGTTAGATTATTTTTCAGGGGATTAAAATAATTATTAGATTAATTTTCAGTATTTAAAGACTGAAAATTAATATTTAATTGTGGATAATGCTGAAAAAACCATTTGAGAAGATTGCCACTTGTCAAAAATGCCCATGCAAGACTGAAAAACGTCTTTAGAGATTGGAGATAGATATTTTAGTGTATTCAGTCTGCAAGAGAGGAGGAGGAGTTGTTGCTGGTGAAACTAGCTTTCCTTCTTAGATAGGGTGGTAAATCCCTAATTACAACTTAATTACAGCAGCAAACAATAAATGCAAATTTGAAAATACAAATTTACCTATTGAGTTTGGACAATGTATACCTGATTGGCTCCAAAATTGGCGCTCCTTTCGGTATTTCTTTAGCTTTATTGAAGGAAAAGTTGACTTACAATGGGATTCTCGCAATCTCTTTTGGTATTTCAACTCCCCCTTGCTGTCCAAAGTGACCAGCAAGTCTTCAATCTATTTTACCCCTTGATTCGGACACTCAATTGGCCTTCACCCCCTTCATATACGATGGAAATGTCCCAAATTCAATGGCTGACTAGCCCTCCACATGAATTTAGCTGAAATCCACCTTTAGTCTTGTTCAATCCAAGTCTTGGAGCTTCCAATTTCTAGCACACTTTCCAAGGTTGCTGTAAACCCTAATTTCTGCTGTAAATTAGGATTTACAGAAGAGAAATTTGCAATTTCTCAGCCTCCAAGGGTCCAAATGCTGAGATCTTCAGAGCAAGGCTGTGAAATGGCTGGGAGATGAGAGGGAAAGTGCTGCTGCCTTGCCTCAATAGCCTATAGATGTTGTCTCCTGTTGTTGATTGGTCTTCTTTTGCCCCTGGTTGCCTCAGAAGATCCTCCAATGGCTGAAATCAGACCAGCAGCCTCCCCTCCCTCTCTCTTGCAAGCTGAATTTATAGAAATGCCTCTCTCCAGTATCTAAAGACGTTTTTCAGTCTTGCACGGGCATTTTTCACAAGTGGCAGCCTTCCCCAATGGTTATTCCAGCATTTTTTGTAATTAAATATTAATTTTCAGTCTTAAAATACTGAAAATTAATGTAATAATTATTTTGGTGCTCTGAAAAGTAATTTGACTAGCCAATAATTAAATTGGCTAGGCAACTTCCATTCCTAAGTGTCTCTGTGCCATCTTTGACCATTAGATTGGCGTTAGGTACCAATAAACGCCACTTCTCTAGTGTCACCAACAACTGACACTTATGGCCAAATGGATGACCTAGGCCAACAACTGGCAGCAGATACCACCAAGTATCTGTGCGGCATAAATTATAGCAACTTTTGCCTTTGATATCCGGTGATTTCTTCGGGTCCTGGGCTAGTAAATTTACTTTAACCCCAGTTGCACCTCACATGTGCATCATTTACTTAATCATGTGATTAAAAATAAACTCACATGTTAAGTGAGGTTTCAAAAATACATGTTCTCATGACAGCCCTCCCCCTTGAAATCCTTGCAATCGTCCTTGATTGCATTGCCAAATGCATCAAAAGCAAAGTACTACATTGGAATTTCCATAGGGCATCATAGTCAACACAACATTGCGCACTGCTGTTCAACCATTCCATATGCCCAACATATGCTGAAAATTACCAGCCAACATAACATAACATAAGAGTCTAAGACTCACAAAGAATCTCAAAAACATTGCCATATTATCATGTGATATGTCCATTTCTCATGAGCCCAACTCATCTGGCAAAACCAAACCATAGCATAGCATAACCAAGCATAAATCATGGCTAAAACATCAATGGCCTCATAACATATGCTGTTGTTCATGGAACTAGATGTAAACCATTGAAAACTGAGCATAATCTGATCATAAACCGATCACTTTGCTGATTTGAGAACTGATCACAAACTGTTGCAAATGTGACCCCAAACTGATTACAAACTCGTTGCAAAAACTGACCAGAATATGTGCAAAAATTGATGCACAGCTGATCCAAAAAGTGACCATAAACGGTTCTCAAGCTGATCAAAAACTGAGCTGAAACTGATCAGAATTTTTGTCTCAAAATTGAGGCAAAGTTCATGCTAAATTGTTCATAAGCCGATGCAAAAGTATAGTTCCAGTGCCCGGGTGAAACTCATACTCATCTGCATACAACTCACAGTGACTAGTACACTAAGTAGTGATCTCATGGCAAACATACTGTTAGCGTAGTATCTTGGATGCATGCTGAATACATCCGAGATCCACTACATATGAGAGCTGTCCATAACTGGAGGAGGGGAAGTGCTACCTTCCCCTTGAGCATCAGGCAATACTCCGGACCCTTGCTCTGTTGAACCCGATGGAGCCCGAACTAAAGTCGGCTCTAATTGAAAGGCATCTGGGTAAAGCTGCAACAACTGAGGATGGTTTGCCAAGTCATTCTCTTCCATCCATTTGGCATCCATTGGTGAATAATTCTGTAATTCCACCAAGTATCTCCTGGAAACTTTATCTTTGACATTTCTTTCCTTATGTGCCAAAATCCTCTCAGGTACCAAAATCTCATCTAGCTCCTCAACCTTAGGCTGAATTTCAGCAGACATATCCTCTGGCACATCACCATGAAAAGGCCTCAATAAACTGACGTGAAAGGCATTATGTATCCACGAATGTGGAGGTAATTTCAGTCGCCGATATGCCACATTGTTGATCTTCTCCAACACCTGGAAGGGCCCATAGTATCTCATACTCAACTTCAGATACAATCTTTCTCTTTCTTTCATATTTTTCAGCCTTGCCTTTTCAAAACACAGCAATACATAATCACCCTTTGCAAACTGCAAAGCACGTCTATGTCGATCGGCTGCCCTCTTTTGCTTTTCTTGTGATCTCTAAAGTGTATATTTTATCTTTGCATAGGCTACATTCAAGTTTTCCACATAACGATCAGCCTCAAAGATCTTATCCTTAGTTTGCAGAATAGGTGGTATCTTCTTGCTACCCTCAACCACCTCAAATGGAGCTTTGCCTGTAAAACTATACACTGTGTTGTTGTAAGCAAACTCAACCAAGGGCAAATACTGCTTTCACTGTGTCTTGTGGTCTGAGGCATAGCACCTTAAAAGATCTAACACTGTGGAATTTGCTTCCTCAGACTGACCATCTATCTCTGGATGGAAGGATGATGAGAATTTCAGCGTGGTACCCATATTCTCAAACAAGCCCTTCCAAAATAAATTGGTCATCCGTGTTAGCGATGAGAACACCTAGTTGGGCAGCTAGTCGGACTGTTTCTGACAGTCGGCTGCATTTAATGCAGCCGACCTGCATATTTTGGCGCCCAGTTTTTTGGCTATTTATAGCCGACTTTTCAGCAGTCTTTAGCCACTTCTGTACGTAGGTTCCAGGCTGGAGATACGTGCAGGTTTCGTCTCTGTTCGCAGATTTCAGGCGGAGATCGTTCAGCAGTCTTTAGCCACTTCTGTACGTAGGTTCCAGGCTGGAGATACGTGCAGGTTTCGTCTCTGTTCGCAGATTTCAGGCAGGAGATCGTGCAGACTGCAGCGGACTTCGAGGTGAACAGCAGGTTGCATCGTCGAGGTGGAGACACGCAGTCCAGTGCACTGCGCCCGTGTATATATCTGCATATCTTTGTATACAACACACTTATACAACAGATCTTCATCTTCCACTATCTCTCTCTCCTCTCTCTGCGTTCTCTCTCTTTTAGTCTTACGCTTCCGCACCGCTGCACTCTGACATGGTATCAGAGCAATGTAGAAGGGTTGGCTGAGTGAAGAACCAACCTGAAGAGGAGTTTCCATTGCGACACAAGGCTACGTTTCCAGCGTTTGAAGGCGAGCAAGAGGGCTGCGCCTCGGAACAAGGTTGAAGCGAGTGTGGGCACGCGGGAAAGGAGTCCAGTTGGTGGATTTGCTGCTGTTTGCAGCTGTTTAAAGAGGAGGAAGGCTGAGTTTTCAGTCTTCAAGTGCAGGTTTTGCTTTTTCATCGCCTCCGGCGGGTGGAGAAGGTTCGGGACGTAGAAAAAAGAGCCCTAGCAGGCTGCGTTTTCACAGTCAGAGGGGGCTGCTTTTGCGTTTGTGAAGGTATTCCAGGTGAAGATGTCTACAGAGTTTGACTTGGAGTTCCAGATGATCATGGACCGGAAGGTGCCTGTCTTACCGGCTCTTCCCGCAGATCAAAAGCTCGATGGTGACAATTACCCGCATCTGGCGCGTGATGATGTTGGCCATCCTTGAGTCCTATGATTTGGCGGAGCTTGTACAGGAGGAGATCAACCGGCCCTCGGTGAGAGATGAGTCCAAACTCTCTTTTGATGTTCGTGCAGAGTTGGCCAAGGCACAATCTCACTGGGACAAACTGAATGCCCGGATTCGTTCTTTCCTTTTTCTATCTTGTACTACAGCCGTGATAGCCCATATCGAGCACTTGACGGTGGCTCTGGAGATATGGCTAGAGCTTGATTAGATGTATAACCGGATGACCCTTATGAAGCGGGTTTCTTTGGAGGTGCAGATGCGGACCTTGTCCGTGAACAAGTCTTTCTCATTGCGGGAGCACATCAACAAGCTTAGACAGCTTCAGATGCAGGTTCAGAATGCAGGGAAGCCGATTTCCTCCGAAGACATGGTGGTCACACTTTTGTCCCAGTTGCCGCCACGATTCGGTGCTTTCTACTCCGCCCTTATTGCTTCAGGGCGTGAGTCTACTCTTCGGTGGGAAGAGCTGGTTCCTATGGTCTTGGACCAAGAGGAACAATTGAAGGGACAGCATGCTTCCAAGTCGGAAGCCTTGACAGGTCAAGCCTCTCAGAAGAAGAGGAAGGGCCAAAAGAAGAAGAAGGAGGACAACAAGTCAAAGAAGGACAAGGACAAAGAATCCACATGCCATATTTGTGGAAAGACTAGCTATTGGAAGAAGGATTGCCATGACAAAGACAAGAAGGACACCAACAAGAAAGACACGAAGGATTCTGGAGCGGTGGCTGCACCCTCATCAGCTGCGTTTCTTCATCTAGCTGTCATTGAGGACTCTACACCGAATGCTTCTGAAGCTGCGATGACAGCTCCCCAGGTTCGAGAGTGGATCGTTGACAGTGGTGCCTCCCGGCACATAACTCCTTCATTAGTTGGTGTTGCCCAGTTACGACCTTCGCGTGGGCAAATTCTCATTGGAGATAGCTCTTCGGTGTCTATTGCAGGACGGGGTGAGATGCAACTTATTCTAGATGGACGTGGTGGTACTCATACCTCAGAGGTCTTGCATGTGCCCGGTTTAGGGTATCATCTACTTTCGGTTCATAAGATTTGTTCCCTTGGACTTTTAGTGGAGTTTGACAGTGATTCGGTGTGAGTCCTTGATTGTGGATCAAGGAAGGTTCTCTCATCAGGATATGAGGAGAACGGCATCTACAAATTGACGTCTTCTACCGCCCTCCCTACTCTTCTTCTTACCTCTCAGACATAGTCAGAGCTATGGCATGCTCGATTTGGTCACCTAAACTATGATTATCTTCGGAGGGCGTCACGTGGACAGCTTGTTCGAGGGTTGCCGGACATAGTGGTGAGCCAGCAGCCATGCGTCTCCTGCATTCGTGGGAAACAGCATAGGGATGTGATTCCCAACAAAGCTTCGCGGCGGTCTACTTCACCTATGGAGCTTGTCTCTACGGATCTTTGTGGCCCTATGAGGAACGAGTCCTTGAGAGGCAACTCGTACTTCATGTTGATCGTAGATGACTATAGCAGGATGACATGGGCCTACTTCTTGGCGTTGAAGTCAGAGGCTTTCTCCCACTTCAAGGATTGGCTTCTCTTTGAGGAGAATCGATCAGGCCGGCGATTGAAGACCTTGCGATCCGACAAGGGTGGTGAATTTGTTTCTAATGAGTTTGCTCGTTTCTGTGCAGATAAAGGTATTCACCAGGAGTTTGCTAATACCAACACTCCTCAAGAAAATGGCATTCTTGAACGGAAGAACCGAAGTGTGATCGAGATGGCGCGCACCATGATGGAGCACCGACAGACACCTCAGTTTCTGTGGGCCGAGGCTGTGGCTACTGCAGTCCACATCCTTAACCGATCCCCCACTTCGGTCGTTGATGGGATGACACCTTTTGAGGCTTACTTTGGGACTAAGCCCGATGTTTCTTATTTTAGGGTTGTTTGGGTGTAATGCCCATGTTCACATTTCCAAGACTCATCGTGATAAATTTGAAGCAGCTTCCCGGAGACATGTGTTTGTTGGCTACAGCTCTCAGTCCCAAGGCTATCGTTTGTATGATCCCGTCAAGCGGGATGTGTACACCAGTTGAGATATACTTTTGTCCCCACTGCTCGTATGGCGACTATTCGAGCTGTTCTTGCCTTGGCTGGCCATCGGAGATGGCCTGTCTACCAGTTGGATGTGAAGTCGGCCTTCCTCAATGGTGATTTGAAGGAGGAGATCTATGTAGAGCAGTCTCCTGGCTTTGGATCTTAAGATGGGAAAGTCTACAGGTTGAAGAAGGCCTTGTATGGTCTCAAGCAGGCTCCGCATGCATGGAACGAGAAGATTGATTCGTTCCTTCAGTCACAGTTGGGATATCGGCGTTCCAAGGCCGATCCGCAGCTTTATATACACACTTCCGAGGCTGGTTGTGTGCTTTTTGTGTTGTATGTTGATGATTTGATTGTCACAGGTGATCATGCACAGAAGGTCAAAGAGACGAAGGCAGCTTTACATCAGATGTTTGAGATGAGGGACTTGGGTCTACTCCATGTCTTCTTGGGCCATGAGATTTATCAGTCTCAGAGGGGGATTTTCATCTCTCAGCAGAGATATGTACAGGAGATCTTGGTTTCTTTTGCGATGGAGGATTGTCGGACCATTTCTACTCCTATGGATCAGAACTGGAAGGCCACTTCATATTCAGCTTCTCCCATGGCGGATGCTTCCCGCTATCGTCAGTTGATTGGATCATCGATTTGGCTCCTCAACACTCGTGTTGATCTTTGTTTTGCTGTTGGGCTCTTGGCGGGGTTCATGAGTGACCCTCAGACGGGTGCATTGGCAGGCTGCCCAGAGGATACTTTGGTATTTGAGGGGGACACCTGATTTAGGGATTCATTATCCAGCAGGTACAGGTGGTTCAGATCTTGTACTTGCAGGTTGGAGCGGCTCGGATTGGGCTGGTGATGTGGACCACAGGTGGTCTACAACAGGTTACTGTTTTACCTTGGGTGCAGTTGTTATCTCATGGAGTAGCAAGAAGCAGCCCACGGTAGCCCTTTCGTCTTCTGAGGCGGAGTATCGAGCCGCGTCTTCCACCACATGTGAGGCTGTGTGGCTTCGGAGATTGTTGGAGGAGCTTGGCTGCCCCTAGATTCGTCCTACTTTGCTGCAATGCGACAATGAGAGTTGCATTGCCTTGGCACGGAATCCTGTTTTCCATGCCCAGACGAAGCACATAGAAATCCAGTACCACTTCATTAGAGAGAAGCTTCTGGATGAGACCATCGCTGTGGAGTACTGCAAGACGGAGGACAATCTTGCAGATTTGTTTATGAAGGCACTTCCCCAGGCTCTACTTCGGAGACATGCCAGATCCCTCAGGCTTTTGCCCCGCCCAGGCTTTGAGAGGGGTGTTTAGCGATCAGAGCACCTAGTTGGGCAGCCAGTCGGGACTGCAGTCGGACTGCCACGTGGCAGTCCGACCTGTTTCTGACAGTCGGCTGCATTTAATGCAGCCGACTTGCATAATTTGGCACCCAGTTTTTTGGCTATTTATAGCCGACTTTTCAGCAGTCTTCAGCCACTTCTGTTCGCAGGTTCGAGGCTGGAGATACGTGCAGATTCCGTCTGTGTTCGCAGATTTCAGGTAGGAGATCGTGCAGACTGCAGCGGACTTCGAGGTGAACATCAGGTTGCATCGTCGAGGTGGAGACATGCAGTCCAGCGCACTGCGCCCGTGTATATATCTGCATATCTTTGTATACAGGACACTTATACAGCAGATCTTCATCTTCCACTATCTCTTTCTCTCTCCTCTCTCTGCGTTCTCTCTCTTTTAGTCTTACGCTTCTGCACTGCTGCACTCTGACAATCCGGGGGTCTTGATCACTAGTGATCGAATTTGGCATACCATGATACTTAAAGATGTGCTGCAAAAGCAATCGTGCCATATGATCAGCCTTTGGGTAAATTGAGGATCCTTTGCCAATTCAACAAAGAGATTTGTTGTTGTTCTCATTCGATTCTTGAATTGGTCATCAAATTCCTCCACTTTGCTAGTCATCAGCCTTCTTATGCCCTGAAGGCCGTGCATCTTGCCCAACAACAACATTTTCAGCTTGCTGTCCATGGTTTGAGCCTTGTCCAAGGTCAGGCATTGCATTTCCTTCATTCCCATGTGAATATTCATATTGAGAGGCATCATCACTGCTTGAGTCCATTTCACTGTATGAAGACATATTGCTGTAATTTCTCAGCTGAGAGTAAAAATCAATATTAGCACAAAGCTTTGGTTTGCAATCAGGTGCCTTGGGCCCACCAAATCAAGGGATTGAGTGGGATCCCGGCAATGGAACCATGAAACCAGCCTTCCTCCTCGGATAGGGTGGTAAATCCCTGATTACAACTTAATTACAGTAACAAACAATAAATGCAAATCTGAAAATACAAATTTACCTACTGATCTTGGGCAATGCACACCCGATTGGCCCCAAAATTGGTGCCCCTTTCGGTATTTCTTTAGCTTTATTGAAGAAAAAGTTGACTTACAATGGGATTCTCCCAAGCCCTTTTGGTATTTTAACTCCCCCTTGTTGTCCTAAGTGACCAGCAAGTCTTCAAACTATTTTGCTCCTTGATTCGGGCACTCAATTGGCCTTCACCTCCTTCATAGATGATGGAAATGCCCCAAATTCAATGGCTGGCTAGTCCTCCACTTGAATTCAGCTGAAATTCACCTTCAAACTTGTTGAATCCAAATCTTGGAGCTTCCAAAATTTGGCATGCTTTCCAAGGCTGCTGCTAAACCCTAATCTTTGCCCTAAATTAGGGTTTACAGCAAAGAAATTTGCAATTTCTCAGCCTCCAAGTGTTCAAATGCTAAGATCTTCGGAGCAAAGCTATGAAATGGCTGGGAGATGAGAGGGAAAGTGCCGCTGCCCTGCCTCAACAGCCTGTAGATGCTGTCTCCTGCTATTGATTGGTCTTCTTTTGCCCCTGGTTGCCTCAGAAGGTGCTCCAATGGTTGCAAATCAAACCAACGGCCTTTCCTCCCTCTCTTTTGCAGGCTGAATTCATAGAAATGCCTCTCTCCAGCCTCTAAAGACGTTTTTCAGTCTTATATAGGCATTTTTCACAAGTGGCAGCCTTTCCAAATGGTTTTTTCAGTATTTTTTTAATAATTAAATATTAATTTCATCCTTAAAATACTTGAAAATTAATCTAATAATTATTTCGGTGCCCTAAAAAATAATTTGACTGGACAATAATTAAATTGGCTAGGCAACTTCCATTCCTGAGTGTCTTTGTGCCATCTTTGACCATCAGATTGGCGTTAGGTATCATTAAACGCCACTTCTCTAGTGTCACCAACAACTGACACTTATGGCCAAATGGATGACCTAGGCCAACAAGTGGCACTAGATAGCACGAAGTACCTGTGGGGCATAACTTATAGCAACTTTTGCCTTTGACATCTGGTGATTTCTTCGGGTCCCGGGCTCGTAAAGTTACTTTAACCCCAGTTGCACCTCACATGTGCATCATTTACTTAATCATGTGGTTAAAAATTAACCCACATGTTAAGTGAGGTTTCAAAAATACATGTCCTCATGACAGCTGGTTTGATTTGCAGCCATTGGAGGAACTTCTGAGGCAGCCAGGGACAAAAGAAAACCAATCAATAGCAGCTGACAACACCTATAGACTGGTGAGACAGGGCAGCAGTAGTAAATGATTGATTTTCTTCAGTTCTTTGCATCTACAAGCTATTGAGACAGTGCAACAGTAGTAAATGACAGATTTTCTTCAGTTCTTCGCGAAGAAAGTCTGGATTTTCTCTCTCTTCAGCATTCTCTCTCATCTCCCAGCCTTTCTATAGCCTTGCTTCGAAGATTACAACATTGAGATCACCAGAGGCTGAGAAATTTCAGATTTCTCTGCTGTAAACCCTAATCAGAAATTAGGGTTTAGTAGCAACCTCGAGAAGCATGCCAGAAATTGGAAGCTCCAAGACTTGGGTTCAACAAGGCTGAAGCTGTTTTTAGTCAAATTCAAGTGGAGGAACCAGCAAATCAATGAATTTGGGGCATTTTCCATCTCCATCAAAGTGGATGAAGGCCAATTGACTGCCCCAATCAAGGGGCAAATCAGATTGAAGACTTGTTGGCGATTTTGGACAGAAAGAGGAGTTGGAATATCGAAAGGGATTGGGAGAATCTCATTGTATATGAACTTCTTCTTCAATTAAGTTAAATAAATATCGAAAGGGGCGCTAGTTTTGGGGCCAACAGGGTGTACATTGTCCAAGATTATATGGTAAAGTGTGCATTTCAGTTTTGTGAATTTGTTAATTGCTATAAATAGTGCTTAATCAGATTTGCGTTTTTAGTACTTTTCTTTATCAGCCAATGCTTCAATTAGTGGTCACTGTTTGAGTCTTTGAGTTTCAATCATGGTCGTACTTTTTGTGTAAACCCTAGCATATCTTCACATGGTATGAGAGTTGGTGGTCTTGTAAAGAGTATCCTGCGGATATTGTGAAGGCTTGGTTTTGTGTGAGATATATAAATGATATGTAATTGATTTATAATGTCTCATATCCCTTTTCGGGATCCCACGATATCTTATTAGGCTTCTCCATCATTTGAGGCCTTCAGGAGGCACTAGGGACTTCGTGAGGAAGACGAGCCCACCTTCATCTTCACCTTCTTTTTCTTCTCATGTTTCAGATTTCAATCACTTGTTAGAGGATTTTGAAGAGTACTTGAGCATCACGTATAGGCAAGCTTACATCCCTCCTACCAGCTTTGCTACTCCATCCGGATGGGTTGGTAAGATTGATTCTCTCTCTGATCATGGAGGACATACGATATTTGGGACAACTGGTGACCCATCTTCTTCATCTCAGCTAGAGGCCTAGTGTCAGGTTTGTATAATCCCTTTGAGTCATATGAATCAAAACCCTCTCCTGTTTCTCCTTTTGGTATGCAGAATCGAGATGATTTTCAATATGTAAAATTCAATATAGGAGGCTCTCGAAGCAAACATCCTTCATCAAGTATATCTACATCTTTTGTTTCATTTGAGCATGTAAATCACTTTTCTCAAATTCCTCCCATCCCACCCTTTTATAATCCACACCTTGATTTTCTCTCTTCTCTATTCCAAAACCTGGGAGTGCACTCCACTTCCGTATTCAGCATCCTATGAGTTGGATGCTCCATCTTTGCTCTTAGCGCTTTCTCTTTCTCCATACCATATTCTACCTACCCTCACTTTACTACCTCTTTTTGCCCCATGGTACATTGTTAGGGGGAATGGCATCCTTTAACCCTGTGCCTTCGACATACCCACATGTGAGTACTTCTTTTAACCCTAGGACAGTTGTGATGGGCAATCCCCTTACTATTCCCGATCACTCACATCTCTATTCATTGACCTTTTAGATGCAAGGGTTTCTATCCTTTGCTTATCGTGTGTCGTCACACTCTATGGGTCACTTCTACGTAGGGATTTTCATCTTTTGCTCCACGTGTCCCTCTCTCTCCTCCATGGACACTCGTGTGGGCACCATGCCCATGCCAAGTCAATCCATGTCCACATTTGAATCCACTATGCATCCTTTTCGTATGCATGGTGCATACTCTGGGAT
Organism: Lygodium microphyllum; assembly: GCF_053477565.2. Classification (NCBI taxonomy): domain Eukaryota; kingdom Viridiplantae; phylum Streptophyta; class Polypodiopsida; order Schizaeales; family Lygodiaceae; genus Lygodium; species Lygodium microphyllum. The sequence continues at coordinate 15,070,295 of NC_141142.1, forward strand.
CAATTCCCAAGTGTAATCCACTTTTCCAGCCCACTCACCCTATCCCCCCTACTCACATTATCCTTCTTATATCGCTACCACTCTTGTTGCTATGGTCAATAATGCCTTCACAGATAAGATTGATTTCAAAGGATCAAATTTCACCACTTGGTCAAACTTCATGCAATAAGTTCTTGAATCTCAAGGACTTTGGGACCTAGTAGTCGTTCTTGAGTCTATGCCGGTTAGCTCACCTTGAGCAAATCCATCAATGGGGAGCCCACAATGCCACAACCAATGTTGAGCTTATGTAGAGGTTGCTTATTGAGTTCCACTCTCAGTTATAGCATTTCCTCCTTGCATCTGAGTGTTGGAGTCATCTCATTGACCCCTATGCAACACGAGATTGCATTCGGTGTATAAATCTTGACTTTGAGCTTCAAGAGTTTTCCAATAAGAAAGAGGATGATCTGAAAGTCGAGTTGGCTGAATATGTTAGTAGGATTGTTAGCTCATGTGTGAGTCTGTGTATGCCAGATGGGCTGGGTATTTTAGTTGGCTTTTAAGGCATTATTTTAGTGATTTTTGTGTGGCATTTTATGCCAGTTGGCCAACATTAAATGCTGGCTGACCAGCTACCATATTTGGCATATTTTAGGCCTATTTATTGAGGGCTCCTCCTCCTTCCCACGCAGCCATCATCATTCTTTAGGTGATCTTCCATTTGAGAGAGGAGCCAGTGCTAGTGGCTACACAACCAGTGACTCATTGTTGTATGCATCATTCTCGTGTTTGGTATATGGATTCCATTTCCCGAGCACATCTCTGAGTTCTCTTTCTTTGCAGTGTTCCTTTGTTTCTCTTTTGTCTTGCGTTCAGCAATTTATTTCAGCACTTGTCTATGCTTTGGTCAGATTGCAAGATCAAGGTTCCTACTGTGATTTTTTTGCTGATTACAAGTTTGTCTTCTCACTACTGATCAAGCCTGCGTTTTTCAGCCCAGCAACCTATGTTTTCAGCTTGTGCTTGAATTCTAGCCTGCAATTGTCAGTTTGCTACATTAAACGCTCAACTAGCTTGCATTTTTCATTTTCCATCCTTAACTATGACTGGGCGATTGTTTGCACAGGCCGTTTTTGCTCTTTTTGGCAGTTTTTGATTGGTTTTTCGTCATTTTGCAGCGATTGGACTTAGTTTTTAATCAGCTTTTTGGTTACACCACATGTGAATTCTCATTTTGTGAAGTCTTTGCTGTTTGTTTGGTTGTATTTTCCCTACCTATATCCTCTTTCCTCTATCTTCTCTTCTTCTCTTCTCCAAATGGCTCCTTCGTACACTTCTACAGATGATAAATTACATGGCCTTGACTATCTTACATGGAGTGTTGCTATAAAAGCTTGGTTTATGCAAAGGCGGATTTGGTACATTGTATGTTAAGCTATTTCTCAGCCTCAGTGCCCTTTTTCTCTTCTCGAAGATTTTGATGAGGATAACTATGAGAAAGTTGTGCTTACATGGGATTCGGACGATGCATGTATATATTTTGCATTGCTTCGGTGTATTTCTAAAGAAGTTCTACCGGTGGTTACCTCTTGCAAGACATCATCAGAAATATGGTCGAAGCTTTAGATGTACAAGGCACCTTCCCCCATGTGTGCTATGACCCGCTTCAACACATGTAGTTTGCTCTTCCAAAGGTATATCTAGTGGAAACGGTACTCTACAAGCTCCCTCGGAATTTAATAAAGTAGCCAATGCTTTGTGGGCATAGACATTCTCTACACTTGTGTCCTCGATGCTGCGTAAACATGAGGCATCTTTGCGTTTACAGGGGAGGCTCTCATCTCATTATGGAGGTTCCAATGAGGCACAACTCTTTTACATTGAAAAACAAGTTTAATAATTATCTTATTTGAAGCTCTATCGATAATACAAAGATGTATCGTGTCATCTTTCTTTATAGCTTCAGAGGAGTTAGCAACCTTACGGAAGAAGAAGGATAAGCAAAGGAAGCGAGATGTGGACTTCTTTGATGAGTCATCCTCTTCCTCAGACTCTAAATCTGATCCTTCGGTCAAGGGGAAGTCCAAGGCTTGGCCGGGATCCACTTCTTTAGATTGAGAGAAGGGCTTGATTGCCCCTTCTTCTACTGCTTTTTAGTCTAGGTGATGCGGTCATCCCTCACGACTCTCTAGTGCTAGAGAGTGTTGAGATATTTGCAATCACACCTACTGTAGCCTCTTTGTATGAGGCAGTTTAGGTTGAAGACGTGCACACTACAAGAATCCCATATGCATAGAGAGGGAAACAGCTACCCATCCAACAACTATAAAGCATTGTACTTGACTACCACTTTTTCATATATGATGAATGCAATATCATGATGCTTTCTCATTTCAGTTAGTGTCTTGGTCATTGTTAGTCTTATACACAAGATTGTGTTTATGAGTCCAAGTCTCAATCTTGGAACCTAATTCACTTGTGTAATAGGTCGTCTTTGTCTATGTCATCATGAGCTTAATCTTCATCTTCGATCCACCATAGCCACTGCTATACTCTAGATCCGACGTCTTTTAACATGGTATTAGAGCTTAGCTGCTCATGGCACTGCCTCTCTGGTCTCTTCTCACCTTTGATCATCTCTGTCCACAGCTCAAGTCTTCATTTTCAACTTCATCTTCATCTTGACCTTGAGTCTGCCATAGCCAAACAACACATACCTTTGTTGAAGCTTCTTGATCTCCTCATCTAGGCCATAACTCTTGAAGCTTTCTTCTAGGAATATCTTCCCTAAGTCAAGATGCTCCTCTTTGGCCCATCATAGCTGGACATTACCCATCGTAGAGCTCGGCATTGCGTGAATTCCAGCTCGCAGTTTTGTTTTGTGCCGCCTGCAGTTCATATATCCCAGCTCTGTGTGCGTAGCGTGATCTGGTCCGTGACCATAGGGCTTTGGAAGCCCATGAGACAAGCTTCATTCCCATTTAAAAAGCTTTAAAAATGATCAAGTATCCAGCTCATATAGAACAAAAAACCAGGGCTGCCCAGAAACCCGAACTGCAGACTCCATAGCCAGTGGAACTCAAGCTTCAGTTTTCTTCATTTTCTCACTCCTTTTGGTACACTGAAGTTACCACCACTCTGATTTGAAGATTCCAACAAGGATTTCTCATCAAGGAGGGAAATTTGTGAAGACTTTGGAAGATTTGGAGACGACATCAACACCAAGTTCTTCATTGCTACAGTCTCAAGCTCATTATTCACTACATTCTCTTAGCTCAATCTTTGCCACTCAAAGATCTACTGCAACACTCAAGCCTCTAACCATTTGGATTTGAAGGTTTAGCAAGCTCAACTTCACGAGAAGATTTGGATTTGGAAGGATAGAAGCACTCAAGTTCAACGAGAGTGCAAGTAACAATCATCATAGTATCTCTTGATACTACATACAAAGTGTGCCTTCACACTACTGTCTTGTGTTCTTTGACACACTCAAGATTAGCTCATTGCTGGTTACTCTTAGACTTTTTAAGCTGATCCTCACTAATCAGAGTACCAAGCATGAAGAATTTAAATGGATATCTTGTTCGAAGTGTAACATTACTCTTGTTGCTCATTTTAAGCATATAGAAGATGTGTTTGTCTTACCTACAGGGAATGATGGAGTTGTGAGCATTCAAGTGCTATCACTATTTGAAGAAATGCCTCCTACCTTGAAGAAAGTGCAAGAGTTTGAAGTCATTTCCGTTGCCTCAAAGATGATACTTCTGCTTGAGGGAGACATGGACATGAAGACTAATGCAACTAATGCAAGTGAAGTCAATAAAGGAGAAGACCAGGAGAACCTTGAAGAAGAGAATCAAAAGATCAAAGCAAAGGACACTGAAGCTGCAAGCAAAGTGAAGAACAAGTATAAGATCAAAAAGAGCAAGCTGGACTACACCAGCAAGAAGACCTATAATAAATTGAAGATCTATGTAAAAAGAAATACTATAAACTACAAGGGCCTACCGATCCTTAATCCAATTTTTACTAGACTTTTTTAGCTATGTAGTGCCTAGCCCTAATGCTTCTGACATAAGCTTGTAAACTCCTCATATAGCCTTGTACTATAGTCTTTGTACACTTTGTGAGGCCCCTGTTACAGCCTCTGAATGTTCACCATGTTTGTGGTATCCACACTTAGCCTTTTTTGCGACAGCCTCTGGTGTTTTGCCATGTTTTTGGCGTGCGCACACTTTGCAGGTGTTGCTTTCACTAAAGTCTCTACACACTTTGTACTTTTTGTTGTGATTGAGGAGGGGTGTTGAGATATTTGCAATCACATCTATTGTAGCTTCTTTGTATGAAGCGGTTTAGGCTAAAGACATGCAGGCTGCAGGAATCCCATATGCACAGAGAGGGAAACTGCCACCCATCCAGCAACTATAAAGCATTGTACTTGACTACCACTTTTTCATATATGATGAATGCAATATCATGATGCTTTCCCATTTCAGTTAGTGTCAGTCTTATATACAAGATTGTGTTTATGAGTCCAAGTCTCAATCTTGGAGCCTAATTCACTTGTGTAACAGGTCAAGTCTTTGTCTATGTCATCATGAGCTTAATCTTCATCTTCGATCCACCATAGCCACTGCCATACTCTTGATCCCGTGTCTTTTGACAGAGAGGGAGTGCGAGAGAGTGGTGAGATGGGGCAGCTGAGCCTCATCCACACTAGTATACAGGTGTACGGGTTCTAGAGAGAGACATTCTTGACATGTCAACCAAAGTCTGACAGATTCAAATCTTGGAGTTGGGATCCACATCTAGGTTCATGATGGACTGTTTCTTTGACAGAGAGTGGGATTGATTCCTAGTCTGAGCTCATATGAGGAGACACATTGGTGGTCTTGGCTAAAGTCGGGGAATCCATGGTCGCATATGTTCAGAGGCATTTTTGACAAGATGGTCTTGTATGCTACTGTGCGACATTGTTGACGGACATAGAGATTTGTTATGACTCTTCTCTATTTTTAGGAGTTGGTACAATCGACATCGACATTAGGTTTGCTTCAAGGCACCTTGGTGGTGGCTTAATCACCCATTGCTTGGGTATCCACGGTTCTACTCTGGTGGTTGTATGTTGTATGGACTGTGATACCTCATTATCATTTCTATCATTTTATTGTATCGGATCACCCATGATCTAAGGGAGGGTATTAGCAGGATTGTCAACTCATGTGTGAGTTTGTGTATGCGAGATGAGTTGGGTATTTTAGGCATTATTTTAGTGATTTTTGTGCGGCATTTGTGCCATTTTATGCCAAACGACCAACTGCCATATTTGACATATTTTAGGCCTATTTTTTCAGGGGCTCCTTCTCCTGATGCAATCATCATCATTCTTCAAGTGGTCTTTCATGGGAAAGAGGAGCCAGTGCCAGTGCCCACACAACTAGTGACTCATAGTTGTATGCATCATTATTGCAGTTACTTGCTGAGTTTGCCACTACTGACTCACCGGAGTCAGATGATGATTAGATTATGTTCTTCCTGAACAAGTTGCTTGAAAAATACTTCCACTTCATTCAACACATTATCTTGTTACTCGGATTACCGACCTTCTATGAGTTTGAGTATCATTTCTTGTGTTACGTGAGGCTATACAATCAAGTCCACAATGAGACTTCCACATATTCCTATTTAGAGTAGGGTCTGGTTGCCTTTTCTTTGCAAGGAAAATCAAGAGGTGGCAAGAACTCACTAGATGCGAAGGCAAGGAAAACAAGGGTGACACCCCTTCCTTTGATGGACCCAAAGAACCAAAACCCATATGGTAACAACTCCCTTAGAAAATTAGATTTTGCACACATTGCTAGAGATCGGGCCATGTGGACAACAAACCATTGCGATTGCCTTCACTCTTGTTGGATAGTCGAGCAGGGCTACGTCTCCTATTGTTGCCTTATTTGCTCCTTTTGCCTTAGTGGCCGTTGGACATATGCCATGCAGATAGTGTCAGCAACCTATATCTTCTAGTACTCTTGAAGGATTGGCTAATTGGTCTATTAACTCCTCATCGATTGGACTCTTTGCATCCATTCTTAGGTCATCCTTTGCACCTCCATCTCGGACCACTTCACCTCATTAGGCATTTCATTGGTAATGACCTGTTGATAGATGTACACAACAATGTGGCCACATCCTTAGTCTTTCCTTCTTCAGTCTTCTACTACATTCACTCATACATACACTCATTGCATTGTTATTTTCATTTAGCTCTCATTTTCTGTTTTGTTTTGCTTCGTAGCATCTCAGTAGTGACCTCGTTTTTGTAGATTGTGATCTCTCTTGCACGGTTTTGTATTTCAGCATAGGGCTAATATGCAGGTTTGCACCGGTCCTTTCTGAGCTCGAGACATGGGATGCCCATCATTCCTTTCATGCTTCATCTTCTTAGGAGATTTGCTTTTCTACCAATATGGAGGCTTCTCTCTCTTCTTTCCCATAGAGGCGAATCATGTAGCATATCTCTTGTTTTGTATTTCAGCATAGGGCTAATATGCAGGTTTGCACCGGTCCTTTCTGAGCTCGAGACGTGAGATGCCCATCATTCCTTTCATGCTTCATCTTCTTAGGAGATTTGCTTTTCTACCAATATGGAGGCTTCGCTCTCTTCTTTCCCATAGAGGCAAATCATGCAGCATATCTCTTTGATGCTATCGTGGCGGTAGCTTTTGCCTTGCTTTTTCAGTCGGGATGCTTCATTCTCATCTTCATCATGATGATTCTCGGCACCACATGAAGACCGACATTAGGCTCCTCTTCCTCCTTTAGTATCAACATTCACAGTTGAGAGGGGATTCCTACCCTTTCATGGTATTGTATAGGTTTCAACACTTGGCATCGACGTCTGCTCCTCCCCCCTCCTCAACAACAATTATATCTTTTTCTTTGTATTGCATGATTTCATCATCTTTGTAAAGGACACTTGGGCAAGTAAACGATTTCTCTATGAGAGACACTGTCCAAGTGGTACTTGTTGCATGCACATTCTCATCATCTAGCATGCTACTCTATGCATCTCATTGTGCAGAGCACACTTGGGTGGATCTTGAGGAGTCTCCATTGGCGGTTCTTTTTCCTCATCCACCTCACTTTCCTTTACTACCCTTTCCCTCATCATTGACAACCTCAAGTGATTGGGTTAGCTTGCTTGTTCTATGATGTATTGAATGCAAGTATCCCTTTTCACTCTCCCCATGGAGCTTAATCACTTAATAGGTCGAAAATTACCTATTCTTCTAACAAAAAAAGGGGGGAAAAAAAGGTTCAATGTGGTTCTATCCGTCTTTATAAGACTTGGTAGGCCACTTGGTAGTCGACGAGCACCCTTTGTTTGATGCCTTGTCCTCTCTAGGGTGACTACTTGGATTCCCTTGGTAAGATAACGATCACCTTTGTAGTCTTGGTAGGCCATTGGGTAGCTAATGTACACCCTTTGTCCGATGCATTGCCTGCTTTGTGGTGGGGTACCTTGGGGTAAAAATGGGCTTGAGTTTTTCTTTTAGTCTCTTTTTGGTTTTAGTTTGGGACATGAGAAGCGGTGTTGAGCTAAGAATTCATTACATACTAATTAGCTCTTTAAAACAGCCCCAAAATAGTAAATTACCAAAAGTTTCATTAAACAGGGAGTGATTCTAGAGAGTTTCTATGCCCCATATGCAAATCCCTAATTTGGAATGATCCTTTCATGTTTGTAAATAGACAGACTGCCCATCGTTCAGCCCCATCCTTGTCTTGTAGGTTTTGGCATTAGTCCTCTTCCACTAGTTGTCCAGTTCCTAGTGATTGTTACTACGTGGTCTACGCTATCGTTGAGCCTCCCATTGTTGTCGGTGATCAGCTCCATGATCTTTAGTACGTCGTTTTTGTGTTTTCAACACTTTTCTTTTTTAGCTTGTGCTCTAATTAGTGGTTATTGCACTCGGGATGTGTCTTTGGTGGACAACACATATCGACACCTTCCTCGGCCCGCTCCCATGAGAGCCATGAATTGTTGGAGAGCTTTGTCCTCGAGCCTTCTGTAGATTCTCTCATTCATTTACAGATTGATTTATTTACTTCAAAGTTCTATTTCTTCTTTGTTTATGTTTGTGTTTTTGCGCTTTGTGTTTTGAGTTTTGCGTTTTGTGTTTAGGGTTTGAGTTTTGCGCGTCAATGTCTTTGTGTTTTAGTCACAGTTGTACTTTTTATGTTTTCTCATTGTAAACCCTAGCATATCTTCATACCGAGTGCTTTCTATGCTCATCAATTGTTTTTTTGTTTTTCTTGAGATATTTGAATAGCTCATTTGACTTGGGCAAAAGCTATTTCCATATTACGCACAAACTCATCGGCTTGAAATTTCTCCTTTGTTTGAGAATAGGTAGTAAGAGTGGTTTTTCATGTATGATCTCAAAGGGTGTTTTACGTATAGAAGTATGGACTGTGTTGTTATAGACATATTCTATCTAAGGCAAATACTTTTCTCATTGTTGGCTGGCTTCATGGTAATAACATGTATATCCAATATTGTGAGATTGGCTATATTTTTGACCTTTTGTTAAAAGATGATAAGAAGAAGAAAAAGTAAGCTTTGTATGCAAATTTTCAAAGAGAGCTTGCGAAAGGAGACTAGTGATTGATACATCTCTATCATCCACGATGGATTGTGGTAATCTATGATGGTTGAATATTTGTTGAAGAAATATCCTAGCCATATGGGGAGACTTACTAGTGTTCTTGATTGAAATGAAATAAGCCTACTGTTGAACCTATTAATAATAGTCCATATGCCATAATTGCCATTTGTTGATTTTGTCAAGGCAAAAATAAAATCCATAGCTATACTTTCTTAAGATTGGCTTAAGGCTGGAATGGTTGCAGCAGTCCTTCAAGCTTTTGAAGATCAAACTTTATCTTTGGTACACAAGACATTCTTTAATAAATTGTTTAATGTCTCTTGAATACTTGGCCAAAATAAGTATCAGGATGAGCTATATAAGAAGCACCATGACATTTGTTCTTATATGGCCAAAATACCACGATGAGCCATGTAAGAAGCACCATGACATTCTTTCATAAACTTAGGCTTGAAATCTTTAGTAAGAAACAACTTTTTCTCCATCAATAGAAATCTATTTTTGATAATATAAGAGTTTACCTTTTCACCTAGTTGTAAACTTTTTTAAAAGATTGTAAAATCTTCATCAGAAGCATATATATTCTTCATACTAGTGAAATTTATATGATGAATCATGAATACGGTATGAATCTGAGGCCTTTTTGACAAGGCACTAGCTACCTTGTTTTGCTTCCTTGAAATATGCAATATGTAAAAGTTGAATTGAGCTAAATAGTTGACCTATCATACTTTTAAAAAATCTTTGGTTGGTTGAGAAAATATCTTAAATTGTCATGGTTAGTTTTGATGAGAAATTCTCCATCTAATAGATAGTGTCTCCGATCTTTTAAAGCTTGAATGGTAGCCATCAACTTTTTTTCATAGGTAGTAGCATTCTTTTCCACATTTTACAACATTCTGCTTGGATAAGCAACTGCATACGCTTTGTGGTTTAAGATTGTATCAATGGAATCTCCTAAAGCATCACATTTTATAAAGAAAGATTTTGACAAATTTAGTATAATCAAAACATGTTCTTTGTTGACATAGAATTTCAAAGTTTCAAAAGCTTTCTTTTCCAAATTGGTCCATCGGAAGGCTATTGCTTTCTTGGTCGAATCATGCAATGGTTTAATGACCACAACAAACCATTTAATGAATCTCTTATAATAAGAGGATAATCACAAGAAACTTCGAACTTTCTGAACATTGGTCAATTTTGTTTGAATCCCATCTTTGGATACAATATGACCCAAGTAGTGAGTCTCTTCTACAAAATATTCACTCTTAAGTTTATGTTTTGGAGTCCTTGAGACACTATTTTGAAGTATTGCTAATGCTCTTTTTCATCTTTTGAATGAATCAAAATATTATAGAAGAAAATACTTGTAAACTTTCAGTGTGCTATAAATATTCTTTCCATTATTCCATTAAAGATTGTAGGAGTGTTAGTGAGGCCAAATGGTAACATAAGAAACTCATACAAACCAAAGGCTGTCCTAAATGTTGTTTTATGAATATCTTTAGGAGCAATTCTTATTTTATGGTAGTAACTCTTCAAGTCAATCTGGTTGAATATTTTGGATCCATTCAACCTATTCAAGATATCATTACTGCTTGGTATAGGAAATCTGTTCCAAATAGTAATTTAGTTGAGAGACTTGTAGTCTATACATATGCTCCAAGGCCCATCTTTTTTTTGTACTAAGAGGACTAGAGAGCGAAAAGGTGAGGAATCAAGTCTTGTTAGACCTATTGAGAAACCCTTCACCCGCAGTTTACGTTTTTGCGTTTTTGTGTTTTGCGTTTAGGGTTTGCAGCCCCAAAAAGGGGCGCCATCCTTGACTGACTATGCCTATTTATAGGCCACTCTCTCATTCATTCCTTACGGCTGATTCATTTAGTCCATCACCTCCTCTCCAGCCTCTCCACTACCCTCACATACCTTCAGGAGGACATTGTGGTTCGTGGTTTGTGGCTGTCTTCATTATCTTCCTTGTGCTACGGCACCCTTGTTCCCTTGTATCACATTCACTCCATGATTCAATCAAAGTATCAGGCTTTGTCATCTTGATATCTCGCTAAACCATTGGATGTAAACCATTGATAAACTTTCTGGTCTCCATATTGGAAGAAACTTCATTAAGAGATGTACATTTAAGAGAAATAGTTGCAAACTTGTTGATATATGTTTCTACATTTTCTCCTTGGCATCGCTTTATGTAATCCCATTCTTATTGCACATCGGCTATAACTTTGAGCCACCAATTTAAAGCGGTATCCTTTATTTTAAGCATCCTATTCTTTGATTTTTGTGCATACTCTTCATAAGCAAAAGTAGCATCAAATTGTCTAGTAAAAGATATAGCTTTTTGGGAATCTCTCTTACCATACAAAATGTCAAACCTGATGCTCTTCTTTTTTAGCATTGTTTTCTCTTGCTAGAAGCATCTTTGGAGATTCAGCTATCGTGAAAATAACTAGTTCTTTGACTTTCTTCTTACTCTTTTCCATGGAGAGATTTTTGGGACAAGAGGATGCAGCTTGTATATGATGAGACTTTGAAGTTATAGGTTGGATGGATCCTTGAATGATAGTTGATATGTTACCCTTCATAGACTTTGTTGCATCAATAACATTGATATTCATGTTGAGGTAGGCCTTTGTAGCTGTAATACTATTTGTCTCAAAAGTCTTCTTGGTAATGAAATCTTCAAATACCTTTACTTCAGCCTATGCATACTTCAGCCCTTCTCTCCATCAAAGCTTGAATTTTTGGATCGGCGTGCAATGCCTCGTACCTTTCTATCTTCTCATAATCAGAGAAGCATACAACTAGAAAGTGTTGGGAACGTTTCGGTTGTTGCCCATGATTCTTCTCTTTGCCTCTTGACATGGTGAACCTTGATGATAATGTTGAGCCCAAAGATCTTGCCACCCTAAAAAAGTTTTTACAAGGAAGAAGTCATTGCTCTGATACCAATGTAAGTGCGGGGAAGAACGTGAGAATGACAATACTTTGAACTTAACCAACTTGATCAATTATCACCATGAAAATGAGAGAGAGAGAGAGAGAGAGAGAGAGAGAGAGAGAGAGAGAGAGAGGAATGGCGTGACATGATTTTATTGAAACAAACTAGGGGCACCAACTGCCTGTATGGATGCTTGAACCATATATAATTGCAATGAGCTAATTTGCTACAATTTTGAAAATCAGGATTTTGAAACCCTAATTTCTGCATAAATTGGGCAGTAAGCTGATTTTCTTATTTTATGCTTTGATGTGTTCAAGTTGAGTAGAAAGAGCTTTTTAAATGAGTGCTAGATAAGTATGCACAAAGCATGTGTGAGCTTGTTGAAAATGAAGAGGGAGATCTCCAATATCTACATGTGGAGCTCAGGTGCTCAAAAGTGAAAAGTAAAGGCTACAAATGATAAGTGTTTGTAGAAAATGATAAGTGTTGGATAAAATGACAAGTGGTGAAATACAGATACTCGTCTCTTTTAAAATGACACATCCTATGGTAGATGCTAGATGCCAATTTTCTAGAGAAAGAAGCTTCTATTATATTCCTTATGAAATTTTGGGATCTTTGTTCTGAACAAAATTTCCATTTGAGTAACTTTCAAAAGTAGTAACCTCCTAAATTTTAGGAGTCGCTAAATTTAGATCTTGGAGAGCTTGATTATATAGGTTTACTAGTTCGTGGTTTGTTTTTTTGACCATGAGCATTTGGTTTCACTTTTTGAAACCACTCATTATATGGGTAGTCAATGTGACTACTTGAGTGGAAAAGTCTTAGTTATTTGTGCTTTCTTGTCAATTTGATTGCCCAACTAAACTATTAATCTCTCTTGGACATCTTGTCGATGAGGGCCCATGTATAATTATAGGACATTATGGCCAGTGGCCACCCTTGAATGAAAAAATAAACATTTAACTATATTTTGAAACACTCAATTCTTATTGGATAGGAGTACAATATCCATCTAGGCATTTAAGATGGTCACTTTCTTTCTGCTTTGAATGTTCGAAATTGGCTCTACCTTGTCTATAGATCTCTCGTTTTCCTTGTCTTCAAGCTTCGTATACTTTGGCCAATTCTTGTTTTCCGTTCTTAAGGAGTAGCCCACTGCATCATATAGCATTTTACATTAGCTTTGTTTATTTACAAAGGATAGAGGCTAATGGTCAACATAGAACTTAAAGTGGGTTGATGGCAAGTAGTGCCAATACTTCTCTAATGCAAAAACCATGGGTAGGCACTCCAATTCTATCACCATATAGTTTCTCTTCCTGTCAGTGACTTTATGGCTTGCATAATAAATAGGGTGTTTCAACTTCAAGGAACATTTTTGGCATAGACCCTTCAATTGATGTATCAATATGCACATGAAACTCCTTCAGCAAATCAAGAGGTTGTATGATGGGTGCTTCAACCAATCATTGCTTCACAATATTAAAAGCTTCCTTCCACTCAAGAGTCTACAAAAGTCATTGGAAATTTCTATCGTCATAGCTTCAAGAATTGTATTGGTAGGCATCTGTTTTTGGTAATTCTGTATATAAGTTGTTTAGAAACTACAAAACAAGTCAAGAATTACAATGTCCACTAAAAAGACATTGAATACAAGTTATCAAACATTGATAATCGATGACAAATTGCTAGAAATAAGTAGTTTCAGATTGCAAGTACTTTGATATAGGTTGCAAATTACAAAATTCATAGCTTTGGAGGTTGCTATTGGCTGCTATTGTAAGCAACAAGTATTACTAGAGTAGAGACTTTGATATGTATGCTGTAGCAATTCTCAAGCTACATAGATTTCATATTTGCTTCTATATGAGTAAGAATACTACTCTTTGATATATTGTAGAGGTTTTAGGGAGAGTAGTCTTTTGATGTACTTCTAAAAAGTTGAATATTGTTATGCTATTTTAACTATATGTAGTGATTTTTATGCTATTTGCCTCATCATCTACAATGGATAGGGAACTTTATACTATCAAGAAGTTTGATAGTACTAACTTTAGTTTTTGTGGAAGGAGTAGATTCAATATGTGCTTATTAAGAAGAAGTAGTTAAGGCCTATAAGAAACATACATGGAAAACCAACATACATGTTTGAAGATGACTAGTCAGAGCTTGATACATTAGCCAAATCCATTATTAGACTGCACTTAGTAGAGGTTGTGCATTTTAGATTTGTGAATGAGGTCACTACACATGACTTATGGAAGAAGAGTTGTTAGGTGGGTGTGAGCTCATCCACCATCCATATCTTGGTTCCTTGCAAGGATCTAGTTTACTTCATTACCTCTTATCTTTTCTTTCATTATTACATATCGAAATATCAAATGCTTTCCTTCAACCATGATTAAGGGATCTTCAATATTGATGAAATAGGGACTCATTATATAGGCCTAGGGTTTCCCCCAAACCTTTGATCCTTGTTTAATGTTGGGTGGTATAGAAGGTGTTCACACCACGAGGGATGACAAAATAAGCAACAAACTCCCCTTATGCAGTCAAGTTCAATAAAGATTTATAAATTTTGAGAATTGTTGTTTACATAACTTACTGGTTCATATTGTTAACAGTCAGTTGCTTTTACTTGCTCTCTCCACCGTGCATATAAACTTACTTATATGTGTGTGAACACACCCTTATTTGTACCCTAACATATAAATACATTTTATTCCCAGTGTACCATGACGAGTTGGTACACTCTTCTTGGGGATCTCTCACTCTCACACTCAACATTGCTCTTGCTCCAGTTCTGACTCGCATTCCCATTGCATACTCATCCCAACAAACTAGTATTAGAGCTACGGCAATAGTGTGCGCTTCCCGAGGATAGCACGAGTTAGTTTAGCACGCAAGCGCGAAGGATTCAGGTTGTCATCTTTTAGTCAGTGGAGGGGCAATAGGTGTTCGTTTTGACCAGGCAACAGGTCAGGTTGGTTAGGCGCGGCTTTGCGAGGTTAGTGGTAGCCAGTAGTGTCGATGCGACAGCTTGACGGATAGTCTTGGGCAAGTGGCAGCACCCGAAGGTTGACAGAGACAGACGTGACCAATGCGGCAGAACGCATGACCAGCGTTTGTGATCCAATAGACAATGTGAACCCAAGCAACGGTAGGTAGTAGCACATGATGGCTCATGGAGACCACGCGGTAGCATGTGAGACATTTTTGATGACGTGGAACATTTTCCTAAGCCCTAGCTCGCGGGTGTAAGCACAATTCTCAGTTTGTGCAAATTTGTGTCCAAAAATTTGGGGCTTTTTCCGGATATGATGTTGCTCATGCATAACGGTGGCATTGGACTTGGAAATTGCAGAAATTGTGTACATTGGCCTTGAAAATTTTGGGACTTTTCATGTATTAGTGAAATTTCGCTTAGCTGAGCCGAATTTATTGACATTGGTGCATATTTGGACTTGAGAAATTTGGGGCTTTTGTAAAATTTTGCAAAATTTGTGTGTTTAATGCTCTCAGGAACGTGTATTAATGCAATTGGGGCTAATTGGTCAGTGAAAATTCGGGGCTTTTGCTGAAATTTGTGGATTTTGGCAAAATTGATGTATGAAATGTGCATTGTGGACGTTGCTGAAGCAATCTTGGTGCCGTAAGTAGTGTAATTTGAGTTCATTATCTCGCACTTGTGAGATTTTGAAGAAATTGCAAAGAATTTTGGTGTTTTTTGTGTATTAGAAGTGTTTTTGGGGGCATATGTATGCAGTACACATGTTAGGCAGCTCCTATCGAGTTGATGTATTGCTGAATATTCATGGTGCAGCAGTCTTAGTGATCATTTGCAGATTTGGGATTGTTGCAAATGTATTTTTGGTGATATTGCTGAAGTGGGAGTCACCTTGCAGTGATGTATGCATGGAACGTATGCTGAAATCTCAGTTATATTGATGAAAGTCATGCTTTCTACTACAGTATATATCTTTGGATCAAATCTTGCTCTCATTTCTTGAAAATTTGGGCTGAAATTAGCTGAATATTCAGCCTGTTATTTATTGTCATAAAATATAGCATTGGTACTCAGCACTTTGCTAAATAATGGCCACCAATGCTTCTAGCAGCAGTGAACTAAATCCCTTCTTGAAATCAAGAGGTTTGATGGCATTGGCTATAATTTGTGGAAGGATAGGATGCAAGGCATTTTGTTTCTCAAGGACTGTGATGATGCTCTCTTGGAAACCAAGCTTGCAGATATAACAGATGAGGATTGGGCTAGACTCAACAAGAAGGCCATTGCATATATTACAATAGTTGTGTCTGATGATGTACTTACAAACATTAAGTGTCTTGATACAACTCATGCCATATGGAAAAAGTTAATGGATACTTATGAAAACACAACTTCAATGAATCAAGTGCATCTCATGCGCAAGCTTGTGAACATGGAGTTAGATGAGTCTAAGCTAGTATCTGAGCATTTGAGTGCTTTCACAGGGACTTTGAGTCAATTGTAGGACTCTGGTTTGTAGCCTTTTAATGATAAACTGAGGCTATTTCTTCTTGATAACTTTGCCTGATAGCTGGGAATCTTTGGTTGTTTTACTAAGCAACAAACCTGCTTTAACTTTTGATGGTGTAAGGGGCTATATTCTCAACGAGGAGATCAAAAGAAAGTCTAGTGGAGAAAGTAGTGGTTTAGCCTATCATCTTGGACCGGTCAAAGAAGAGGGGTAATGCAGGAAATAAAGGCAGAAGTAGAAGTAAAAGTGAGGGCAAACATCAAGATGTTACTTGCTATTAGTGTAGGCGTAAAGGGCATAAAAAGCGTGATTGTTGGTACCACAAGAAAGAGCAAGAAAGAAAGAAACAGTAAGGAAAGAAACAGAAGGATGACAAGAAAGATGGTGACAACTCTCCCTCAAAAGAAGTTGCAAAGGCAAATGTTGCATCTAGTGTGGTCATTGAAGAGCTTACTGACACTAAAGAGATACTTGCAGCATCATGCAATGATATAGATATTATGGCAGCGTCATGCAATGATGTAGATATTATGGCAACGTTATGCAATGATGTAGATATTATGGCAGTAGCAAATGATATGCACATCACCAAAATGAAGGTAATTGATGCTTTACTTTTAGCTCATGATGGGCTGTTTCAATCATGGATAGTGGACAACTGTGCCTCTTTTCATGTTACTTCCTATTTGGAGTCTTTTTTAGAATACACTGCAGGTTGCCTAGGCAAGGTTTACTTGGGCAACAACTATGCATGTGAGATAGAGGGTGTAGGTACCATTCACTTGGCCCTTGAAAATGGCCAAGAGCTGATTTTACAGGATGTCAAATATGTACATGGCACAAAGAAAAGTCTATTGTTAGTTGGACAGCTTGATGCAAGAGGATATTTTACTACTTTTGGTCGTGGATCTTGGAAGGTCCACAAGGGCTCTATGCTGATTATTAAAGGCAGCAAAAAAGGGGACTTTGTACTATTTGCATTGTAAAGTGTTACTTGGCAAGTTTTTGGGTGTGGTTGAAGTTCATTCATAGATGAAACTTCGGCACAAAAGACTTGGCCATACGAGTTAGAAAGGCCTTTAAGTTCTCTTCTCTTTAGGGAGATTTGATGTAAAAGGCTTTGGTCTTGACTTCTATAATGATTGAATATATGGAAAAAATGTGAAGTCTCCTTATTAATTGGTGTCGTTAAGAAGTCCAATGCTCTTGATTTAGTATACTCTGATCTGTGCACTATGCCTATTAATTCACATGGGAGTGCACGGTACTGTCATTTTTATTGATGATTTTAGTAGAAAGTCATGGGTGTATGTGTTAAAGAGCAAAAAGGAAGTGCTGGATACCTTTAAAAGGTTTCATGCTTTTGTTACCACACAAAAAGAGCTTAAGTTAAAAGCTTCAATGAGTTCAAAAAGTTTTGTGAGATGCATGGCATTAAAAGGGAGTTAACAACCCCTTACAATCCTACATCAAATGGCATGGCTGAAAGATATAATCACACACTTTGTGACACTTTGTGAGAGAGTCAGATGCATGTTGTCCACAGCTAATCTCCTGTAATAGTTCTAAGGAGAGGCTCTTAAAGCTGCAGTCCATGTGTACAACTGCTCTCCCAATTGTGCATTGGAAAATGGCATTTTTGAAGAGGTTTGGTCTGGCAAGCCTACTTCATATGACCATTTGTGTGTCTTTGGTTATGATGCCTTTGTGCATGTTCGTGTAAATTAGAGGACTAAGCTACATCTTTATGGGATATAGAGATGAGGGAGAGATGGGTTATAGAGTTTGGCTTTCTCAAGACAGGAAGATAGTATGCAGTTGAGACGTAGTATTTAATGAGGCAAAGTTGCTGAAACATACTATACAGGGTGACCTTGACAAAAAGAAGGTCAAATTTCAGCATGAACAACCAGCCATTCAATAGCCATTAGTTGAAGATTTTGTTCCTTTTGATGCTGAAAATGAGCACCAACCTATTATGCTACAACCAAAAGATAATGGACAGCAAATAGATGTAGAGGATGGAATAGGACAGCAAGAAGAACATGCTGAAAACAGGTTACAATAACAAGAAAATGCTGGAAAGCAGCTACCAAGTGATGGTGTGCACATACTTGAGGATGTAGGCCCATTGCCTAACAATACAAGTCATTGGGCAAGAAGGTCTACACGTGTTAGAAGGCAGCTATAGAGGTTTCAACCATCTTTGGATTGCATTTTATTGATTGAAGAAGGTGAGCCTCTGACATTTAGAGAGGCATAGTCATGTGAAAACAAGAGAAAGTGGGAGCTTGCTATGTAGGAAGAGATGAAGTCTTTGTATGTAAATAACACATGGGAGCTTGTACCTTTGCCCAAGGATAAGAAAGCTATCCCTAACAAATGGATTTACAAGGTGAAATGTATTGATGGGAAGTCCAAGTACAAGGCATGTTTAGTTGCTAAGGGCTATACATAGAAGGAAGCATAGACTTCTAGGAGGTTTCTTTACCAGTGGTGAAGATGACTACGCTCCGTGTTTTGTTTGCTCTTACTCCATCCTTGGATTTAGAGTTGGATCAAATGGATGTGAAGACTGCTTTTCTTCATGGTGACCTGGATGAAGAGTTGTACATGAAATAGCCCGAAGGTTTTGCTATTCCAAGGAAATAGCATTTAATTTGTAAGCTGAAATGCAATGTATATAGGCTGAAACAAGCCCCTAGACAGTGGTATAAAAAGTTTGATACCTTCATGCTTAGCCATGGATTTAAACGCAGTCATGTAGATCACTGCTTATACAATTGCTCATGCAATGGCAATTGTTAGTAGTTTCATGTCTAACCCTAGCAAGCCACATTGGAAAGCAGTGAAATGTATATTCAGCTTAAAAGGTATACAATAGAAGTGTATATGCTATGGAAAGGGTACACTAGGGTTGCAAGGATTTTGTGATTCAGACATGGCAAGAGATCTTGACACTAGAAAATCTACCAGTGGGTACGTCTTTACTTTGGCTGGTGGGGCTATTACTTGGTGTTCAAGGTCGTAGAAAATTGTTGCAGTGAGTACTACAGAAGCTGAATATTTCAGCCACAGAAGCTTCTAAGAAAGCTATTTGGCTTGGCCATTTGGTCAAGGATTTTGGTTTCTCTTCACGTACTCTAGTTCTTGGTTGTGATAGCCAGAGTGCCGTATGTTTGGCTAAGGATGCCATGTTTCATGCACGTACCAAATACATAAATGTTTGGTACCACTTCATTCATCTGGTCTTGGATGATGGTCTTGTCACACTGACTAAGGTCAAAACCCAAGATAACCTTGCAAATGTTCTCACTAGGAGTTTTGCAAAGTCTTAGCATGAGCATTGTATCCAATTAGTGGAAGTTGGCTATCTTAAGGTACCACTTCGGGCCTTTAAGTGGGAGGTTGTTGGATGTAAAGTCCCTTCAGGTGTAAAGTCCCTTAATTTTGGTGTGTATAAACTTACTTATATGGGTGTGAACACACCCTTATTTGTACCCTAGTATATAAATACATTTTATTCTTTGTGTACCGTGACGAGCTAGTACACTCTTCTTGGGATTCTCTCACTCTTACACTCAACACTGCTCCAGCTCCATTTTTGACTCGCATTCCTATTGCACACACATCCCAACATCGAGCATTGTGGGGATACTTATAGTGTGATGTGCATAGATTTTTGGATGTTTTTTATTTATAAAAAAATTCTAGTGTGTGTAAATTTGTCAGTTAGCAAGCTATGGAAAAGCTCACAGACACAAGAAAGACTGAAGACATGGACGTGTAGGATTCTCAACAAACTTCAAGGAGGCACAAGACCAAATCTAATATCAAGGAGCCGATTTCGTCGAGCAAATCTCAACTGCTGCCTCAAGCTCTCTACCATTCCAACATTAAGAGTAATGGCTACCCAAGAATTTCAACCATCTCCCAAACTTCAAACTCTTCATTGACAACAGATTAAGATATATTTAGGAAATTTGGAAATCATTCAAGTCCCATTTTTTAAAATGAATGTGAAATAGTATTGTTTTTGTTTGATTTGATCTATTAAATGTTGTGCCATACAAATATCTCTCTCTAAAAATACAAGCCTTATGCGTGCACACACACACACACACACACACACACACACACACACACACATATATATATATATATATATATATATATATATATAGAGAGAGAGAGAGAGAGAGAGAGAGAGAGAGAGAGAGAGAGAGAGAGAGAGAGAGAGAGAGAGAGAATTGTGGCACCATTGGAGCATGGCCTTCAACTTTAATTTACCTCTATATGTTAATGTCGTCGTTTGATATAGAAAAACAACTTTAGATGATTTGATCTATCAAATGTTGTGCCATACAAACATTTATCTCTACAACTAAAAGTCTTATGGGCATGATTGCTTACACACACACACATGCATACACATAATCATGCGATCTACTAACAAGCTCAGGGACTTGGAAGTAGAGCATTGTTCGAAGGTGCATGTGCATGGCTTAGAGGTTGGTCAAAAGCTAGCATGGCTTAGATGCATAATGCATGTGATCAGGGGCCCAATATTCAGGTATGGCTCTTAGACTCAAATTAGAGGCTATGGGTGCTAGTTACAAACCCCCCTAAATCAAGAATGGAAAGGAGGGAAATTAAAAAAGAAGTGCAATTCATTTTGGATATAAAAGGACCCCACACAGTTATTTAATAAGTGATGGAAAGGTACTAGACTGATGGGATGGGAGGAGCTAAGGTGGGTGAAGCTCCATGATGTAGAGAGAAAAGAAGAGGGAGGAGAGAACTCATGCAAGTATATAGAAACCGAATGAAAATGACCAATTGATTGATTGTTCTGAAAGTACAAGAACTAGGGCCTTATTATATAGGCCTAGAGTTTTCCCCAAACTTTTGACCCTTATTTAATGCTAGGTGGTATAAAAGATGTTTACACCTTTAACACACATACATGCGTATGTAAGGCATGTTCACACACGGGGGATGATAAAGTAGCTAACACATCTGATTGCATATTATGGGTGGATCAGTAAGCCCGAATGATGTTACTAAAAACTCATACAAGCCAAAGATTTTCTAGAAGGCCGCCTTGTGCACATCTTTTTTTTGGATGTGTGTTTGAAGATACCCACTCCTTAAATCCATCCAACTGAAAGTTGGAAATCCTTCCAACGGGTCAGGGACATCATATTTGCTTGGAATAGGAAAATGATTCTTATTGGTAATGTTCAAGGCAGGGTAGTTAATACCATGTGCCATGAACCATTCTTCTTCAAGACAAGTGAATAGAAAGGGGATGAATTAGGCTGAAACAGCCCCTTGTCTAATACTTCCTGCAGCTGAGTCAACTTCTCGTTGAGTGGCACCTCCCTTTGTATGGTGGCCGGTTCGATGGGATACTGTGTGACACCAGATCAATGGGATGATTGCCAGGCCTCTCATTGTAGGCAAAGACTTAGAAAAACAATTTTTATATTGCTGCAAGAAATCAATCCTTTCTTTATAACTTATGTTCAGTTTCGTCATCACTTTGTACTTTGAATAAAGCATGATCATCTGCATCAGCCCTCTTGGTCTCCTTAGATTCTGAAGCAACATCATCCATTTGATCCCCATGCACTGCAGGACCAAGCTCCAATCCCTCCTGCGCACCATCGATATATTGTGAAGCATCTCCTTCAATTGATCTTAGTCCTTCAAAAAAATCTTTGCTCCATTCCAGGTGAGACCATCATTTCTGAATACATTTTCTGTTTGGCTGGATTTAAGATTTAAGTGGTTGCACTTTGAGCAACTGTGCACTTATCCCCTCAAGGAAGTTGGTGATGTCTCAGCAACAGAACTATGAAACCAGCCTTTGGTGAGTCAAGGTGCAGTAAATCTTTACTTTGCTAGCACTTAGTCTTACGCAAAAATTCAGCTTTAGAAAATAGAATAGATAGTGGGGGTTTAATGCCCCTATAGCAGGTCATACACACAGATTGGCCCCAAAGCTTGGTGCCTCTTGCAATATTTCTTTATCATGACAGAAAGATCATTAAATGTTGAAGGTTTTGGGTGACATCGGATCTTGTGAGAACAACCTGATTTGACAAAATCTGTTCTCATAAATCTCTTCATCAAGCCCTAACCTGAACAAAATTGCTAGAAACAGTCTGGAAACTGCACAAACAGCTCCAAAAGAGCTTCACCTTGGTGTAATAACCAGCCTTTGCCCAAGCTCAAGATGCCTTTTGCTCAACTTAGGACATTTCTGTCCAACCTTGGCTAGCTTCGCCGGCCAGGCTAAGAACAGCCTCATGCTGTCTCACACATTGGTACAGCATGAACAACAATGGGGAACTTCTAATCGGCCTTTGTTGGTGATAGAGAGCTGCTATTGGCAATAAACTTGCTCCTGTTGGCAATGGATTCATCTGGACAGCCATGCCCAGCCGTATAATGATCCCTGATAGTGGAAAAGTTGCATTCTACCATAATCTTTTGAATTTCATAGCTTTTTTTTTCCCATTAACACATCTTTTCAAAACAACAATTAAATTCAATACTCTAATTTAATTTACACAGCCTATTATTCATTCAATTCAGGTGTGGAGTGTGAAACTTTGACATAATAAAAATGAAACTCTGGCTTAGATTCTTTCTAATACATGTATGAATGCCTGCACAAAACTTCTATATCAAGTAACTCATTGTTTTAGTTATTTTTGTCTTTTGATTATTATCTTAATTATCAATGGATCTATGTATGCTCAACACAACTAGTGCAATTTTTGGAGGTGCCATGAGAGAGTGCCAAGTTAAATCATGTCCCTGTTATATAATGTACATTCTCTTCATTTCTATACATCCTTTCCTTGCACATTCATCAGATTGTGTTATTGTGCGTGTGGTACACTCTACGCTTTTTTTGTTTGCCCTAGCATTTCCTCACATGATATCAGAGCTGGGTGCTCTTGAATAATGCCTTAGCCTTGATTGAGAAAACTTGGCATTCAAGAGCAAAGCAAAACAAATTTAAAGCCTCATCCCTCCACCAAGATACTCCCCTTAGAGTCTCTTCCCATTCATCATATTTTTCTATCCTATAGGCTCTCATGGAGTGATACTCATAGTCATCCTCCATGGTGCAAGGGCAAGATGACTTTTCAAGGGGCTTCTACCTTGTATCCCAAGAATAATATGTGGAAACCTTGAGAGGTATCTAGAAGACACAAATCAATAGCATTCTTCCATATGTAATCCTCCACCATGTTTGGCACAATAAGTACATTGGTTGAAGCTACCATTTGGAGGACATGCTGATAATGGGGGACTTTCATTTGTTTAGGCACACAACCTGCAGGTTCCATCTTTGTCTTTCATCAGGGGGAGCTTTAGGTGCAACAGTGGTGGGAATCCTCCCCCTTCAAAACCTTGCATCCCCCCTTCAAAACCTTGCATCTTAGGGAGCTCCGACCAAGGTTGTCCACATCCGACGGATGGGTCAACCCTGTCCGACCCGTCGTGTCCCATCCGCTGCGTCCAGTCCCGTCCCGACCCGTCCGGTCCATTCGTTGTGATCCCATTTGCGATTGCACCCCGCCGTGAGTCATGACCATTATGCCGCACGCGTATCCCGAGGCCAATAAAGTTTTAAACGGTCACTTTTTTGACCATTTTTAGGCCCTTTTTTTTTCTTATCTTTCTTTTCTTTTTTCTTTCTCACGTTTCTTTTCTTCTTTTCTTTCTTACCTTTCTTACCTTTCTTTCTCTTCTTTTCTTTCTTGAATCTTCTCTATTCTTTTTTTCTTTCTCTCTATTCTTTTCTTTCTTTCTCACGAAGACTCAAGAGAAAAAGATTAAGGATTAAAGTTTTAAACTAACCTCTCCCATGGATGATGGGCCACCATTCAAATTTCTGAATTTGAAATCTCTCTCTCTCTCTCTCTCTCTCTCTCTCCCTAAGGGCCAACCCTAAACCCCAAAGCACTCTTCCTTTCTTTAAAATCTCCCCTCTCCCACCATCTCATTCATCCTTTCAAGTTCTCCACCCCTCCTACTCCTTTCAAGCTCTCCATCCTTCCTACTCTCTCAAGCTCTCTCCTCGAGTCCTCCCTTCACCTCTCAACCCTTCCAACCTCCTCCTCCATCAAGCTATAGCCTCTCTCTACTCCCTCAAGCTCTCTACTCCTTCAAGTTCTCTACTCTTTCCACTCCTTTCTTCAATCATCTCACCCTCCACCCGTGACCCTCTCGGCTCTCTCTATACATCATCAATGGCACCCCCTCTCTATGAGGCTTTTCGCTTGCATTGTGCCTACTTTGAACGAGTGAAGGAGAAATCCAACACTTGCAAGTGGCAATGCAAGCATTGCCCAAAGCTCCGAATCTCATCCGTCACTCGTTTTCTTATCCACCTTTGCAAATTAGGAGGGGAAGCCACACCATGCCCTGGTATTCCCGATGATGTTTATGAAGATTGTCGTCGGAAATACTTGCCATTGAAGCGACACAAAGGCCTTTCAAGGGCAAGTGAGGAGGTGATCTCTCCCGATCATGAGGTCTCGGATGCGGAAGGTGATCCCTCTCCAATTGTCTCAGTTTCCTCAGTTGGAGAAGCCTCTTCGATCCCATCTAGAAAAAGCCATTCGAGTGGTGCACCTATGCCCAAGAGACAAGCCACTCTTGCCCAAGCAACGGGGCAAGTTTCCAGTCCTCTCTCCTTTCTCAAGGAGAGGCAAAGACAAGCAGAAATAGAGATTGTACGCACCATAATTGAGTGCAATCTCTCTTTCCATATTCTCAAAGTGGATCGATGGAAGTGGATGGTGAAAGTCATTACTGCCGTTGGTCCATGCGAGGGATGGTACGGTGTCACGTACAATGATATGCATACAGTACGGATACTCTATCCTATCCGATGGATGGAGTGACTGAAAAAAAAGGGTGATCATCAACATCCTTGTCTCTTGCCCACTTGGCACATACTTTCTACGAGCGGTGGATGCGGGCACAAGGTGAAGGAGAACCACGGGCTGGTTCATGTATCGACACATACCGCAAGCCATCATTGAGGTGATGCTTCTAAATCCATTATTTTGTAATCTCTTTTTTTAACCTTTCAAATTTATTCTAATTTCATCGTGTATAATCTTGTAGGTTGGGCCGCAAAATGTGGTGCAAGTTGTCACGGACAACGCCTCGAATCGTATATCTATGGGGCGGAGACTTGAGGCCGAGTTTCCATCCATAGTATTGATACCATGCGTTACACATTGTCTAGATCTTCTTATGGAAGATATAGGCAAGTTGGAGTGGGTGGTGAGGATTGTCAATGATGCTTGCACAATCGTTGGCTTTGTCAACTCTAAGGTCCGAGTTCTTGCGATATATCGCTTATACTCGGACTTGGAGTTGAAGAAGCCCTCGAAGACTCGGTTTGCGGCCACGTCGCTTCTTCTTGAGTGTCTTTATAACGTACGCAATAAGTTACAAAAAACGGTTGTGTTAGATGAGTTTAAGGAATGGCTTGAAGGAGAGTCCACATCAAGCCAAGTGGAAGTAAAGGCCGTTCAAAGGCTTTGCTTAAAGGAGGAATTTTGGATGGATGTGAGGAGTATTATCATTGCGGTCACTTCCATCTACAAGGTGCTTCGCATGACGGACATGGAGGGGGCTACTATTGGCCTCCTCTATGATCTTATGGTGGATGCGATGGAGGAGATATAATCATTGACCATCTTGGATGGGGAGGCCTCTTCTTCATGGTATTGTTTTTATTTTTATTTTTTAAAGATGATTTATGTTTCTTTTTAGTTTTAGAATCTATATTTCATATTGTCTCACACTTTCTTTTTAAATTTCACCTCTAAATCTCTATCATCTTACATCTATTGTAGATTACATTCTTTTTTTGACAAAGAAAAGATGGGAGTGGATTAAGCGACCCATACATGGGTTTGCAGCACTCTTGCATTCCGCCTTCAAAAAACCCTCTCTCTTCATGGATGCCAATGTCCTTTCCGATCGTGATGCCTTTTTTCCAAAGGCTTTGGCGGAAGAGCACTATGGTACCTTCCTCCAAGAGCTCATTAATTATAGTGATGAAAGGGGCACCGCTTTCACATCTACCATTTGTTGGAAGCGGGAATCATTGGTGAAGCCCATTTTTTTGTGGGAGTCATTTGGCTATCAATTGCCTCACCTCTAAAGAGTAGCCTTACGCATTTTTGCACAGGCTTGAAAATCTCTTCTCTTTTTTCATTTAATTCTAGTTAAACTTACTTTTTTTTCACATGGTTTAGGATTGTTCGCCGGGTGCATGTGAGAGGAATTGGCCTGCCTATTCCCTTGTGCACACGAAAATTCGTAACAAGCTTAGCACACGACAATTGGAGCAACTAATTTATTGTCGCTCCAATTTACGCATGCTACGCAATATGCATGAGATGTCTATGGCAAGACAGTGGCAAGACAGGTATCGTATACTTAATTTTTATACTTTTTAGTTCATAACTTTATTCATAGATCATGAAATATATTTAAAGAAGTTTCATTTGTTTAATCTAAGTTTTTCATGCTTTAAATGTATAGATAAATGTGGATTCACTCAAGCTCTCCGCTAGTACAGTTAAAAGTGTAACTTGTGAGAGAGACTTGGAGGAGGAGGAGCAAATCTTTAGGGAGCTTTACTTGGAGCTCTAGGAGATAGACCGGCGGGTCTCTCGCACTCATGCACGGCATGCCTGTGCTGTTATTCACCCTCGTGCCAGTAGCAATGGAACTTCCACTTCGGCATCCACATCGGCTGTCCGTGATGCTTGTGGGGTCCTTAGATGCTACATGAGGCGTGGAATTGGCTCGAGAAGTACTCTTAGTTCGGCCCAGGAGGACATACCTATCACTGCCTCTCACCTAGAGCTTAGAGAGCCCGAGTATGATGACGAGGGAAATGTCATTAGTGAGGGTGATTTTGTTGAGGAGGGTGATGGCTCCTCAAGCGATGATGAGGATGCTTCCACCTTCGATGCCGAGAGTGATATGAGCACCTAGAGTAATCATGTATTTTGATTCAGATTGAGCCATGGATGATGGCTTTTATCTCAATCCATGTTTATACACCTTTTTTGTATGAGATTGCACATCTAGCTCATAATAAAGTTGTTGGTTTCATTATTCATGCTACATAGTACACTCTCGAGTCTTGACTCTTGTTTCAACTCTCTTTTTCACTTTTGACTTGAATCTCTAAGTTTGTTTTAACTTGTAAGTCCAAACATTAAGCATAGACTTAAAATTATATGTATTTTTTCTTTCAGTGGACGTAACATCGGACGTAGGTCCAAGATTTATTAGTTCGATTAGTACCGTACTAGCATCAGACTGTACTAATTGGACATCATCGAACATGACAACCATGGCTCTGACATAGGAACATCTATTCATACATATCAAGCTTCTTCTCTCTCTTAGGTAACCACACAGTTCGATTAGTACCGTACTAGCATCAGACTGTACTAATTGGACATCATCGAATATGACAACCATGGCTCCGACATAGGAACATCTATTCATACATATCAAGCTTCTTCTCTCTCTTAGGTAACCACACAGTTTGCTAACATGTCTATGCCTAAGTGGAACATCCTATACTTTTCAAGTAAACTCTTCACATTTTGGTGACATTCCTCCAGTGCCTATGTTGAGCACCTCTGAGCTGCATGGAGTGCCTAATTGACCACCTTCTTATGTTTGGCCTGTTGCACATCCTCATCTCATTCCTCACCCCACCTTGTTGCTATGACCAAAAACGTGTTTTATGACAAGACTCGTTTTAATGGGTTGAATTATGCGGTGTTGTCTAACCTTATGTGGCATGTAAAGGACAATCATGGGCTGGCCACTTCCATCCCACACTACGGACTTTTTGTTGCTATCATCACTCTCTGCAAGTCATTGTTAACCATCACCGTTCTTCTGCTTTGCTTTCCAGCCATCATTGCAATGCCTTGTTGTTTCCATTGGTATCATCTTCTTCATTGCAAGAGAGAGCCACTGTTGATTGTACTGGTTTGGGCAGAGATATGGTTGGTTCTGGTCTTGCTGCTAGTTGCTACCCCTAGATCTTGTGTCATGCATCTTGGAGAGTTGTTGCTATCATCTCATCCATCCACAAGCTGTCATATTGTTACATCTTGGGCTTCATGGATGGTTCTCCATAACATTAGCCACCAGTCTTAATGGCTTCCAAGAAAACATGTTGAATTCCAACCCTTATTAGTTTAAACCTCTTTGAGGTCAACTCATGTATCATAAACCTAGATAATATGACTGATATTCAAGAGCTCCATGTGAGAGAACTTGCATAGGCAAGGCCTCAGATCAACCCTAAGTGTCCTCGTGCCATAAAGTAAGAGTGTCCATACTTGAGAGGTATTTGAGACTTTCTAAAAAAAGATATGTATCTATGCTTTCTCTCCCTTTGAGGATTGAGAAGAATGACGTTGCTCTCGAGATATGAATGTATCTTTAAAAAAAGTTGCCAAAAGGTAATGCTCTAGGTGTTATAGCTACCTTATCGTTTTCTGTTAGACCAAGTGCATAAAGTTGCTAGAAAACAAGTTGGCTATCAAAGAACAGGCCATATCTTGAAGCTAGGTCATGCCACAAATTATATAAATGCATAAAATAAATATAATGTGGGTAACCAATCCACAATTGCAAGGGAGGGTATAATGTCCTCTACCATGTAATTGTACATCCTTGGACATCATGGATAGGCACTTGCAACATTGTACAACTTGGCGTCAGTAGGTGTAACATGCCTTAAAAGTTAGGATGGCTAAAGGGTCTCATATGGTGGTATGGGGTGCCCATTCTTGTAGTAGAGGTTGGGTTCATTTACTGCTGGCTCCCAAGCTCTAGGGTGAGCCATGTTGGGTATATGGCTGGGAGCTGAGCATGATCTCCATTTCTTTTTGCCCGTTTGCATGCTTCTATGGCTTGTATCGTTTTATGTGTACTAGATGGATGCTAACAAGATGGTACATTGGTATCAGAGCTTCACTCTACTTTTCAATGCGCACTGACCACATGCACAAAACCATTAGAGCTCATAGGATTGTGATGGTCTAGCTTGGCATGCTCTTTCTATGTAGGGTGGTATGGGATGCTCATAATTGCACTAGTACCACGTATGAAAGATTTCATACTGTACCATACTTTAGGTACAGTACCTTACATATGAGTACCATAAGGTACCAACTTAATGGATACATCTTTTCTTGTTTGAACTGCACTTTGGGATGAGCTAAATGCTCCTTATACTAATATGATTCTCCCATGAGATTAGGTTATTTGAGATTCAAACAATTTCTCTCAACCATCTCTGTCTCAAGCCCACACTCATCTTATTTGTATGATCATTCATGTATGATGTATCCACTCCCATCTATGTAGTTGTAAGTTGTAGATAGTAGTAGCGCATGTTGCACATGCAACATCAAGTTTTGGCATGTTACCCTTAAGTATTCATCTTATTTACTCTAATAGCATTGCTATTTAGACTTAAAACGTCTATTCTATTATCCTTAGTCCAAAATAATCAAGTTAAAATTTTTTTGGTACCAATATCGTACCGTACCTTATAAAGTCTGAAGTTATCATTTAGTACCATATTTTTATCATACTGTACCGTATTGTACCTTTTGTACCTAACAACTATGGGGATGCTACTAGCAAGACAAGAGGGCAAGCGGGCATATGTATCATTGTGGTGGGAGGCAACTGCAAATACAACATTGCCAAGTGGATATCTGCATTGAGCTTATGGAAATGAAAGACTTGTCCATCATCAAACATCAATATGCCTAAAGTCTTCACAAGAGCTTGGATCACTAATGGTTTGTAATGTGTTCTTTCCAATTGCATTGTGTTGCCCTCTGATGGTGGTCTACTAGACCACTGAGCATCTGGGATGGCTCATGCTTTCTTGCAATACAGATTAAATGAGCCAAATAAGGGCAGCTTGAATTTTCCGCAAGGAGCACAAGAAAACTTCCCTGTCGGTAGCGATCCAGTGCCTGTATGCTTTAGTTGATATTCAAACAGAAATTGCTGCTAACAGAAATGACCAAGACTGAAGTTGAGTGAAGAATTCACCCTGCTCTGTGTTTTTAGAGCACTCAATGGTGATGAAAGCTTTTGCTATTTTATTTATTTGTTGCCTCATAACAAAGCTATTGATAGGAAATGCCTCTATCTCTATATATCAACACTCTACTGGAATTCCTCTTCCCCAAGAGTAATTGATCATATCAAACGGAAAATCTTATGTTTTATTTTAAGAAGTTTAAAAATTCTGCTGTTGTATAACTCGGGTTCTTAGTTATGAGTGGCCCAAGCCATGAGCTTCTGTTTGATCCAGAATTGATACAGTCATGCTTAAAAAACTGTCCATGCAGCGGTAGCATGCTCTTCACCAGAAGATGGGGTAGTGGAAACCTCAGCAAACTGATGCATATGCTTGAGCATACACATCATGCTGGAAGCATGAAGAACCTAAAGAGGCACTGATTGGTTAACCAACTGCATTGTGTTTTTCAGAATTAGCACGGGATCACTTTCAAGATTTATTGTGTCTGATAAATCGATTTTGGTACCGGTAAATGAGCTTCGTGCATCTAAGGTATGACTGCATAAGATTGCAACAATAACATCAAGATTACTTATTCATGCTTGAATTGGAGTTTCAACATTACACAAACTATATGATGGAAATTTCAGAAACTTTGCTTTTGTTCTATTGTTAGGGTTTGAGGCCTCTCCAGTGAGGATCAATGGTATACAAATAGCTGGAGGTCCAGGCATCTTGGAACCTGTGCTTCCACATGATACAAATTTTTGATTTCTTATCAATAATGTACATTCACCAGTAGTGAACACAGCTTTGTTCGTGGTTGTAGCATAGGCATGAGCTAAAGGTAAGGTGCTATAGTTGTGTCTTGTCTTTGATACCTTCTGAAATAACTAGTGGATTTTAACAAATAAGGCTAGGCTTATTGCCGGGACCTGAAGATTGGGATTGTAAACCTCTTCCATTTTATCAAAATAAAAACCCTCTTTCTATTGTAAATTTGGAGGTTTCAAAAAATGTCTATTCTATATTTGACAAATGAAACTTTTTGCTGCTATAGAAACATCTAAAGCAATAGCACATCAACATGTTAACTGAGAGAGTGTATTAGAAGAGAGAAATCTTTCCTCAGTTTTGAGAACTGAACGTGTATGGAGGCCAACAAGTATTCTAATTTACACATGGCTCTACCTTCTTATAAAGCTATGAAAAAACATGTCAAAAAGCCCCATCTGGGATGATTTTGATGTCTTCACATGTTTTCAATCAATAAACTTTTTGGTGAAATTTTAAAGAAGTGCAGATGTGCATATGCTGGAGTATTTTTGCCTGTTCATTTTTTCTTTGTAACTAGTTTCTTTTAACCAGTTTAAGTGTTCATAGACCAATTTCTCCTAGGATGCAATAAGGTTTTGGCATTGAGTTTGTATATTTAAAGTAGAATAACACATACCATCTTTTTGTAATGCATGTCCAAGTGTAATATGTGACCCATCCATGTGACCCCATGTAGGTTTTTGCAAGCATAGCTATTTTAGTGGGTGGCTATGAGTGTGTGGGTGTGAAAGACGTTGGGTTGATCACACTTTATGAGACTTTTAGAGCCCTGCCTTGCCTAAGTTCATGTACTTGGTGTGGAGGGGCTCTACCATGAAAACAGTGCAGCCACACACAAGTCGAGGCTTGTGTGGACCCCATAGTACAACACAAAATATGGGGAGAGTGGATGAGAAAAAAGAGAGTAGTTGATTGAAAATACATTTTGAGAGAGAGATGGATGGCTAAACAGGGCCACATATGAGAACTTGTGGGAGTCTACCTAGTACCACTATTTTTGGTGATACTTGTTTCACTTGTTGGAGACCCATAATTTTAGGAACACAAGTCAAGCAGTTGCACCACACTTGCTAACTTGACTTCATTGACCATGCCTAGGTAAATTGACCTAGGTGTGGCCCAACTCTTATTTAACTTATACATGCTTTAATGTGGGCCCTAACTTGAATGTATTGGATCTTAAAGACTTATAAGTGTAGTTCAGTGAATTCATCCATGCAAATAAAAGATTATAAAAGGCAACACTTAAGAAAATATTACATAAGCTAAAATGTCAAAAAATTGGACATCATGTGAATCCATGTGCTATGAATATGCCATTGAAAATTAGTGTATCCATCTCATTGATTGATGCATAAGCTTGCTACCATTTTTTTGTATCAATCTCGACACATAAAATATAAGGATGACATCTATTCAAACTATTGGACTCTAGATGTTTATATCTCAAAATTGCATACTCAGTTACACTTATCCATAGTGGCCTTGATATTGTTGCTAGGCAATCTATGGCATGAAGCTCTAGAGCACATCACTATAGACTATCCAAAAGTCCAAAGAGGGCAATCATGTAAGCCACCGAAATATGTGATGGCCCCATACAACTACGCTTATGCATAGTGGCCTTGATGTTGTTGCTAGGCAATCTATGGCATGAAGCTCTAGAGCACATCACTATAGACAATCCAAATGTCCAAAGTGGGCAATCGTGTAAGCCACCCAAATATGTGATGTACCCATACAACAACAATCAAAAAGTCACTACAAAACATGGCATGCTTTAATTTTGTTTGAGGGCTGCATACAATTGTAGTCTTGACAAGTAGCTCTATTAATCACCATATTGAAGGACTCTTTGCTCTCAAGAAGGTTTCAATCGATCCAAATTGATGGCCACTTAGATGGCAAGGTATTGCTCATTTCAAAGGACATGCTTGATCCACCCAGTTTGAATCTAGGAGGCTTTATACTTGTGATGTATAAGCCAACTATGCAATGTCTCGAAGAATGTGGTTTGCTATCAAGTGCAAATGAGGAGGTTAAACCTTAAACTCACAAAGATGCAAAGAATCCCTGTGAACCACCTCTCCAATGTTGACATCTTGCAAAGTACCTTAGCAAGCTTGCCTTAGCTTCCTTAAGGTTCTTGATGCCTACACTCATAAATACCCTTGCCTTAGGAGATTAGCAAGCTAATCTATGTGTGCCATCTCCACCTTTGTGGAAATTTCTTCAATGTAGGCATGCCTCCTCAATACTGCTATATGTAGAGCACCATGTGCTTTGCCTTATATGCAATTCCTTTACTAGTAGAGCTAGCCAATCCTAGCCATCTCGCAAAAGATGTAGTTGGAAAACTATAACATACTTTTGGGCCTCCTCACTAAACTTGTGTCATGAGATATGGTTGCTTGTGAACTAATTGGCAGCATTCACGCTCATCTAAAGAACCAAATCAAGCTTGACTTTTTGTTTTTACAAAGCAACAATCTTGTTGGGGTAGGTTAATCATGTGCGATAAGTTCATTTGGTAAGAAGGCCAATTAAATATACTATTTGCAATACTCCCATGTATAAATTGTAAATAGACATATGCCATTGATCGTGATATGTTGTGTTTTTGTAGATCTTTCTATTCATCTTATTACGAAAGTTAATGTGGTTGGGATCCCCATCTTAGAATATTGATTTGGATATTAAAAGGGATAATGCAAGCCATGAGAGATTTATGTGGTTGGGATCCCCATCTTAGAACATTGATCTCAATATTAAAAGGGATAATGCAACTCATGAGAGGTTTATGGCAAAGGTTGATGTATTTTTTGGGTGTCCCCCTATAGCAAATGAGTTGTATGAATATATGACTAGCCCTCATCCTTCTCCGATGCAGACAACCACATAGACCTTGCTGATAGGCCCTTCTATATCACTGCCAATAGTAGTAGCATTACTTGTTCTTGGTGAAACTGCTCCATTGTCCCCATCAATGAGGTCGTCCCAAGAGACTGCATGTACGCATGGACATCGTAAGTATATGGAGAGAGGTTGAGGTAGAGGAAGCTTGGAAAGTTGTTTTGGCCATGGGAGCAACCTCTTACAATCACCATGTCATTAGCACAACTCCTCTCCATCGCCAAATGAGGGTGTGGTGCCATACCCTCATACAGGGGAGATAAAAAACTCCCCTGATTGAGGGAGTGGTGCCACACCCTCCTTTGAGGGAGTCATTAAATTCTCTCAAAAAGTTCATTGAATGAGTGTGCTCATTCAAGGGAGTTTTATATCTTCTTTGTATGAGGGTACTGCACCACTCCCTCATTCTAAGGAGTTCTAAAAGCCACCTAAATGAAAGCTTGGTGCCACACCCTAATTCAAAGAAGTTAAGAGACTTCTATGAGAGAGAGAGAGAGAGAGAGAGAGAGAGAGAGAGAGAGAGAGAGAGAGAGAGAGAGAGAGAGAGAGAGAGAGAGAGAGAGAGAGAGAGAGAGAGAGAGAGAGAGAGAGAGAGAGAGAGAGAGAGAGAGAGAGAGAGAGAGAGAGAGAGAGAGAGAGAGAGAGAGAGAGAGAGAGAGAGAGAGAGAGAGAGTCTTGTAGGTGCGGTCAATGGTGCTTGTAAATAAGTCTAATAAACTATAGCAAATAATAAAAACATCGTATGCTTAGAATCATTGTGTCCTAAATGCATGCTTATAAGGATGCCTTGCATCCATACAATTTTATAAGGACATTGTTACCCATCGGTTACTCTTTTTTTAAGATGATGTAAAAAAGGAATCAAATTTACTGTGTGTATATATGGTTATCACATCATCCATATGGAGATATCAAGAAGCCATCAAATTGCTCTTAGAAAAAGCTATTGTGAGCATGCAAGTGTGAGTATGTACGTGTGTGTGTGTGGGTCAAAGTGAATATAGATATTTGTCAAACTTTACTAGTAAGAAAGAGAGAGAAGAGTATGCACACCTGAGTGAGTGTTTTAGAAGAGGTCCATATAGTATTTATTTATGTGTGTGTATGAAATAAGAACCAAAAGCATATGCCACTATGAGAAGGTGTTGAAAGATATAACATAGGCTAAGTCTATATCCTATGTATATACTAAATAAAAGATACGCTATGTGTGAAGTGACTTAAAAGTTAAAAGGTATCTATCACTTTGAGAGATACTTTGTGTGTATCTTGTTGATGATTTTTGGTCAAAAACCGGTTCATGCTTGGATGTTGAAAGCATGGGGTTTCTTAAGCTTAGGTCTAGCTTGAGTAGGGGGCTTGCTTGAGGAGAAAGCATAGGGCCAACTTACATTCACATGGCCAAGTTATTGAGAAGCACGGGGCTTGAACTGTATCAGAGCAAAGAATAGAAAGAGAAGAGTTTTAAAAATAGCTTCTTATGGTTATAATAGAGCTTGAAGCTTGAAAGTTCAACACGAAGGTAGGCCAATGTGTTCATTGACTATTCGTCCCTGTCAATGCGCATAGTAGGCCTAACGTAATCAGATCATGATAGCAAACGTGCCACCGTGGTCCATTTTGGATTAAATAGCTTAGCTTTTTAAAGCTTAACTAAGCCTTATCTTTTTAAAATAAAATCAACCTCCTCTCTCCTCGTCCCCCCCTTCCTCCTACGGCTACCCACTTATCTAGATTCACATTAGCATAGAGATGAATTGTTGGTTTAGACGGTTGTCTTTACATTGAGGGAGACCAAACTTGTTATTTTCAAATTGCTTTCACACTTAGATGATCTTGAACCACTTATTTGCAAACTGGTTCACAGACATTGCGTTCACATTGTACGAAGTTTGAACTAACTATTTTCAAGGCAAAATGGTGGTTTTTATGCAATTTTTGGATGACTGTTTAGATGCAAAAAAATGTTAGAAAATTTTCAAAGAATTTATTGTGTTGAGCTTGCTTGGAACTTCATTTTAAGCACAAAAAATGCATAAAAATAACAAGGAAAATGGTCAATTTTAGACTTGTATTTCAATGCTTTTTGGACCATACATGCGCCATTTGAGCCCCTTTTTCAGTGTTTCTTGTTGGATAGTTGATGTATGGATGTATGTGACAATAATTGGATACATGAATGACAACCACATCATTGAATTTCAGTATATGTGTATTTTCTTGAGTATTTTTAATGCTTTTTGGTCTTGGATTTGAGTGGTTGATGCAAGTGACTTGTTCGAATGCTTAAATAGTAGTTTGACACATTGCATATTGCTAGTTTCTAAAAAAATTACAAGTGTCATAGTGTCAGAAATGGCACAAATTATTGAAATTGTTGGTGACAAGTTGTTGAAGGACAATTATAGTGTATAGTCTTATCACATGGAAATTTTTTTGATGAAGAGAGGTCTATGGGAACTCATCACAAGTGAATATGAATGCCTTGAACTTCTTGAAGAGTCCATGGAGGAACAAAAGAAGGCCTACAAAGACTAGATATGTAAAAACAATAATGTTTTACATTGGGTGTCTATATGCATTTTAGAGACATTGATCCTACACATCAAGAAGGCTAGTACATAATGTAAAGATGCTTGGGAGATCATTGAGAAGATGTATGGTACTTGTATAGAGATAAGGAAGATATAGGTTAAGTAGAGATTCTATGGCACATGGCATAAAAATCGAAGCATTAGTGATATGGTAAAGCAAATTACGGAGGACCTTTCTTCAATTAATGTACTTGCGGATGATGATGATTTGGTTTCTATTACTTTGAATGGACTTGGATTTGCATACAAGTCCCTTGACACCTCTATTTTTTTGAGAGGTAGCTCTATACCCGAATTTGAGGAGTTGGTTGCTTTATTGCTTATTGAAGAAATAAAGTTGGGTCTTAATGAATCTAGTAGTGGGAAAAATTATAGTCATGATATTGTATTCTATCATCAGAGGCCATGGTAGCTTATCCAAAGCTAGAGGATCTTCATATGGTCATATATATCATGGAGTCAGCTTTTCTCATGGTCATAGGTCTTTTGATCGTAGAGACCTTATGCCTACAAGCAGGGGGAGATCTTAGCAAAAGAAGTAACCCATTGTTACTTTGTCAAGCATAGAAGTGGAGTATAGAGATATAGGATTGGCAACATGTGAGTAGACATGGCTAAGATTGCTTCCATGTGATATGGGGATTAAGTTAGGTGGTGGAGTTATCATATATTGTGATAACATTGGTAACATTACGCTTGCAAAGAACCTAGTCTATTAGGTAAGGACAAGGCATATTGAAGTGCAATATCCTTTTATTAGAGAGAAAATCATTAATGGATAGATTGACTTGGTACACTTCAAAATCAATGACTAAGTCACGTATATCTTTACCAAAGCATAGTGTAAAGATAAGTTCAAGAACTTTAGAAGTGTACTTAGGGAACTATGTCTGCAAGCTCATTCAGATCTTGAGAGGGGAGTATTGAGAAATATAATATGGACTAAGTCTATATCCTATGTATGTACTAAATAAAAGGGAGGATGTGTGTAAAGTGAGTTGAAAGTCAAAAGGTATCTATCACATTGAGAGATACTTTGTGTGTATGCTATTGATAATGGAAGATAGAGAAGAATGAAGATGGATCGAGCCTTCATATCTTGTGCCATCTTCCTTTTCTGGTGCACATCTAAATCGAATCCTTTCAAAAGGGTCACTCGATATGGATAATGGTGTTAAAATGAGACGCATATGTAAAGTATGTGTGTGCATGTGTGTGTGTGTGTGTGTGTGTGTGTGTGTGTGTGTGTGTGTGTGTGTGTAAAAGAGGATTAAGGACTAGTAGTATAGAAGTATATGTGTATTTGTGTGTGTGTGTGTGTGTGTGTGTGTGTGTGTGTGTGTGTGTGTGTGTGCGCGCGCGCGCACGCGCGCGCGCGTGTGTGTAGTATCACTATTCTCTTCAAAAAGTGAAACATATAGAATTACCAAACTTTTAATTAATTATCTCAAATTCAATAACCAATTTCAAGAAATTTAGAATTAACTTTTCATAGAAAAAAATAAATATACATACATTGAATTTAAGACTTTTTTTCTTAAAATGTAGATTTCAACTTGGAGGATGTATGCATATCAAATTTTCTTTGAAAAGGAAAGTGGGGGGGGGGGGGGGGGTGTGGAGAAAATTGATTTTGTCAAAAGTAGTTCCTTGGAGTAGTCTTTCCAAGACTTAGATAAAGGGTCTAGCTAGTACCTACATCACGACAATAGAAGAAGGTGAAAACCTTGTCTTCTAATGTATATTGTATGTGTCACCTCATGGGATGCAGTTGTCATCCTGGTTGCACCTACAAAGATGCTAGAAAACTAAGCCCTAATGATATAAATAAAATTTAAAAGTGTCAAGGACTACAACACATTTAATTTTATCAATGTTCAACATACCCTTGGGTAGCTCATAAAAAACCACTCTCTTGTAAGGATTATGGTAAATAACTTTCCAATGTAGTTAAGAAAATTAAATTCAATCACTATATTAAAAAAGATTCAAATTAAAATCTAACTAAGAGGTCTATGTAGGTAAGGGCTATGGTTTTTAGAAAAGAAATTAATATCCCCAAAACTCAACTAGTCCTAGATGAAATGCACAATCATTTATTGATCACTATTAAAGAACAAGATAAGTCTTTTCCTCTCTTTGACTTGATAAACAA
Source organism: Lygodium microphyllum (assembly GCF_053477565.2). Classification (NCBI taxonomy): domain Eukaryota; kingdom Viridiplantae; phylum Streptophyta; class Polypodiopsida; order Schizaeales; family Lygodiaceae; genus Lygodium; species Lygodium microphyllum. Next base: position 15,109,049 of record NC_141142.1, read on the forward strand.
ACATATGCTTAGGATAGCATATCCATCGCTAAATTAATGTTAGTATTCTTAGAAAACTAAGTAAGTAACCATGGCATAAATACATTTATAGCACCATGACTCAAGCATAATGTTAAGCAACTAGTATCATCCACAAATAATTAAATATCTCATAAACTTGTGATTGTGAGTCAATTTGGAGAGAGAGAGAGAGAGAGAGAGAGAGAGAGAGAGAGAGAGAGAGAGAGAGAGAGAGAGAGAGAGAGAGAGAGAGAGAGAGAGAGAGAGAGAGAGAGAGAGAGAGAGAGAGAGAGAGAGAGAGAGAGAGAGAGAGAGAGAGAGAGAGAGAGAGAGAGAGAGTGTGTGTGTGTGTGTTACCTCAAAGCAAAACTAAAGTCCACATGGATCTTATAGAAAAAAGAGCATCTTAGTGATCTCCAAAAAGCTATATTTTTTATAAAAATTACATATGAGAGTGACTACGTAAAATGGAATAGTGATAAATCTCATGGTAGAGGAATGTAGTACTATGAATTCAATATAATCAAACACGATAAAGATGTGTTTGGAAGAGAGAGAGTGACCATTTGTTGCCTCCAAGGTAGATAGGTAGGCCGTTAGTGAGAACTAAAAGATCTAAATCTATATCATAGGTGTCGACAATACTCCCTAGTTGTTATCCATACCGCCCTTTCAAACATAAGATTCACCTTATTCTATTCCATTTGTGTTTCACCAACATCTATAGGCTGAACAACAAATGGCAAATCATAAGATGGGAAAAATATAGTAGCAAGTTATAGAAGTGCCAAGATAGGGGTGAGAGTACAAAGGTGGTTAGCATGGAGGAAAGAGGGTGTAATTTACAACTACAAAAACACTAATAGACTCTTCAATAGTAGAATTAAAGCAAGAAAGTAAATACTCAATCCTTTTTATATCTCAAGAATATAAAATAATAATGGTGGATTATGTAACCTTCATTTCATCTAGTTCAAGCAAGGTTAGAACCACCCGAGAAAACATATGGATTCTAACCATATGTATACATAATGCATTATAGAAGCATGAAATCTAAGGTAAATTACATGTATCGAGTTGTACTTGCTATACACAGTTCAAACGACCCAATCACAATTAGAGAAGAAGTACCATACATTCTAATATATAGTTCAATCATATACCTATTGTCAAAATGTGCAGAGGCTTAATATTAGTATTATAAAGCCATTATTATGGATAGATGCTTGTGTAAGGTCAAATATACGAGGGCTTATGAGTGTTATAGCATGTATGCCAAAAGGAGGCAATTATTATAAACAAGTGCTCATATTAAATAATATGAGTATAGAGAAATAAATATAATCACTGTAAAAAATGATTAAATGATTTAAGCCATAAGTACAATGGAATTCTTATAAAAATGTTTTGCAAAACATGTTGTAGGTGTCGTATGGCATAAATTATTAGTAATCCTTTGGGCATGCTAGATCTTCGTCATTTAGCTAGCTAACTATTTGTCCCTTGATTTATACTTATAAATATCTCCTTGATATATGGTACATTCCACCCTCCAAATGTTGGGGTAAGTTACCAAGAAAAATTTTAAGTAGATAAGAACTAGTGTACCAAAAGGTTTCTTACTTATGCGTGCTAGACTTAATTCATGGCCTAGATATATTAACTCTTTTTGTATGCACATTAATCTATGTTCCCTAGTAGTATTTCACACACACACACACACACACACACACACACACACACACACACACACACACACACACACACACACACACACACACACACACACACACACACACACACACACACACACACACACACACACACACACACACACACACACACACACACACACACACACACACACACACACACACACACACACACACACACACACACACACACACACACACACACACACACACACAATGATTATTTTCACATGATGATTCTTTCTAAATCAAAGTATGTGTACACACTAGTTAACTTATTAGACTCTATACAAATATATATTCACACCAACTAAATTATCCAATGATAATAAACACTACCTACTAATTCCATACACTAGTAGTCGTTTTAGATAGAATTGATATATACAATAGGCATTTTGCACACCATGTAAGTCCCTTGTGCATAATATTGGTATCCCCCAAGATTGAGGTTAGTCATTCTAGTATCTTTGCCCATAAAAATCCAACATGCGACCTTATATATGTCCATCACACAATTTGTTGTGCTTTAATAGCTCACATAATGGCATGTCCATTGACAAGTCATGTGTTCCAAGTTTTCTACATTTTACGAGAGATGATAATTAATATGTTGGTCTATGAGCTTCAACTCATGCAATGGTCAACCACAATGTGCAACATGTTGTTATCTCCCATGAAGAGAAATCAAACTACTAATTAAGGCATGATGACTAACCTGGCAGGGAAATCAGCATACATGCAGTGTGTACTCATGATAAGAGCTGCTAAGCTTCACCTAGTATGTTGAAAATATATTTTGACATACTTAAAAGAATCATTATGCAAAAGTATTCCATTGCGGGACATCTCTATCAAACATATATATAAGTGGCCAAGTTTATCAACCTCTGCCATATGAGTATACGACCACTGCTTTATGATGTAGCCTTCATAAATCTCAACACTCCTACATATACTATGATAATCAAAAGAACATGCCAAAGTTGAAGTCGATATAGCCAAATGCCCCATACTGCTATAATTGATACAAGCCATTGGTGATACTCCTATGAGCACTCCTGTAGAAGCTTGCATACACTGCATTACTTCTATTTAATTAAGCACAATATGATGAATAATTGGACCAAATTTTGTATGTGATTATTAAGATAGGCTTTGTGGACTATAATGCGTTGGTGGGGCTCTGCCATCTACTACAAAATCCATGACCCGTATCATATGTTACAGAAAATCAACAAAAGGTAGACATAACTATTAACATCAACCACCATTTTTTGACAATGTCAAAATGCATACATAACCATATGAGCAACATGAAATATTTTGGGTTACCAAGTGCTCTATGACACTTATGCCATTAACAAAAGTCTATGTATAAGTGACTGACTATGTACATATGCTAGGCATGAAATGCTATGGAATGGCCTATGCATTATGGTAAGAATCACACTACATTACCACATCCATCCTAGAGTCGTGATAAAAATTTGGATGATGGGCTAGGTGCAAAGCTATGACTAAATACGTGCAAGATGTATCCATCTACAATATCTTAATACTAATAATCAAAGGTTCACTATCAAATCAAACCTAGAAGTGATGCTGAGCTTCTTTTTGGATGAAGTTGGAGTGATACGACTTCTGTTTGCTAATTATAGCAATTATGACTGCTCACTTATCCTTGTAGATGCAAGAGAAAAAGAATTATTGGCACTTTTTTTTACTAAATTTGAAGTTGTCTTGAAGCTTAATATAAGGAGAGGAAACCAATGGTGCTTAATTTCTACCCAAGATTCCTCAATTGATTTAGGGTGCAAGGACAAGCCTTTTCACTCATCACTTTCAAGGGGAATCCCACCCAAAGAGATAATGGTGTAGTAGTCCCTAGATTTAGGTCTTTATTTTGTTGAGATGGCAAGCTCAACATGCAGACATTGATGTTGGACCACCTGACTAGATGGGTCTGCACATCTACACTGAGCACATCGGTAGTCATTATGATACTCACATGGCCACTAACTTATCACTTATTATATTTAGTTTGTTACACCTACCTACTGTTGGCATAGATATAGCAACAGTCGACTAGTGTAGTCAGTTATGCACTGTTTGGCTTAGTAGGCCACTTTCCTTTATGATGTATCTTATCTATACTTTGTGTACATTGTATTGTGTGAAAGAAGAAGAAGAAACTAGTAAGAAAACATTTTGTCCTCCATCTCTCTTCTTGTGTTCTTGAGTGAGTTTCCTCTTGTGTATACAATGTGTGTTTAACATAGCAACTCGAGCAAATTCCCCCACCACGCGATTCTTGATATGGTATCAGAGCAGTGCCATTGAGAGAGGCTAGTTTTGAGGCTGAAGCGAAGCAGAAGAAGAAAGGTTCAATCAAGCAAGAAACCGGTAATAATCTCTCCCATTCTTTCACTCTTTCTCTTGGATATAGTGCTTGTGGAGGCACCGAAAGCAGGTTAGAGTGAAAATCTCACATTGCTGTGAGATTTGCTGTGCAAGCAGAGCATTGTATATTCTGCAAATGAACTCTTTAGGGCTTTCCTACAGTTTTTTTGGGCATCTGAGGGCCATTTCACACCCCGTTTAAGAGCTGCAAGGTTGCGGACAACAGTTTCAAGGTATCCTATGATTTCAACTATATTGATCGAAAGTGGGTGCATAGGTTACATATTTTCAATCTGTACTATTTGAGGTGTTTGCCAAGAAGCAAACATAAGGTTTGTGTGCAAACAAGTTACAAATTACATGTACTATTGAGCAATCAATGAAAAAGATTGCTTAGTGTATTACTATGCACTTGTTATGAAAGGTTGCAGAAGACTAGCTTGTTGTTTTGTATCATTTTTTGTGATAATGGCAAAGAACAGTGGAAATCCCATCATTAAGAAGCTCGACAAGAATAACTACCCTTCATGGAAGTTTCATGTGACGAATTTCCTTATTGGAAAAGGCCTTTATGAGTTTGTTTCAGGTGAAGAAAAGGAGCCCGAGTTGAGTATCCCTACAACTCTAGATGAATTAAAGGCGTGGAAATAATGGAATGTGAAAGTAAAAAAGGTGATGTATTGGTTATCTACAGCCATTGATAATACTATGTTGGGACATATCAGGAATGTAGAAACTTCACATGCGGCTTGGATAATTTTTGAGAACATGTTTTTAGTAAATACAAAGGCACGAAAGATTCAACTCAAGTAAGGGTTGAATACCTTGAAGAAAGTGAAAATGTTTGTTAATGAGAATGTTTTGAAGGTGAGGAGCATTGCAGATGCTTTAGCAATGATTGATGCAATGCTTGATGATGATGATTTGGTTTCATCCACTTTGAGTGGCCTTAATAATGAGAAGGCTTGAAAATCATTCATCACTTCTGTATATGTACGGAAGCTATTTTTAGATTTTGATGAGCTAGTTTCTCTCATGATTATTGAAGAGATTAATATGATGGGTGACTCATATGAAAGAAGTGGTGAATAGTTCCAAGCATTTTACTCAAGCTGTTCGGAAAGGAGACGTGGTAGATCCTCTTCGAGTGGCCATGGTATGGGACGTGCTAGTGATAACTAGCAAAACAGGTTAAATAAGCAATTTGGTGAAATGCAGGTATTAGGAGGCCAAGGAGAGCTCTAGAGGAAGAGGTGGATGGCATAATAGAGGTTATGAAAAATTTGCTAAGAAGGATGATATTTGTAGTGGTAACTTGCAGCAAGGAAACTATGCATCATCTTCACGACAGAATGAAGACAAAAATGAGCATATATTTATTGTGCAGTATATGATGAATGCAGTTATAGGAAAGGGGACACATGATGATGTATGGTATGTCAATTTAGGTGCATCTAATTATATGACTAGTCATGTGGAATGGTTTGGAGAGATGTAGAACTTACAAAATCCAAGTTATGTGCATACGAGTGATGATTCATGCCACCCAATTTTAAACATTGGAAAGGTTCCCTTGTCCTTGCATGACGGTCAAACAAAGAGTCTGACAGATGTATTACATGTGCCATCAATAAAAAAGAATTGAGTGTTTGTTGGCCAAATGGTAGAGCAAGGGTTACAGATTCGATTCAATGCAAAAGGTTGTTTTGTAGAAGACTTTAACGATAAGTGCAGGTTGGTTGCAAAAGAAAGTAGAGTTGGTTGCATGTTCACTTTAGATGTTGGAATTTGTGCAATGGATGCTGTTATGTATGCTAAAGGAAAATGAGTGGTTGTAGACATTGAAATATGGTATAATTTCATAAAGTGTGTGTACCCATGTCAGTTTGGTAAGCAGACAAGACAACCCTTTTCGCATGATAGAGATGTGATCAGAAATATACTTGATGTTGTGCATACAGATGTTTGGGGGCCTACACAGAATGTATCTCTTGGTGGCAACAAATACTTTGTCACATTTATTGATGATTGTTCAAGGAAGCTATTGGTATATTTTATGAAGGAAAAGAGTGATGTATTTGAGCACTTCAAATCTTTCAAGGAAGCTATTGAAATAGAAACATGCTTGAAAGTTAAGTGCTTGAGATCGGATGGAGGGGGAGAGTACCTCTCTAATGAGTTTAGTGGCTTCTTGAGGACTCATGGGATAAAGAGGCAATTTACTTGCAAGTATACTCCACAACAAAATGGGGTTGTAGAAAGAAAAAATAGGCATATTGCAGAAGTTACATGGGCATTGGTGGTTGAAAAGAATATGCCAAAATATTTTTTGTCTGAAGTTGTTCATACTACTGTATATATTATGAACAGAACTCTCACAATTGCAGTTCATGGGATGACCCCTGAAGAATGCTTTACAGATAAGAAGCTCGATGTATCACACTTGAAAATATTTGGCTATGTTGCATATGTTCATGTGCTAGATGAGCTGCAGAAGAAGCTTGATCCAAAGGCTAAAAAATGTATTTTTATTGGATACTCTGTAGAGCAAAAAGGGTATCGTTGTTATAACCTTGTTATAGGTGAGTTCAAAGTGAGCATGGATGTTATTTTTTTAAAGATAACGAGCAATTGGTATGCACATGTTGGTGATGTATTAGATGATGATAATGATCATGATAGTTATGTGCAGAAAGAAAAGCAAGAATCACAGAGACTTAGTGGACTAGAAACATTGTCTGGTACTACATCTATAGTGAGCCCTTGGTTTGGGAGACTAAGGAGGAGCCCCACATCTTCAAGTGGATCTACAAGTGTTGCAAGCAAAGACAAAGGAAAGAAGAAAGTGTTGGATGGTAATGATGCATCTACTAGTCATTTGGGACTTGATGGAGATTCTAGTGGTTCACAGAGTTTGGATGATGGATATTCTAGTGGTTCAGAGAGTTTGGATGATGATCTTGGTATTCCTTTAGTCAGGACACCATGTGCACAAAGAGCACATAGTAATGTAAAGGCTCCACTGAATGATCTAGTGGTACACAGGTCTAGCAAGGTCGGATACACTGTTAAAAGATTTGATTTTGAAGGTTATGCAGCTCACCACTATGCTTACATGGTGAAGGTAGTTGAGGATGTTGAGCCCACTTGTTTTGAGGATGCTATTGGTCATGCTCATTGGGATGCAACAATGGATGAGGAGATGGTTGCATTAGGAGCCAATAAGACTTGGGATTTGGTACCCCTGCCTAAGGGCAAGAAAGCTATTGGCTATAAGTAGGTTTACAAAGTCAAGCATAATGCAGATGGTTCGGTTAACAGGTATAAGGCTAGGCTGGTTGCAAAAGTCTATGCTCAAATATATGGCATCGATTATGAAGAGACATTCAGTCCAGTTGCTAGGATGGCAAGTATTAGATGCATGATTTCCTTTAGTAGGGGCCAAAGGTTGGAGTTTGTAGCAAATGGATGTTAAGAATGAATTTTTGCATGGTGAATTGCAGGACGAGATGTAAATGGAGCAGCCATTAGGTTATGAGGATTTAGAGCATTCCACATATGTGTGCAAGTTAAAGAAGGTGCTCTATGGGCTGAAGAAAGCACCTAGAGCACAGTCTCACAAGATCAGAGATTATCTTGTCAATATTGACTTTTTTATTTCTGATGTTGATCACTCACTTTATGTGAGAAGGGGAGATGCAAGTTTGGTCATCACAGTCATCTATGTGGAGATGACTTGATTATTATACGTGACAGTGACAACGGGATTGCTGAAGTTAAGGACTTCTTGAAGAAGAAGTTTGAGAGGAAGGATTTGGGTGAGCTGACATAATTTCTTGGTATTGAGGTGATCAGATGTGATGATTGTATATGGCTATCCCAAAGGCAGTATGGCTTGGATATGCTATCCAAGTATGGTATGATAGCATGTAAGCCTCTTTCAATACCATTGGAGTAAAATGTGAGGTTGAGTGTTGACGTTCAGAATGAGATAGAAGACCCTACTATGTTTAGGAGGATAGTAGGGGGTCTAATTTACATGACTATCACAAGGCCATACTTGAGCTATGTTGTTGGCCTTGTCAGTCAATTTATATAAATGCCTAGAAAGCCTCATTTGGATACATTAGACATATATTGAGGTATGTGAAGTCCACTTCACATTATGGACTTTTTTATGAGATAGGTAAGGATGTGCAAGTGTTTGGATACACATATGCAGATTGGGCTGGTAGCATGTCAGTCAGAAGATCAGACAAAGGATCGACCATAGTGGATTCATGTTTTCCCTTGGTAGTGCAACAATTACATTCAGCAGAGCAAAAACCAACCTACACTTGCTTTATCGAGTACATAGGCTGAGTATAGAGGTGCTTCTATGGCAACATATGAGTGGTATGGCTGCAAAAATTATTAGGTGATTTGGATGTGCAGGGAGATGGTCCAATTGTCATTCATTGTGACAACATGAGCAGCATACAACTAGCTAGGAACCCAATATTCCATGCTAGGACAAAACACATTGAGGTGCACTACCACTTTGTAAGAAAGAAGGTACTTACAAAAGAGATTGACTTGATATATGTCAGCATACAGGATCAGATAACTAACGTTTTCACAAAGGCATTGGGTGTAGAGAAACTTCGAAAGTTCTAAAGCTTACTTGGAGTTGTAGAGATAGAGTTGAGCTTGAGGGAAAGTGTTGAGATAGCAAGCTCAACACGTGCGGACATTGATGATGGACCGCTTGGCTAGATGGGTCCACACATCTACACTTAGCACATTGGTGGTCATTATGATACTCACATGGCCACTAACTTATCACTTATTATATTTATTTTGTTACACCTACCTACAACTGGCATAGATATAGCACCAGTCGACTAGTGTAGTTAGTTATGCACTATTTGACTTAGTAGGTCACTTTCCTTTATGTTGTATCTTATTTATACTTTGTGTACATTGTATTGTGTGAAAGAAGAAGAAGAAACCAACAAGCAAACGTTTTGGCCTCCATCTCTCTACTTGTGTTCTTGAGTGAGCTTCCTCTTGTGTATATTGTGTATATAGTGTTGTTTGGCACAGTAGCTCAAGCAAATCCCCCCATCACGCAATTCTTGATATATTTAAGCCAACATTTTTCTTAAGTCTAGCAAAAACATGGGAATCATTCAAGGGAAATCCTGCCCAAATCAACCAAGTGGCCCTACTCCCCACCAAAAATAAATGAAATACCACATGCTAAAAAACAAAATAATGAACTCAAGAGTATATTAAGAGAGGATCGATAAGAATAGATTCATATGTGTATGCTTATGTTAGATATGGCAATGTGTTGTACCATATAGCAAAGCATATTCAATCTTGATTTGAATGGATGCTAGACCAGAAAAAGCACACTTTGTCATGGCATAGTAATTTGTTTTTATGGAAATTTTTGTGTCAAAGCCACTTTTTATGTCAGCAAGCTATTGTGAATATGTCTCTAAAACCTGAGACACGGAAATATAAATTTTCGGTAGAAATCAAAATTCCTAGGGTTTTAATGAAACATATCTTATGAGAGGATCCATAGCAACCATAAGAACCAATTGGTTGATGTGGAGCTAGAATTCATGGTTATTTATAAATATAATAATAATGCTCCAATAGCATGGATATGGAGGACCCACAACTTTTGTGGAAACCACTTTGTTAGTGCAAAACCTAAATTGGGAGTTTCATGTGTTTATATAATTTATTAATCTTTCAATAAAACCATATTCAACTATCTTGACTAATTGCCAATAGTAGGGCGAGTGAAAATATGTGTGTTTAGTATCACTCTTCCTTCAAAGATTGAAATATATAGAATTATTGAAAATTTAATCAATGATCTAAAATTTAATAACTATTTTCAATAAATTTAGAATGTAACTTTCCATAGGAAAAAACGATTATACATACATTGAATTTGGGATATTTTTCTAGAAATGTACATTTCAACTTGGGGAATGTATGCATATCAAATTTTCTTTAAGAAGTTCAACACTAGGGAAAAAAAGGAAAAATGAATTTGTCAAAAGTAGTTCCTAGGAGTGGTCTTTCTAGGCTCAAGTAGATGGAGGGTCCAACTACTACATGAATACATACAATAGAAGAAGGTGAGAACCTTGCCTTCTAACTCACATTACAGGTGTCATCATGGGATCTGATTGCCATCTTGGCTACACCTACAAAGTCGCTAGAAAACTAAACCATAAGGAGATGCATGAAATTTGAAAGTGTCAAGTACTACAACATATTTAATTTTATGGATGTTTAACATACACTTGGGTAATTCATAAAAAGACACTCTCTTGCAAGAATTATAGCAAAGCACTTTTCGATGTAGTTCGAAAAATTTAGCTATTAAACCACTAAATTTAAAAAATAAAAAATTCTAACTAAAAAGTCTATGTAGGTAAAGGTTATGCTTTTTAAAAAAGAAATTAATACCCCAAAAACTCAACTAGTCCCTGATGAAATGCACAATCATTTCTTGGCCACTATTAAATAACAAAATACTTTTTCATCTCTTTGAGCTAATTAAAAAACATATGCTCAAGATAGCATATCCTTAGTTAACTTTAGTATTTCTAGAAAACTAAGGATTTAGTCATTGTAGTAATACATTCATAGCACCATGAATCAAGCGTAACATAAATCAAGTAGCACCATCCACAAATAATTAAATACCTCGTTAACTTGTGATTGTTAGTCAATTGAGAGAGAGAGAGAGAGAGAGAGAGAGAGAGAGAGAGAGAGAGAGAGAGAGAGAGAGAGAGAGAGAGAGAGAGAGAGAGAGAGAGAGAGAGAGAGAGAGAGAGAGAGAGAGAGAGAGAGAGAGAGAGAGAGAGAGAGAGAGAGAGAGAGTGTGTGTGTGTGTGTGTGTGCATGTGTGCGTGTGTGCGTGCATGTGTGCACGCATGTGCACATGTGCATGTGTGTGTTGTTTGTGTTTGTGTATCATTATATCAAAATACCACTAGGGAAATAGATTAATATGTGTACAAAAAGGGTTAATCTTTCTAACCTGTGAATTAATTCTAGCACACCCATGAGTAAGAAACCTTTAGGCAACATTTGGAGGGTGGAATGTACCATATATCAAGGAGATATTTATAAATATCATTCAAGGGGCAAGTAGCTAGCTAGCTAAATGATTAAAATTTAGCATGGACAAAGCATTACCAATAATTTATGGCATATGACATCTGCAACATGCGTCACAAAACATTTTCCCAGGAATTCCATTGTACGAATGTGCATCACTAAACTTTTCACTTTATGATTCTTCCCAAATCAAAGTATGTGTACAGACTAGTTAACTTGCTAGACTCTACAGAAACATAGATTCACACCAACCAAATTATCCCATGCTAATAAGCACTACCTTCTAATTCCATACTCCAGTAGTCGTCTTAGATAGGATTGACATGTACAATGGGCGTTTTGTATATTGTGTAAGCCCCCTTGTGCATATTGTTGATATCCCCAAAATTGAGGTTAGCCATTTTAGTATCTTTGACCATACATTTCCAAGATTGAGGTTAGTCATTCTAGTATCTTTGACCATATAAATCCAATATGCCATACTAATATAGGTCCATCACACAATTTGTTGTGCCTAATAGGTCACATAACAACATCTCCATTGACAAGTCACATGTGCCAAGTTTTTAATGTTTTAGTAGAGATGATCATTAGTATGCTCGTCTATGAGCTTCAACTCATGTAATGGTCAACCACAATGTGCGACTTGTTTTTATCTCCCATGAAGAGAAAGTAAACTACTATTAAGGTATGATGACTAATCTAGCATGGAAATCAATGTACACATGGTGTATGCTCATGACAAGAGCTACTAGCTTTCACTTAGAATGGTGAAAATATGCTCTTATATAGATAAAAGGATCATTATGCAACATTATTCTACTGCGAGGTATGTCTATCAAAAACATATGTAAGTGGCCAAGTCTATCAACATGCAATATGAGTATCCTACCACTACTTTTGTGATGAAGCCTTCATGAATCTCAACACTTCTACACATATAAGTGGCCAAATCTATCAATGTGCAATATGAGTATACTACCACTACTTTGTGATGTAGCCTTCACGGATCTCAACACTTCTACATGTCTATTAAAAACTTATATAAGTGGCCAAGTCTATCAACCTGTAATATGAGTATACTACACTACTTTGTGATGCAGCCTTCCCTAATCTCAACACTTCTACATGCACTATAATACTCAAAAGACACACCAATGCTCAAGTAAATATGGCCATATGTCTCATATAATAATAATCATTGCGTCATTGATGATATTCCTATGAGCACGCCTATTTGAGCCTACCTACACTACAATCCTTCTAGTTAATTGAGCACAATAGGAAAAATAATTGGACTTCTATATGTGATTATAAGGAAGGCTTTATAGACTACAATGCACTGATGGGGCTCTGCCACTGCTACAAAATCCAATAGCCATATCATTTGTTACAAAAAAGCAACAAGGGTAAACACAACTATTAACATCAATTGCTATTTTTTGAGAATGTGAGAATGCATATGTAACCATATGAGTAGCACAAAAGGTTGTGCATTACCAAGTGCTTTATGATGCTTATGACATTAACAAAAGAGTATGTATTAGTGATGGACTATCTCTATAAGCTAGGTACAAAAGGCTATGTAATGGACTTTTGTATATAAGTTAGGTACAAAACACTATAGATATAAGTTAGGTACAAAAGACTATGGCATGGCCTATGCATTACGATCTAATTCATAACCATAATAGGTAATACTGGGATTGTTCAGATATGCTAGGCCAAGCCCCATACCAATAGCATGTGATTATGAAAGCCTAACATATACAAAAAACTAGAATCCCTATAGTGACACAAATGATGTATTTATGAGAAGTAGTGTGCTATGATGTGATGTATGATGGATGCCATATGAAGATTTTCTCATGTGAGATGTGGTGTTGTAACAAGTTGATGTGTCACATTAGTTTGGTTATGAGTTAGCCATGATTGGGTGTGTTTTTCAAGAGTTGACTACACAAAAAGCAACCCTTGAGCAATGACATATACAATCTCCAGGGAGTGATTATCAAGCCAATATTCAAATGCATAGTGTGTTATTAGAAACGAAATACAATTATTCACATATAGAGATCTTTTTGGAGTTATTAGAGAAAAAATAGTTGTCCTCTCTATGAAAGGTGAATGCTTATTGCTTGGTAAATTGTGATGGGTGAATACTTATTACTTAGTTTATTGTGATGTGGGATTTTAGAAGTGCAATGAACTTTCAACACCTTGAGGGTAAATTAGTGGAGTTGTAAACATTGTGATATTAAAGTAGAAACATGGCCTTATCTAGTTTTAAGACTGCCATGACACCATTGGTCTTGTAGCAAATGAAAGAAAGGCAAATATAGGGTGCATACAAAATTTGTGTGTGATTCAACAATTAAGGAGCCATTTGTCTAACATGTCCTTGTTCACAATTTGTGTTTGAAGGGTGGGTCTGTCTACTACTAAAAATCAAAATACAAGCTACCTTTGTCCTTGTGGTCTATTGTCTTGGATATTGCATCTTGCAAGTTGCATAAATGTTGCAGAAACTATAGCCTTATTGGTGTGATCTTGTTTAACACCGTTTTAGAAGGTTTAACACCGTTCTTCATTTGCAATCTACATGGAGAAATATCATCAGGGAGATGAAGGCATGCATATGCAAGATGGATTGTGTAATAGCAATTAAATTTGCTTAGGTCCCATTTAAAATATGTGAGAGAAGAAATATATATGCTTAGGCCCCATTTAAATATGATAAAGATGCAAAACCATCTAAAGCTCAACAAATATGCATAAGGCTAGTAAGGACAGTGATATCACATCGGTGATATAAGATTCAAGTAAACCATAATGCATGAGACTCTAAGATTACCTTGACATGGTAACATTACAATGTTTTTTGAAGGATTTAGAGCACATCACAGTCAAGCCTAAATCAGGGGGATAGTTCTTGGCTACTGCTTTGTTGAAGTTTGTGGAAGGGTTGGTTAGGAAGGACCTTATATATGTGTGGTAAACTTTAAAAATGAAGTTTTGATTGATGGGTGAGATGAGTTTTAGGGTGGGATAATAGCCTCTTATATAGTTAAAGGCTACTTGTTGTATCACATGAAGCTATATCTTGTGAAATAAGGAGTGTAAATCTTTATGTAGGACTGAAGGTTGTTTGAAGTATCTCATATTGACTTGTGTAAAAGTTTTTATTGCTTCTAGGGCTCCTTATATGGGCTTCTTTTCTATAGTGATAAGGAACTTGCATACTAAAGAACCACATTTCTTTCTGTGGGAGCTTTCGCTCAATAGCCAAGACCCACAGATTGCTTATTGCTTCAAGCATTCCAAGTGAGCTCTCATGGCTATCTCTCACCTAGCCGATGCGTCATTGATCCTCTCGAGGTGTAGTGAGCTTACCTTGATGCTGAAACGAGTTGCCTCCTCTCTCACACACGTCGGTAGCCCCACGATCCTAGATGCTAGCTCAAGCATCCTCAAGCCTCCTCCATCTCCAAGCTCCATTCTCCATAGTCACGTGCAAGTTAAGAGAAGGGAAAGGAAGAGAGAGGAGAAGAGAAGAGGAGGTGGTGAAGAGCTTCACCCTCTTGATCCCTCACTTCCACACATCACTCACTCCCTCACACTCTCACACTCCCTCCCTCAAGAGCACACATACTAGCAAGAAGAGGAGAAGAAGAGAGGACTCTTGTTAGCCACACACCAAAGAATGAGCTTTCATTCACTTTTTGAACTTTATATATACAAACCCTAAAACCCCCATGGGCGCCCATCCCTTGTTACATGACCGGCCATTGTGGCAAGGTCTCTTTTCCTAATTCCCTCTTCTTACTTCATGCCCATACCCGACTATTCCTTTACAAGTGGCAGAGGAGGGAGCCTGGCACTCTTTTACAAGAGTTTTTAGGGTTTTTGAGGCGCCTTTTCTTTAAAATTGCTCTTTTTGCCTCAGTTTAGTTTTCGAGGCCACCTCTACGCCTTTGCTCTCTTTCTGTTCTTTTTGTGCTTTTTCCTTTATTTTTTCACCATTTCGATTTGAGGTTAACATTACCCCCTCTGAGATGGGTGCCAGTCCCATGGCATGTCGAGTTGTTTGTTGGGGAAGGGCAGGCGGTGGTAGGGCCATAGGCGAGTTGGGCTACCCTGGGAGTGTGGGCAATATTGTCAAGTGGGTGATGGGGCTTTCGAAGTTGATGGTTGGGCACATCTTGTAGTGGTTACGAGGAGAAAGTGCGGTGCTCTTATCTAAGGGGAGTGTCTTCTTTATTGTGGGGTGCCCTATGCACGTGCTGGTGGAACGAGGAGTTGGGTCTGACCACAGGTAGGCCTAGGTGATGTCCCACACTTGAGGACCCTACTCGTGTAGTAGGGAGGTGCAGTGAGTGTAGCATAGGGTGACAAGTCTAACCATAGGCGAGTGTTAACTCCCTAGGTGTGTCTTGCCCTTGGTGGGCCTTATGCGTGAAGTGGGGGCAAAAAAGGGCTAGGGGGTTAGGAGCGGGGCCGGCTGACCATGATCATTGAACGCGCCTAACTTAAGGATCCCTAGGTGGAGGGATTGTGAGCAGTGTGCCAGGACCGGCATGCGGATGTGTTTTTTTTTTTGTGTGGATTGGGTTTAGTTGTAGGGACTTGTTAGTCCTCATCCTCAGGGGGTGTGGTGAAGGAGATTTAATGGAGTGGCTCAAAAATCTCCGACCTTGCAGGAAATTCTTAAGGTTCAAACAAACCAGGAGGGGAGTGGTGGAGAGGAAAGGATGGCTACAGTGAGTGAACCGGCTGTCGCTCATGTCTTCAAGAACAACGATTCAGAAAGAAGGGAGGAGGCTAGTCCGCATCATGAGGCGAGTCATTGCACAATTGTCGATTGCGTTAGGAACAAAAAAGAGCGGAGAAAGGCCACATTCGGTTGGGGTGGGGTCTTGCCTAAGTAGTATTTTTAGAAGCCTAAGATAGTTACAAGTAGTGATGAAGGCGAGATTCGGGCAGGAGGAGAAATCGATGATAAAGCGTGTCATGGTGGCATCTAAGTTGTCAGAGGTGAAGGTAAGGGCCTGGGCTAAAGTGGTGGTACATGGGTTGTATATTACAGGGAAGTCATAACGGCCGTGGGCATTTGTATCAAAGTCTACTCCTATTCATCGAGGGTATGCCATGTAGGCAAGGTCATTCCTCTCTAAAGGGAGAGTGTTACAGAAGGCCATCCATGCGAAGTCGTTGTCATTGCAGATGTGCCTTCACCACAGTGGTTGGCACTCATATTCGGGCACAGATCAAGGCACTTCAAAGAATTTATTCTGTCAAAATTCTGCATCCTTGGTGTCCCAGAGGGTGGGACTCTTTTCTCTTTCCTATAGCCACTGTTGGTTCAAGTGGCTTCCGACGTTGATCACCTTGTCCACTATTTTGGTGGGAAGAACTCTGCGCAAGGCATTGGGGGTGAGGAAGCTGAAGGTGAAGGGTTGCTTCCCCTATTCCTATCTCTCCTAAAGTATGAGCTCCGCATGAAAACTGGGAGGCATGTCATTTGGGCATGGTGGGAGGGATATAGAGGGTTGGGCCATAGGGTTAGCTCTTAATCTTTGTCTGGCTTCTTCCACCAGTTTCCTCCTCTTCTCCCTCAGGGTGGTTTTCCTATCCGTAGATGCGTCTGTTGGTTGCCATTGCCCTTCAGGATGAGGTGAAGGGGGTTGTGGAACCACCTCTTCTTCGAATCCTCCTAAGTCAACGTGCAGTTCTATCTCACTCCCTGGGTGCTCTTGTTGTTGCATCCCTTCTACAAACCCTAAGGCATCAATTTCTTGGGGTTTAGGCTGGCCGATAGCAGATACCTACGATGTTCCCCTAGGCCTAGCCTCTCTGCCATGGGCTAAGAGGGCATGTGTAGCCCTACGCGTAGGGCTTTGTGTGCTATGCTTAGTTTCTTTTTCACTGCCTCCATGGATTCCGCTTCTTCCTCATGCATGGAATCCATCAAGGTGTTCAGGAAAATTTGTTGTGCTGAGTGTGGAAGGCCACTTGGGCTGCCTCTGCTTTGCCTTCTGCTAGGATTTTCTCTTTCTCCGCCAGAGCTATGCGATACGCCAAGGTCTTCACTCTTTGATTATTCTGGTCTGCCCACACTTCAACCCTTTTCTTCATCTCTTCCATGCCTTCTTCCTGTCTTTGCACCAAGGCTGTGAGCCTCTGCTACTGCGGATCTTCCAACTCTCTGCCCATTCACTCCTGTTCTTCTCTTTTAAGGCTCAACCTTTCAGTCATTGTTTCCATTTCTCGATAGTGGTGCTCCTCTTCTTGTTTCCTCCCTTCCTCCCATGTGGTAAACTGCTTCATGCCTTGCTCGATCCGTACTATTTTTGCTGCTAGATCCTCATATTACATGATTAGGAGGTCATATTCTTTTTGCATCTTCTCGAGCTCTTGATTTTCATCTATGAACTGTCGCCGCCAGCTTTGCTCCTTTTCGTCCTTGGTCTTCAGTTCCCTCTTCAGGTCGAGAATTTCCTTTTGTTGCGCAGCCATTTGCTTCTTTTTTTCTCGAGCTGGAAGGTTACTATCACTTCCCTTTCTGCCTCCATCTCGGCCACCGCGATCCTCCTTTCCTCCCTTGCCCTTTCTAACTGTGAGAGCAGTTCATTGATGTATTCGTCATGATTTGCATGCGGCGTCATGGTGGTGGGGATTGGGGTGGTCGAGGCTTCCATTTTTTGGCATTTTGGCTCTTGCCTGGATTTGGCATCCGTAGTTGGCCTTTTGTGCCCAGTGGGCTGTGGACTTCCCGCTCCTTCCTTGTGCTAATTCCTTATTGATAAAGTATTGCATCCATGCCACAAAGCTATCCATGTAGGTGTTGGCCAAGATGTTGGGGATGGTAGTGGTGGCTTCGCTGTCGGGTACCAAGGGGGTCGAGATGGGATGGAGGGGGGCCTTACCCTTGCCCTCGATGACTGTGGATGGCATGGATTCAAGTACTTGTGTGCTTAAGCTGGGTCTATCTTCCCTAGGAGGACCTAAGGTCCCTAGGCCATCAAGTCAGCTCTGTTGTTCTATCGACTGGCAAATTGCTTCGGCCATGTCTTCATCCTCTTGTCTTCTCAAATCGGCCTCCTTTTCTCTAGCTCTTTTTTCTCCCTCTTCTTCTATTTTCCTTGCCTCCTCGGCCAACCGTTCAACTTCTTCCTTCTCCTTCTTTTCCCACTCCGTCGTCTCTCTCAGGGATTCCTTTTTTGCTCTTTCTAGATCCTCTTCTTTCTTTTTCTTGACTTCCTTCTATTTCTTCCTCTGAGTTGCCTTCCCAGTGAACTCCTTTGTTTTTCTTCATTCGGATTGAGCCTCCCGCTCCTTCTTCTCTGTTTCGATTTCGGTTCGGTCGCTTGATTGCTCCTTTTTTTGATGGGTCAGTGACTTGTCTAGGGTCTCATATGCTCCTTTGGTCCCATGTTGGGCTTATTTCATAGCCTCCTAGATGATGGCCATTAGTATGCTTCCATACCCGATGAAGGAGGCTTTCGAGGAGGGTTTCTTCCTCTTGGTATTCTTAGATGAGGGGGATTCTCCACCTGCTTGTTTGTTGCCCAAGGCTTGTGCTTTGGCCGCTTGGTCTATTGTTTTTTGCACATAGCCATTCCAATCCACCTTGTCCAGGGTGCGGGCTACCACATTCTCTAGCACAGGTACACTGATCCCGTGCATAAGGGAATTGTAGCGCTGGCTGGAGAAAAGGGCATGGACCAACTTTGCCTATAGGTGAATCTCAGCATCGGGGATGTCTTGTAGGCTGATGCCATCGTTTGTCAAGACTTCTTCCCTATTCATCTTCAGCATGCCATACACATCCCTTTTACGTTTTTTCTCCACCCTAGGTTCCAGTCCCAGTGCTTTCTCCACCAAAGCTTGGGTTAGCAGTACCTGCACTTGCCGGGCATTGTCCCCCCTTCCCACCATCACCATTCCGCACTCTCAGTTGGGATTGTACATTCTCAAGAACTCCACACACTTCGTGTGGTTAGGTTCCTGTGCAAAGTTCTCTAGGTACTTGTGGAGGTGGCACTGTTCCACTATCCTCCTTGCGGCCTGCTCCTTGCCAGCATCTTCTCAAGGTTGTGAATGTTGCGAAATTTTAGTTGACTGTAAGCTCAATTTTCCAGGTTGATGTCATACTGTGCTCTCTCTTCTTCTGTGAAGGGAGTCGGTGGGCCCAGTCTTGTTACGACATCTCTTGTTCCTGTCATGAATCATACTTCCCATTAGTGCTATAATTATTATACATATAAGAATTCACTGAAAAGAGAGATTTTATGTTTGTTGAAGGACAACATTAAACTCTAATACAAATTCTCCTCTTGAGACTTGGTTTGTGATATCCTTCCTATGTCATCCATTTCTTAGGTGTTTATTGCATTTACTTGATCTTGATTGGTTTTAATTTGGTTCACCTTCAGACTTGGTTTGTGACATCCTTCCTACGTCACCCATTTCTTAGGTGTTTATTGCATTTACTTGATCTTGATTGGTTTTAATTTGGTTCACCTTCACCCTATTCACCTTCACGCTACCCTCATACCATCTCCCCTTCCAGATTGAGAAGAATCCTCCTCTTCAGACTTGGTTTGTGACAACATTAAACTCCAATACAAATTCTCCTCTTTAGACTTGGTTTGTGACATCCTTCCTACGTCACCGATTTCTTAGGTGTTTATTGCATTTACTTGATCTTGATTGGTTTTAATTTGGTTCACCTTCACCCTATTTACCTTCACGCTACCCTCGTACCCTCTCCCCTTCCAGATTGAGAAGAATCCTCCTAGGATCGAAGGTTAGGAGATCCAAGGCATTCGACGTTCGGGTATAAGGCTTACTTGAGCATGAGCCAAGTATAGAATTCTGGGTTGTATTGCAACTGAGCCTTGGGGTCCAGAGCAAAGGGTCGAGTACTTACGTGTGTGATGTAGGTGAGGACATCGGTTAGAAAATTGCCGGAATCGATGTGGGTAGCGATATGGAGCTCCTCCTCAATCAAGAGGCGATCAAGATATGGGTGTCCCTTGACGTGGTCTTCCATGGGTCTGCCACAAAGAGTGGTTAACACTCTATATTAGGTGGGTGCAACGTAGGTTGGGTCATACTCCGATGTCTTGATTGCGCAGCGCTGCTCAGCGTTGGTCATGATTTGGCATCCTTGGAGATCCCACTGTAATTGCAGAGTGTACTACTTTCGTAAAAATGGGGATTCGGTATCAGCTAATGCTTTCAACTCCTCAACTTCTTTGTCAGTGATGGAGGAAGTCACACGCTTATTGTAAGACGTAATGAGGCATTGTTTGATGGCTTGGTCTCTTGATATCTCAGTGCATAGCAACTCGGCAACTGAGTGGAGTGTTTTGACAAAGGCAAATTCGAATGTTTCCCTAAGGGCTCTTGCAGTAGGCCCAAGTCCAAGCGGTCATAACTTAGAGCCAGTGACATGAATGTGGCATCCAAGCGTCTAAGACAAGCAATAACGTCATCCCCTGTGTCTGTGGCTAGATCTGCTACTAGAGTTAAGAATGATTTCCTCTCATAAGATAGTTTAAGGCCCTAAGGTGGCTCAGGTTTGATGGGGCTAGTAAGCACGTTGGTAGATGGTGGTAGTCGCCCATGACATGGTGGTTGAGTCTCGTGGATAGGCGTCGGAGTAGTGGCTGCTACGGATGGGCTACTACCCTTGGATTGGGCTTGGCAAGTCTTATCGTCATTAGTAGGGGTTGAAAGGGGTAACGTTGTTTGGGGTAATGTTGTTTGGGGTTTGGGCCGATAGTCTTGCTTAACTCCTCGGAGCTCATGCGTGGGTGAGCTAGTAGCAGGTAGGCTCAGGAAACACTGTGGCTTCTGGTTCCAAGGTTCCACGGGGCTCGGGTTGGTTAAACAAGAGGGTGGCCTTTGAGTGATCCCGTGGGCCACTCTGGCCTTAGGGATCCATAGCCAAGCATTCCCCTCATAGTATCCTTGCGCATGCAAGAGGGCTTTAGGAATCCATCTCAGCTTGATAATGCTTTGTTGATCTCTGCAACGGCGTCTCGACCTCCTGGGCTTAGAGTCTCTTGAGTTACGAAGACGTGGGCATCTACTCCTAGGCGGCGATAGCGGTTGTTTAGGCCTCCATTGAAACTTGGGTAGTTGGGCCTTAGCTTTTGTCGTTATCTCAGTGGGCGGCGGCCTGTGAGGCTTGATGCATGGTGGCTGAGCCCTTACCCCCTCCGTGGACTTGGCTGCGAGTATTTCTATCAGTGGCTTTGCGGACTTTAACGGAATTGCATAGCCCTTGCCAAAGGTTGTATCAATACGGATGTTGCCTACGTTGAGGTGGATGCGCTGTGACTCATACTTGACATTGCAGCGAATTTGCTTCTTGAAGGTTCACCCTAGCAGCGACTCTATGCTCGCATTTTTAGTGTTTGGCAACTCATAAAATATCATTGGTACAGTTAGAATCGATAGCAACTGCGGCTTGACACTTGCCAAGGAGTGCGTATGAGCGACCCCCATATGGGTTTAATTGGGCATTAGTGGGCTATAGTTGTGGTTTACCAAGTTGGGTCCAATGATCGTGAGTTAAGACATTGAACTCTGCTCCCTCGTCAATCAAGGCATTGAAAGCGCATGTTTGCTTGGTAGTGACCGTGATGTGGAGGTATGCGAGTTCTACGGCTTCCTCGTCCTCATTACCAACTTTCGTAATTGTGGCGACTCGTATCATGACAAGGGGTTCCAACATTGGTGGCTCATGTAGCAGATGCGCGGGAGGATAGTACTTCTTAACGCGAGTGCCATTAAAGAAGCTGATGGCATCGCCGTCTAGTCTCGAGCTCAACGTTGCCCGTTCGACTGATTGCATGAATCTTGAAAGGCCCAAGACATCTAAACTTCATTTTTTGCTTGTGTCCTTTGACTGAGTACAGGAGCACTAAGTCGCCCTGTTCAAAGTCATGCTGTTTGATATGCTTGTCAAACCAGCTCTTACATCATGCCTTCTCACATATGAGCGCATGAGTGGCCAAAAGGCGTGTTTTCGAGAGGCGTTCCAGCACTACTAGGCATTGTGTCCATGCCTCCTTCCCTTCCCACCGTTCTTGAAGTGCTATTCTCAGGCTAGGAACGAATAACTCTACTGGTAGAATTGCCTTAGTCCCATAGGTTAACCTAAAGGAAGTCTGGCCAACAGCCATTTTATAAGCTGTATGGTAAGCCCATAGGGCTGCCATCAGCTTGTTATCCCAGTCACTGTGCGAAGCAAAGACTACTTTGGTCAGGACATTTACAAGGATCTTATTTCTGGATTCTGCCTGTCCATTTGCCTGATGGTAGTATGAAGAGGATTTTCGATGGATGATAAGAAAGGAGGATAGAATGTGCGCTATCACTTCATTGATGAAGTGCATGCCTTGGTCACTGACTAGTTCGATGGGGTAGCCAAACTGTGAGAACAGCTATTCCCATAAGAACTTGGCAATCATTCTAGCGTCATTTTTGCGTGTCACCCTCGCTTCAGCCCATTTCGTTACATAGTCCATGGCCACAATGATATATTTGGCCCACGAATACTGTGCCGCAAGACTAATGGGTCCTACGAAGTCGATTCCCCATTTTTCAAAGGGTTGTTGTGCAATGATTGGAGATAACTCCATTTGATCCTTGTGAATCGGTACCTTTGTCCATTGACACTCGTCGCAATGCTTAACAAATCATGTTGCGTCGCGAAAAAGCGTGGGCCATCACAGTTGAGACTACAGCACCTTGCAGGCTGTTGTGTCTCCATTGAGGTATCCTCCAGCAATTTTGCTATGCACCTTTGTGAGCACGCCGTGCATCTCATGCTCGCATATGCATCTACGCAGTAACCCGTCTTGCCCTAACCTATATAGTTGGCTTACTATCAACTGATAGGGCTCGATTTTGAGGATGAGTTGCCTAAGTTGAGCCTTTTCTATTGGCTACTTAGGTAGTCCGTGCTCCAGTACGTGGATGATGTCATCTGCCCAGTATGGTGTTAGATCTCAGCCTTGAATAAATCTCTTTTTCTGGAAAGGTTGAACAGATGGGCATCTGGCAATTCATCGGCAATGCCTTGTCCAGCGGCCTCTCCTGTGGGAATGCGCGACATGTGGTCAGCCATGTAGTGCTACTTTCCCTTCCATACCACCACGGAGAAGTCGAATTCTAAAAGTAGAAGGAGCCATCAAGCTATGCATCCTGTAGCACAGGGTTTTTTCACTAGATACATCAAGGCTTGATGGTCCACAAAGAAAGTAAAAGGCGTAGCCAAAAGATAATGCCGAAACTTTTTTACCGCAAATACCATGGCTAAGCCTTCTCTCTTAGTCATTGAGTAGTTCATTTTGGTCTTAGTGAGTTGTCTGCTAGCAAAGCTCATTGGACAGTCGAGGTTTTGTTCACCAGGTTGGCACAGTACTGCCCCCACGGTGAATTTCGAAGCATCAATATATACGTGGAAGGTGACGGTTCAATCTGGGGCTCGTAAGATCAATGCAGTAGTCGGAGCCTTTTTCAATTCCTCATACGCTCGTTGACATGCTTCAGTCCATTCGAAAACGATCAATAGCTTATACAAAGGTCTGGCAATCAATGCACAGTTCAGCACAAACCGTCGATAGTACCCCGCATGGCCTAGGAAGCATTGCACTCCCTTATAATTAATTGGGGTTGAAATATCAACAATAACCCTGACTTTTGAGAAGTCAGTGGCAATGCCGTACCTCGACACCATGTGCCCTAGGATACACCCATGTTTCACCTAGAATTGGCACTTTAAGGGGTTCAGGGAGAGATGATATAGGTGACACCGCTCAAAGACTGCTCGAAGATTGCCTAAGTGTTCTCGCCAGGTTGAGTGAACACACAAGTCGTCCACGAAGACCTCCAATTCCTTGCAAAGCATGCTTTTAAATATGGTGCACATGAGGCATTGAAAGGTGGCTGGGGCATTAGTCAACCCCTGAAGGGCATGACTATGTAAGCAAAGACACCCCATTCGGTGGCGAAGGTAGTCTTATGCCTGTCGGCAGGATGCACTTGCACCTGATTGTATCCAGAGAAGCTGTCCAGGAAGCTGTAGGCCTCTTTGCCTGCCACTTTTTCGAGCATGTGCTTGGTGTACGACAATGGGTAATTGTCTCTCTTAGTGGCAGAGTTCACCTTCTTGTAATTGTCTCTCTTAGTGGCAGAGTTCACCTTCTTGTAATTGACGCACACTCTAATCTTTCCATTCTTTTTCATTACTATGACTATGGGCGACACCCAGTCCGTGTGCTCGATTTTGTAGATGAATTCTGCTTTCATCAGCTTGTCAATCTCTTCTTTCACTGCATGAGCGTGTTTTGGATTCATTGGGTATGGTCACTGCTTGACCGATGTTGCGTATGGTGTCATGGTTATGTTATGGGTCACTACACTCGGATCCACCCCCTTAAGCTCCTCCAGGGACCAAGCAAACACGTCTATATACTCTCACAAGAGAGCAACAAGATTTATCTCCTCTTCCTCAATCAAGTCATCGGCAATTAAGACTGATTAGGGTGCCTCCCCTTCCTGTGCTAGGTTCACCTCCTTGACCTTGGCTGGTCCCTTGATGGGTTCACTCATTTGCTCTTGGCGTTTGGCCCCCAACAGGATCACTACCCTGTCACCCTTCTTGAACTTCGTAAATCTCCTCGGGAGATCTTGCGGCTTCCTCTGCTCCTCCGTTTGTGTGTCCCTAGGCTCTTTTGCCCTATCTTCCTTCGATCGTCTATGCCTCAGGTGGACAAGTAGGTCCCCCTTGGTGTGTCTGGTCTTGGATGGTCGAGGTATCTCCGGGTTGCCATCTGAGCTCACTTCTGACTCGGAATCAAACTCACCATTTTTGCTAGAAGAGGTGGTTTCTCCTGGCGGTCACAGTTCAAAGGGTGACTTTCCTCTAAGCACTGGTGTCGTACCTAGTCGGGTTAGGCCTGCTCGTTCGAAATCTATGGCTCCTGTGTGTTCCAACCACGCATGGTCACATTCCATGCACATGACCCCTCATTCCATCCTAAAGGCACGCTTTTTCTGTGGCCTAGAGTCTCCTCGTATCTGTTCTATTTCTTGTCCCTCAGTGTCGTATTTGATCGTGTCTATTTCGCCCTTACTTTCATCACTGAAGGAATGATAGTCTTTGTACTCGTTCGTGGAATCATCTTCGTCCGGCTGCTCATCGTCCGCTAGGTTTTGGCACAACTCTTGTCTTTGGTCATAGACAAGAGCCCAATTGTACATGAGGTTTAAGTCATGCACCTTGGTCCATTGCCACCTAGGTCCATCTAGCAGATCCTGGAGTGGCTTGAAGTTTGCTACTGGATTGCCAGCTAGCGTGCCAGTCAAATACTCCAAAACCTCTTGGAGTTCCTTCTTGTTAATTGGCACTTGGAACGTGACAAGCTTAGGTCTCCCACTAAGGGTTCCTGCCATCATATAGATTAGTGTGGAGGGTGTGTCTGGTGTCCTGCCAACTGTCTGGATGGCTTGTTCATATGCCTCATGATCTGAGAATGGCACGTCGATCGTAGCAAGGACATGCATCCAGTCTCGCTCATCCTCTGGGCATGGGATATACTTGGTCAAGGCCCCATAGGGCTTCTTGACTTGAGCGTTACCCTTAAGCATCGCAGAGATGGCATTCAAGTCGACTGGTGAGGTTTTCCACATGTCCATCTCTACCCTCACAGCTTCCGTCCTATTGCTCAGGAAGATTAAGCCGTTACCCCAATCCTCGATGACTCGGGCATTGCACATCCAGGGTTGGCCTAATAGGATGTCGTAGTCTACTCCCTTCATGACTATAAAGTCGACGGAGAACTAGACACGTGCGATCTTCACCGGCCAGTTTTTAAGTACCCCAAATGGTTTCACTTTCATACCGTTTGCTAGTGTGACATTGAACCTGGCGATCTCCACAAGCAGGTTTTCCCACATCTGAAGCACTGTGTGGCTCACTACACTAACCCCTGCTCCTGTGTCTACAATCCCCTTTCGAGTTGTGTCACCCAAGGCTAAGATAGGTAGGACTGCATGCGTCTCGATGCCTTTCCAGAAAGCACTAACCTGCAAGGACTTAGGCATAGAGTGTAGCGTCAGGCTTGGCATTTGTGTCTCTGCATCACGATCGTACAGGTCTACAATAGCTTGCTCTCATGATCCTTCAACCCACTGCTTCAGGTCTTGCCATAGGGTGGAATGTGACCTAAGCAAGTCTCCCAGGCTCAGCATCACAAGGGTGGTCACTAGTGTGGTAAGGAGGTCGTTGATTGCTCGCCTTTCTCCTATTCCGGATTGTCTTGGCCAATGGCCATGACTGATTTGCTAGTTGTAGCGTCGAGGCTTTGCCTAAGCGGTACCGCTTCTAGCGCAGTTGTATCTCTTGCTTTTGGTCGAGGGGGTGATACTGGCGTGCTTATGTTGGAGAGATCTTTGATCTCGTTCTCTAGGATGGGCTCCCAACTTTTAGGTGCTCTTGGGCCTCTCTTACCCATTCCTTCACTTTCTCGATAGCCTCTAGTTGGCGCTTAGGATGCAGGTACTCCCCTATCCTAGCACTTTCATTTTCGATTGTCTTAGGGGCTGAGGTTTCTGCCTCCGCATCAGTAACCTTCTTTCCCATGCAAGTAGAGTAGTGCCAGTCTTGATTTTCACCGTGATCTTAGCTTCGGGTTTCTTCTTTCACTGTCTACGGTCCTTCTTCCCGATCGAGATTGCATCAAGGTTGCTCAGACCTAGCAATGATATGCCGGCGTGCTTTGTCTATGCTCGGGTCATGACACGCAATGGGATAGGTGTGCCCTCCCCATTGAGATTCTCGACGCCGAACAGCCCCAATGGGACAGATGGCACGTTGGTTGAACTTGAGGACAGTTTTCAGGGCAACGTGATGAGACATGCCCTAGATGACCACAAGTCCAACATATGATTGGATCTTGCATCTGCCCTCCTAGGCCTCTACCTCGGCCTCTTCCTAACACCATCACCGGCACTGTCCAATAGTCCATAAGGACTGTGTTGCCCTCGTCGTCATGCGAGACATATGGGTATATGTAAGTCTCCTCCTCATTTGGCTCCTCCACATAGTGGACTGGCACATCAGCTGTGGTGGATGAGTCACATAGGGACCAGGCGGACTTGGTATACCTGTAGGATTTATGTCCATTCTAGAAACAGCCGATTTAATGTCATTAGGCACAGGAAGGGCGAATTAGGCCGCCCTTCCGAGTTGGGGTCTACTCGCTAGGTATGGCTGGCCATAGGGTTGTGAGTAAGGGAGTCTTCTTGGTAATCTGCAATGCACAACATCATGATGAAATCTACCGCAATTAGTGCAAGGTCATGACCTAGGGTCTTGACACTCAGTCGGCAAGTGGCTTCTGCCACAATACACATATTGTACACGCGGGCGCGTTGGTCGCCTCAACATATCCTGCAGTTTGGCTATCTCCATTTTCACCTCAATCAAGTCTTGGTTTGTCTTAAAGGCCTTCCCCTTGACCTGGGCTATTAGACCTAATCGTTCACTAGAGGTTGACGCTCTCTCCAAACTTTGTGAGTTGGTTTCTTCTAAATTTGAGCTCCTAGAGCTCCTCTCTTTCAGCTAGTCATCCACTCGAATGGCCTCTTCAAACACCCTAGCTATCGAGTCTCGTTGCAAGCTCGAATTACCTACCAAGGCCTTATATAGCTCATCGCTCCATATTCCACTGATAAATATGGTGGACACCGCTCTCTCGATAGGCCGTTCGCCCACGGGGATTCTCTTGAAGAGGCTCCTTTATGTGGGTGACGTAGTCGCCAATGTCCTCTTTCTCCTTCTACTTAACATTCATCAATCTCACTAGCAGATTGTTAGAGTATCCGGGCTCAAAGAACCTCTTGATGAAGAGGTCTTTGAGGCCATTGAAATCCGCTTGTTCTCCGACATCTAGACTCATGTACCAAGTCCTACCCTTGTCGCCTAAGGAAAGCCCGAATGCTTGAGAGCATTGAGTCAAGTCAGTGAGGCCATTGGCCTTGCAGACTTGTTCGAATTGCTCCACAAATCTGTATGGGTCATCGTGGAGTTGGTACTTGTCGAGTTGCTTTGCAACAATTGGGATTCTAGATTGGCCCTTAGAGCCTTGGTTTGTTCCTAATCCTGTTAGTAATGATGTCACTAGTGTTGCAGCACTCTGCTCTGTTGCGGTGTTATTGAGCAATCACTTCATGAGGAGCTCACGCAATGTCAAGTCTCCTTCCAGGGCTCTCTCGTAATCAGTCTGATTCCCACCCACCAGGTTCAACATCCGTTGTACCTCGCATAATTCTATGTTCTACCTTAAGCTTCTAGCACGTTGGTCCTTGTTGTATTTCATTATGCCTTGCAGTGCCTTGTGGGCTAGCTTCTGTTTCTCCTCCAAGTTTGTTATGATGGCTTCTGCTGTTCTACCATGGTGCTCATATCAAGAGTGCGCATCGTAGCTACTTACCAGCTGCTGGATCGCCTCTGGAAAAACTCCTCCAAGTCTGTTATGATGACTTTTGTTGTTCTACCACGGTGCTCATATCAAGAGTACGCATCGTAGCTACTTACCAGCTGCTGGATCGCCTCTGGAAAAACTCCTAAAAGTCGAGTTTCTCATTCGGCTTGCAGTTTGAACTTTTCTCTGACATGATCATGTTCTCGTGCTCCACCAAGCTCTCGATCAGGTTGCACAAGCTAGTGAGATCCACTTCTCTAGTGTTGCTTGCTTGGTCCTGCTCTGTACCTTGGTTGTCCGTCTATGTCTTCGGATCTTCTCCTATTGGTGGGTTCCTTGAGGTGTTTATTTGAGTGAGTTCCTTAACTTATTACATCCAATCCTCAATTTACCCCTCCTCAATGTGTGTGTTCTTTCCCGTGTACTTGTGCTCAATCAGGCTTTGCGCTATCCTTAAGTATACTTTAGGTACGGAAATTTAGGGTGAGTGCAGAAAACAAGTGTCTAAACAGCTTATGTACCCTCTTGCTTCGTTTTAAGCCTAGTAGGCTTGTTGATCCGTATCTGGCCGTCTTGTCTGTCTTTGGGTTATTTGTCCCAGTTGCAGGGGCTGAGTGTGTCACTCGGACGGGACGAGGGCCGAATGGGGTTGTAGGCCGAGTGAATTCACTCAGACGGGCCGAGGGCCGCGGGCCGAGGGCCGAATGGTATTGTAGGCCGAGTGGCCGAGTCAAGTGGGCCAAGGGCAGAGTGGTGAATTTGGCCAGGCTGAATGTCAACTTGTCCAAGTGGGGTTGGGCCAAGCGGGACCGAGGGCCGAATTTCAAAGTTTGTCTGAATGCTTCACTCGAACGGGTCGAGTAAAAGGCATCCGAGTGTAGTGGGCCGAATGGCCGAATGGTTTGAGGGCCGAATGGCCGAATGGTCCGAGGGCCGATTCTGGGACTTGGCCTAGAATCGCCGACACTCAGACGGGCTGAGCCGTGCACAACGACGGCCGTGTCGGGAATGATTTCGTCAAATCTAACGATCCTCACAACCGTCGAGCACGACGCCTTCCAGATCACAACAAATACATAGCAGAGAGGTCTTGACGTACCTAAATCGTGCGGAGAGCTCCTCAATGGCAAGATCAAATCGAATCAATGTTGGAAGCAGAACCAGGGCATAAAATGAGCTCTTTCCAATTCCCTTGGCTCTTAAATCCCTTGCTGGGTAAGGTTTTGGTGTCCCCAATCACTCACTTGCCGACATTAACATCCCAAGCGCTCTTTTTTTTCCATTTTTGCATGACTTGTGCCCTGTTTTACCCTGTTTTTCAGCAGCAAACCCTATGCTTTTCCTATCCGGATTCCTAATCCTATCCTACTCTAAATTCAACAACGGTCGAAGGCAAAAAATTGAAATGATTTTTCCATCTTTTCCAATCATCAAACTAGCAAAATAACCGAAAATACTTACTTGTTTCGAAGATTTAAAAAAACCCAAACTTCCTACCTACCTCAAGCAACACCATATTGGGGAATATGGGAATTTTCCGTAAGTTTGGGACACATGGTCAAATCTTTGGATTTGTCATAACTTGAACACTATAACTCCAAATCAAGCGCTCTATAGCTCAATAGATTCCATTTTTTAAGTGCTTTCCAATGATATGTCACATCATATGGTTTTGAGAAACTTATGGGCATGTTATCCAAGTGCCACCTTTTTAGTATTCAAAAAATGGGAATTGGGAGATTCCCAAACTCACTAATATTGTGTTAAGCTCTGGTTCAGGGATGAATCCCTTACTTCGATGCTCAATATGCGGCGCGCAAGGGCTCAAGCTTGAATTCGTTGGTCCCGGTAACAAAACCAAAATGTAGAAGCTTTCGCTCAACCGTCAAGACCCACGGACCGCTTATTGCTTCAAGTGTTCCAAACGAGCTCTTATGGCTATCTCTCACCTAGCTGACGCGTCGTCGATCCTCTCGGGGTGTAGTGAGCTTACCTTGATGCCGAAACGAGTTGCCTCCTCTCTCACACACGTCGATAGCCCCACGATCCTAGATGCTATCTCAAGCATCCTCAAGCCTCCTCCATCTCCAAGCTCCATTCTCCATAGTCACGTGCAAGGTAAGATAAGGGAAGGGAAGAGAGAGGAAAAGAGAAGAGGAGGTGGTGAGGAGCTTCACCCTCTTGATCCCTCACTTCCACACACACACTCACTCCCTCACACTCTCACACTCCCTCCCTCAAGAGCACACACACTAGCAAGAAGAGGAGAAGAAGATAGGACTCTTGTTAGCCACACATCAAAGAATGAGCTTTCATTCACTTTTTGAACTTTATATATACAAACCCTAAAACCCCCATGGGCGCCCATCCCTTGTTACATGACCGGCCATTATGGCAAGGTCCCTTTTCCTAATTCCCTCTTCTTGCTTCATGCCACCTGTCTATTCCTTTACAAGTGGCACAGGAGGGGGCCTGGCACTCTTTTACAAGAGTTTTTAGATTTTTTGAGGCACATGTCCTTTAAAATTGCTCTTTTTGTCTCAGCTTAGTTTTCGAGGCCGCCTCTACGCCTTTGCTCTCTTTTTGTTCTTTTGGCACTTTTTCCTTTATTTTTCCACCATTCTGATTTGAGGTTAACACTTTCCATGGGTTCCAAATGGATGGGGTCTTGGCCTGGAACTGCTACATGCAAATTTGATGTAAACTGGTTGTTTGCTTTAAGCTCTAATTAAGCATGAATGGTGGTTTTTAGGCATTGGATAGACCTCTCCAATTATATGTTTTTGATGTTTATGAAACCTTGGATGTCCTGCTTGACGTACGGGAGGGATGGAAGATTTGGTTGATAGATGAGGCATAAAGGGGGGTTAAAGTTATAGGAGTTTTTAAATCTTCCCAAGCTAGGTAAGCCTTGGGGTTTGCCACATATATGCTCTTCATCACCAAGTGGAAATGGTATTGTAACCTCCTACTTTCATGGTCGCCTAGTTTGGGATGTTGCATACGTATCACAATATATTGTGTATAGATTGGGTTTTGATGCATGTTTTTTATAATTGATAAGAAACATGAAGCCTAACATAAACAAAAAACCAGAATCCCTATAGTGACACAAATGATGTATTTATTAGAAGTCATGTGCTATGATGTGATGTATGACGGATGGCATATGAAGATTTTCCTATGTGAGATGTAATGTTGTAACAAGTTGATGTGTCACATTAGTTTGGTTATGAGTTAGCCATGATTGGGTGTGTTTTTCAAGAGTTGACTACACAATCCCTAGGGAGTGATTCTCATGCCTATATTCAAATGCATATGTGTTTTATTAGAAACAAAATACATTTATTCATGTACATAGATCTATTTTGAGTTACTAGAGAAAAAATAGTTGACCTCTCTATGAAAGGCGAATGCTTATTGCTTGGTAAATTGTGATGAGTGAATACTTATTGCTTGGTTTATTGTGTTTTGGGATTTCAAAAGTGCAATGAACTTCAAACACTCTAGGTAAGTTAGTCGAGTTGTAAACATTGTGGTGTTAAAGTAGAAATGTGGCCTTATCTAGTTTAAGACGGCCATTACACCATTGCATGTGTCTTGTAGCAAATGAAAGAAAGGCAAAGATTGGGTGCATGTAGAATTTGTGCGTGATTCAACAATTAAGGAGCCATTTGTCTAACATGTCTTTGTTCGCAGTTTATTTTTGAAGGGTGGGTTTGCCTACTACTAAAAATCAAAATACAAGCTACTTTTGTCCTTGTGGTCTATTGTCTTGCATATTGCATCTTGCAATTTGCATAAATGTTGTGGAAACTTTAGCCTTGTTGTTATGATCTTGTTTGCACACCATTTTAGAAGGTTTCCAAATGCTACTAATAGATTGTCTTAACATTTGGTTCATGAGTGTAGTGGTTCTTCGTTTGCAATCCACATGGACAAATATCATCGAAGAGATGAAGGCATGCATATGCAGGATGGATTGCATAATAACAATTGTATTTGCTTAGGTGCCATTTAAAATATGTGAGAGAAGAAATATATATGCTTAGGCCCCAATTAAATATGAGAGAGATGCAAAACCATCTAAAGCTCAACAAACATGCACAAGGCTAGTAAGGATATTGATATCATATGGGGGGTTGGGGGGGGGGGGGGGGGGGGAAGAGGGATACCATGTGGTTGGTTGTGTGGGGAGGTAGTGCTTAGTAAATACAAAGATGCTTTCCTCACTAATGGTCACTATGTAGCAAGGAACTTCAAAAACATGACTTCGGATATCCTTTGAAGTGAATGAGTTGCTAACGTATATCTTCAATCAAATTGGCAATATTGCAAGTTTTGTAAACTGTGTACTTGTTACACATCCTTAGTATGATAATAGGATGCACTTATGCAATGAGAAGAACTAATGAATATATATGAACAACCTATATAAAATACAAAGAGGTAAACTAATGAAAAATGGAACAACATGCGGGGGGGGAAAGGGGGCACATTTTTTTAGCGCCACTTCTATCCCCCCCAAAAATGGATTTTTTATTTCTATAATGATTCCCTTCTTGCTTTTGGGTATTAAATCTACCATTTTTTCAATCTTCAACACTCTAATCTACACGAGAAATGATGTAGTATTCAACAAGATAAAAAATCAGTCTTTCTACATTGAATAGTGCTACCACTCTCCCCTATCAATGATGTGATGTGCCTTATAGGATTTAGTGATGCTTGATATTGTTTGTTCCAATGTTAGTGTCATGATGTTCAATATCATTGATTGGTAACAATTTCCCTAGTCAATAGCAATGTGTCCATTTTGGCCCCTCTTGGTCTTCATATTATTGATTGCAATGCGACCTATCCAAAATTAAAGAGGTTGATGTGTTGTCTTTTAACCTTTTGAACCTTGTGTTGAAAAGATGTTGACTTTTTAGTTTTTGAAAATTTAAGTCTAAATGACTCTTTATGATGATTAAAAAAATCTATCCCTTAAAGTTTTAAAAATTTGGTGGTAATAGTGGCATCCTCATAGGCCAACATCAAGGTTATACATGGCCAATTTAAGTGATACTACATAGCAAGCCTAGGACAAATGGCAATGCAACACATCATGCAAAATCATGTCTACAATTAGGGAACATCATATAAACTAGACCAAACTATGTACAAAAGTGAGGGTGTCATAAATTCTATTTGAAGGGTCCTTAATGGTTTGCTAAGAGCAACGATTTTAGTGATTGATTTTATTAAAATATAGCTCCTAGAAATAGTACCAAGAGCTAGGTTTGCCCATGGTCAACAAGAAAAAAGGGCAAGACACATGCTAATCCACCATGGAGGTCACAACTAGTGAGGAGATGAGACATGTTAGTTGAAAAACTATAGGAAAAAGAAACGCTTGGATTTGTTGATCAAGATGACAAAAGGTGACTTTTATGACGACTAATTTTATTAACTTATAGCCCCCCCCAAAGAAGCCAAGTCGCCTTAAGGTCAACAAGGGCAAAATGGCAATACACATGCTCATCTTCCATGGAGGTCACAATTAATGAGGGGATCAGACATGTTAGTTAAAAAATCGTAGGAAAAGAGAAATGTAACTAGTTTCATTGATCAAGATTATAAAAACGTGAGCGTACACCACCAATAAGAGCTTGGACTTTTATGATGACTAATTTTATTAACTTATAGCCCCCCCCCCCCCCCCCCCCCCCCCCGCCCAAAGAAGCCAAGTCACCTTAAGGTCAACAAGGGAAAAATGGCAATACACATGCTCATCTTCCATGGAGGTCACAATTAATGAGGGGATCAAACATGTTAGTTAAAAAATCGTAGGAAAAGAGAAATGTAACTAGTTTCATTGATCAAGATTATAAAAACATGAGCGTACACCACCAATAAGAGTTTGGAGATGTGCTTCACCCACCTAGCATCAAGCTACCAAGTAAAGGGATTAAGGAAACCCCCATCCCACCTTCTCGCCTTGTCCCACATGACACAATCACAAGGTTAATTGGGGGTGATGCATTCAAGAAACTACTCCCAAAAACTTGTCAATGGAAAAAATAACAATTACATGAAATCTTCAACACTCAAGACAATACTTGTGGATATTGTGGGCAAGATTTCATTGCGAATTACTTGCAAGTTATACCTAGAAATTGAATCTAAGAATTTTTAGGATAAACTTGAGGGAAATTTTTGTTTAAGTAACTTCCATCGCATAAGGTTAAGCTCTTCAATAAGTGGGAGATTACAATTTTTAGGATTTGAATTGAGGCTTGGATTAAGAAGAGGACAAGTCATGGAGAGAAAAATGTTGCTTAGACCACATGTTGCACTCACTATAACTTGGGAAACTAAGGGTGCTTGGGGGCCTTTGGTTGTTGCAAATGCAAATAACAGAAACTACTTTGAAGAGCAAGAAGTGGTTTTGACCAAAACATGGCAAGCTTGTTTATAGGTGAATACAATGCAAAGCCCATGAATGTGTGCCTTGATATGATATCTTGATTGAACAAAAGCAAAGACTAGAGGATGAAGAAACGTTTGAATTATAACTTAGGAGTTGTTTTCATGGGGATTCAAGACTTCAAATTGTTTTTTGTGAGATTTTGGGCTTTGTATTTGCAAATTTTTCCACGTAGGGATAAAAAAACCGCAAGACCCCGTATTGTTTTTTGGAAGGTTGCTAGCTTTGTGTTTGTAAATGTGTCAACATGGGGAGTTTTTAGAAATCCCTTCAAGTTAAAAATTTTAGAAAAACAACTCTTTACTTAAAAATCACAAACAAGAGGTCCTTTCTCAATCTTTATCTTTGTCTTTTTTCAATTAAAAAGAAGTTGCTTCTTGTTGGAAATGGGATTAGGGGGTTTCTCTAGAAAGCCATAGCTTTCAAGAGAACTGAAAATTGATCACTTGGACCCATTTCCAAATATCTCAAAAGACCATTAAAAACTTTCCATGGGAATTGCTCCTCTCTCTCTCTCTCTCTCTCTCTCTCTCTCTCTCTCTCTCTCTCTCTCTCTCTGAGCACCCCCAAAAAATCTTTCTACTATTTTTTGAGCACCCCCAAAGAAAGAGAGGGAAAAAGAAAGAGAGAGTATCTTTCTAAACCCCAAAAGCCCCGAACCTACCCCCTTTTCTAAACCTCATTTCTTCAATCGAAACCCCTTCCCCTCCCCTCTTTCTCACATGCAATATCTCATTTTCTCTTCCCCCTCTCTTTTTTCATTAAAGCCTCCCCCTTCATCTTCCTTTTTTAAATTAAAACCCCTCCACTCTCTCTCACTTATATTCTCTCTCTTTCTTTTTCCCTCACCTTTTCAATTAAATTCCTCCCCCTCTCTCTCTCATGTGTAGGGCCTATGTTCTCTCTCTCTCTCTCTCTCTCTCTCTCTCTCTCTCTCTCTCAGATTAAACTTTTTAATTTATAATTTTTTCAATTAAATATTTTAATAGATTTTTTAATTTAAAGTTTTTCAAACATAAATTTTTACACATTTTAAGAGGAAGATAGAAAAAGAGAGAAAGATAGAAAAAGAAGAAGATGGAGAGAGAAGGGGAAGAAAGAGGAAAGAGAACAGTCTTTTTTTGATTAAACATTTTTCTTCTTCCTCTTCCCCCTCTTTCTCATGCGTAAGGCCTAGATTCTCGCTCTCTCTCTCTCTTTCTCTCTCAATTAGATCAAACTTTTTAATGTAAACTTTTTATTTGATTAAAATAAGGAGAGAGAGAGAGAAAGAGAAAGAAATATACAAAGATCAAAAAGGAAAGAAGAGGAGAGGGAGGAAGGAAGAGAGAGGGGGAACAGAGAGAAAGAGAATTATAGAGGGAGAATATAAAATTTGAGAGAGAGAAAGAGAGAGAGAAAGGAAAAGAGAGAGGGGAAGAGAGACAGAGAGAAAATAAGAAGAGAGAATTTTAACATAGAGAATTTTATGGAGAGAGAAAAGATAAAATTTAAAAGAAAGAAGAAAAAATTAAAAAAACTTTTTTTAATTAAAATAAGAGCTTGAGAGAGAGAGAGAAATACAAAGAGCAAAAAAAAAAAAAAGAGAGAGAGAGGGTGAGTGAGGGGAAACAAAGAGAAAGAGAATTATAGATAGAAAATATAAAATTTAAGAGAGAGAGAGAGAGAGAGAGAGAGGAAAAAAAGAAAAAGAAAAAGAGAGGAGAGATAAAGAAGAAAATGAGAAAAAATAAGAGAATTTGAACACAGAGAGAATATTAAAAATTTTTTAAAAGAAAAAAAAAGAAAAGATAGGAGAGAAAGAGAGAGAGAAAGAGAGAAAATGAATAAAAAGAAAAAAGAGGAAAAGAGAAAGAGGTGGAAAAAAAAGAAAAAGAAAAAAGTCTTTTTAATTTAAATATTTTTTGAGAGAGAGAAAGAGAGAGAAGAAAGTGGAAGGGAAAGAGAGAGAGAGAGAGAGAGAGAGAGAGAGAGAGAGAGAGAGAGAGAAGTTAAATTTTAAAAGAGAGAAAAAAAGGGAAATTAAGAGAAAGAGGAGAAAAAATAGGATGGAGAGAGAGAGAGAGAAATAAAGGAAAAAGAGAGTATGAACATAAAGAGAATTATATATAGAGAAAAGATAAAATTTACATACTTTAGGAGAGATTGAGGGAGAAAAAAGTGAAAGAAGAAGAAGAAGAAGAGAAGGGGAGAGAGAAAGAGAAAGGAAACATGTAGAGAGAATTATAGAGGAGAAAGAAGAAAAAGAGAGAGAGAGAGAATAAAAAATTTAAATAGAAAATGAAGAGTGAGAAAGAAGAAAAAAAAAGAAAAAAAAGAGAGAGGAGGGAGAATAAAAAGAGAAGAAAAGTGAGGAGACGAGAGAGAGAGAGAGAGAGAGAGAGAACCATGAGAGGAGAAAAAATAAACTAAAATAAAAAGTGAAGAAAGACAAAATTATATATAGGGAATTTGGGGGGGGGGGGGGGAGAGAGAGAGAAAGGAAAAAGAGAGAAAAATGAGAAATCGATTGTTGCCATACGATAACTTCACTTGCCGTTAAGCTGCCGCGAAACGGCCTAGTGTTTCATGCACGCTTTTGATGAATGCGGAATGCTAGTACATATTAACAACATTACAATAAACAATAAAAAACAAGACACAAGTTTATAGTACAATTCCCCCACTCCCCCATGCTAATGAGAGTCTTTGGAAAAGTTTATTATCTTTTGCCTATATATGAATGGATCATCCGCCATAGCCAATAGGCACTCTTTGACTATTTAGATAATTTGTAGCATAAGGAGGCTCTCTTTGACTTTTTAGATAATTTGTAGCGTCAGGAGTCAATGTAATGAGTTGGGATTCCAAGTTATTTGGCTAATCTCAGCTATGATCTACGATCCGACTTCATGTCGATTAATTAAAGGGAAACGTGATTCCTCTAAGGTTAGAATTTAGAAAACTCTTGTACACAACACCAAACGTAAAATGAACGTCATCATGAAAAAGATCAAAATGGAGTTAAGACAAACCGACCATGTCTAATTAACGCAATGGCAAAAATTCAGAAACTCGCTCATACAACCCTCAATGAAATCCGTTCAGAGATAGTCAGCTGTTCGTGTCCATGAAGCGACTGTCAGATTTAGACGACAGTTGCTGATTCACAACTTGATTTAAACGGGCCTAACTCGAGATAGCCAGATCAAGACGCTGGCTCCGTAGTCTGCCTCCAAAAAATTGGCAGCCTAGCAAAACGTTTCAGAACTCTGCACCTGTCGTAACACTTCCAGCTGATGAAATTTACCGTGGCAGATATTTAAGCAATCTATAATAATCTCTTGAAACTCGATCTGATAAGCTTTACTACGAAAATTCCTTTCATGACGTTCAATACTCACCTGAGCGGCATCTCTTCAATCGGGCTTTCAACATCTTTTCCCGTATCTTTCGAGTCTCTTCTTCGTCTAAAGGCTCGTCGAAAACACTCTCCGTCTTCGGGCAGACGTATCCTGCTGAGTAAATTTTAGGATCAAGACATCTACGAGGAGAGCTTGTTCTCCAAGAAGGTGACTTACCAGAGGAGTAGAGAAGGTGCGAATTATCTCCATTTTCTTCCTCGAAGTCATAAACTTTTTCATCATGCCACATAGTCTGAGAGTAGCATGCTAGTTAGATGAGAGCAGGAAGGCCTACGACAGTAATCTAAGCACCGATAACGAAGCATTTATCAGCTCATCTAAGGCACCTTTGTCTGCATTGGCTTCATCTGTATCCAACCTCTTTCCTTCGCAGTGACCTGGTCGTTGCCATTTTGAGTGGGGCGATGCGCTGAGTTTCTGAATACGGGAGTTGCAACGCGAATTTCTTTTCTGCTTCTAGTTACAAGAGAGGCAATTGCCTTCTCTTTTCTGGTCGAATAGAATGCAGGCTGCTCTTTAATCTTGCCACAAGCAGACTTTCGTGGTCTCCCACTAGGACGCTTACTCTCGGGCTTGCCAAGAGCATTTCTGTTCAATTCACAAGCATAAAAGCTTAGGACCTTTCGCAAGACTAGAACTCGCAATTCGTTCAAGCTTCGAACTTACTTCTTGCTCGAGGGTCTGCATTTTTTCGAAGTTCCCTGCTAGAGAAGAACGTAACAGTTAAATTATATGCGTTCTTGTTGGTGAAGAATACACCTTTCAAGCCTATCGATAAAAAGCAACCTCCGTGGCGCCATACGGGAACGTTTGATCCGCAATTGAACAACCCTCTTGCGTCTGCGACTTGATACATTCGCGCACTGTCTGTAAGCAGTACAAACAAGTTTCATTACCAACAAAAGTCCATATACGTCGCCCAAGTCCATAATACCTGCAGCTCGTTGCGAACAAATGCAAATATCTCCGTTTTGAGCATTGACAGATGTTTTGTCAAAGTAGTTGGTATCGTCTCGAGCTCATTTGATAGATTTCGAAGGACCGCCTTGTCATCCGCTTTCTTTTCTGATAACTGCTTCGAACTGGTAGATAATATCGTTTTTATCCTCGCTTCCTCTTTAAGCTACATTAAGGTCGTAGTGTGAGTGAAAGCAATGCTGTTCTGTCCTAATAGCGTGACTACATTGCTCTTCTGGACATAAAAGAGCTCAAATGGAAGTACCAGCAGATTCAAAGAATTTTCTTGCGTGATCAATTTCTGCTTAACGCTTTCCGCTGTCAAGTAATGTCAATAGGCGGCTTATTGATATACTAGTGTTCATAAAAAGGGATAGTAATTTGGCAAACGAAGAGATGTACATTCAATAGAAGCGTTTTGGACAGCTCTGGACAAATCCTGCAAATCGCCTTGCACCGAGTCTAAGACTCTGATTACTTTGCTTAGACCTTCGTCCAAAGCCTCCAGCCGCCTTTCGACCTCATCGGAGATTTGGTCTGCAGGATTCAAGCGCCATGTTAAATTTGAACACAGGATAAAAGGAATGCCAGAAACTTTAGCTCCCTGCATTCACGAAATCTAAATCCAGTCAACATTCCAAAACAAACAAGACTGCTTACTCTTCGTTTCGGAGCTATTGTGAAGCCTTTCGAGCAGATTGCTCGCCTTAAAAAGAGCAAATTTTGTGCTGTCTTCTCGTCGACCTTGAGAAGATTGGGCGGGAGGAAGACGAGAATAAGGTCTGCTTGCCCCGGCCTCTGATCTGTTGCGCATCCACTGCAGCAAATCTATCGTTTCAGGAATGTAATGTAATAAGGAATGATAACTGAAGAGAATATTTTGCTGAACTGACTTCTTCAAAAGCCGTGGATGGATCGTCCTGGGAAAGTTGCGAAAACGGCTGTGTGTTTTGAGAAAACGGTTGAGAAAATGCGACTCCCTGGGACAGGGATTGCTGACTTTGTGAGCTCGAATAGAGGTGCGATTGCAACTGCTGAGGCTGTGTACTGTTAGTAAGATCTGTCGGTCTCTTCTGAGAGCTACCGTATCTCGGAACTGTATTCGGCCGCGGAACGGACCTGCAGTTGACAAATTTAGGTGCAATATGAGAGAGGAAAATGACTACAATGTGCGTCGAAAGCAGAAAAACATGAATGAACGCATATGAATGTGCGGATGGAAGCATCATGGCACAGATAGTCGAAAACGCAAGCACTAAGACAACACGATGGAGCATCAAAACGTGACGGCCATGGCAGAATATATTACAACTGTACTGATTACAAAGAGAGCGGGAGGTCGAGGTTACCTGTCGTAGCTGTGGTTAGGAAAGACGGAGAGAGACGACAGGTCGGCCGGGTAGGGCTTGTTGATGTTCAGTTTGTTGCTGGTCATGGCAGCGCAAGGCAGCTTCCAGGACGTGCTGCTTAAACATTTGGCGCCTACACCTTTGCTTCTTTAACGCCAGACCGTCCGGCGTCCCCCCTCGCTCTTGGTTCCCTGGAGCGAAGTGGTAATAAAGCTCGCTAGAGTCGGGTCACTCCTAGGATTAGGCCGGTCCCCTTTCCCTACACGCACTCTTGATATACGCACTTGTAACTTGTCCTAGGGTAAAGGGGGCCAGTAGTTGAATGGGGGCCAATGATAACACAATTTCGTGACCCTATGACAAGAACACGAACTTGGGGAAGCAGTTACAATAATGCTATGTTGCTTTTGGCTTTGCAGGATACATGGATTCAAACCTCCTTTTCATTTTTCATCGGCGTTTGTGGGTTGCATGAGTCATGTATTAGAAGGCTATAAACAGAATTTATGGAGCAAACATTATTATGTGATTTTTGGATAAGGATAAACTAAAATCAATTTCTCCAAAGAGCTACTTGATATGCATCTTCATAATCTCAAACCTTCAAAAAATTTTAAGATAGTAAAGATGCATTTGCAAACTCTTAATTGTTCAACTACTAGAGAGCTACAAGATGCATTCATTCCTAGAGGCACCTTTGGGATGAAGTATTGTATAACTTTTCTTGCACCATCAATGTTGCTCATAAGCTCGGTCAAAAATCAATAAGCATACACTTAAACTTCATACTTTTGATGGTACTAAAGACAATGGAAATTTTGCATGGCTTAGCCAATTTGACAAGTATTTTTATTTTGAAGAATACTTTGATTTGGAAAAAATTAAGGGTATCTCTTGTCATATTGTAATGTAATACTTAAAGAGTGTTGACAAGCCTCTCGAGATGCATCTCAAAAGAAAGTTCATGAATGCTTCTTACCATCACAATTCATATTGTGTGCTCAACAACAATACCTTTGTACAATGGAGAGGGAAACCATTTGTCAACACACTGGATGGTTTTGGAACTCTCTCTTACAACTACAAATAGTGGCTATAGTAGTCAAATATACTTTTCAACACAAACTTTTCTCTAGCTTGAATATATCTCTTAAAGTAGAAATCAATGTGTTCAAGCATTTAATACGTCTTTTGATGATACTATTTCCTTGGCCCATGATAATGAGTGAGAGGACAATATGGACCTAGGACTATTGCAACAACAATATGGTAACTGTTTTCCAAAAATTTTTGATTTTTAAAACTCCATGCAATTCTTATTCTAGATATATTTGAAGACCATGGCTACAAAATAAAAATCCTTGGCAAAACAATGCTAATCTTGACCCAAACCTCATATGCCACTTAATTCAAATGATGTTAAGAACAGAGTACTAACGTTGCCAAACTCT
Organism: Lygodium microphyllum; assembly: GCF_053477565.2. Lineage (NCBI taxonomy): Eukaryota > Viridiplantae > Streptophyta > Polypodiopsida > Schizaeales > Lygodiaceae > Lygodium > Lygodium microphyllum. Next base: position 15,151,438 of record NC_141142.1, read on the forward strand.
ACATCTTGAATTGTCTCACTTATTTGCTACTATAATCTTGATCAATTTGTTCATATTGCTATTTATTGTCATGTCAATAATAACTAGAAGAAGCATACTCTTCAAAATTGTCCTCTAGGGAACTACTTTGATAATATCCTTAACTATCTACTTGACTTTAATGAATACAACGTGCTTTGCACCTCTTGCCTGCTTGGCACTTCGCACTGGGACTAGGCAAGTAGGCATGTGGAGGGGCCCATTTGTGGGCACATAGATGGTGGGCGATGGGTGGGGTCCCTTTGTGAGCATGCGGGCGGCGGGCCATGGAAAGATTTTACAAGGGAGCTCCACATGTGCCACATGGCCCCCTTCAAAACCTCTCCTTAATAGATAGTAGATGCCCTTGAATATGAACAACATGAAACTGTTGCATTTGCTAAGTGTATATTAACAAAAAGAATATAAATTGTATCATGATGGATATCCTAGCATATTTTCATTTGGGTTTATTAATAAAATATATATACATTATACTAAGTGGTAATTAATGAAATAGAGCCAAAGCAGAACAAAAAGTTCTTGATCAACACTTTGATTGTTTTGTGAGATAACTTACCACTTGGTTTGCTTCCATGACTCAAGATCATGCTATGGACTGCATACTTGGAAGCCAACTTTCTTGTAAAGCTCTTTGATACCCAAATTCATGAGGCCTAGCAATTCACTCTCTAAAGCTCTTCTCTTCCTAGTAAACATGAATATAATTTAGCAAATGTGTCTAGACTAAAGGCTCTCAACAAAAGTATATTTAAGAACTGCTTTCTTATTTCGTGAGTAGATGATCTCTTACATAAGCTTCAAGGTGCTAATTCTTTAGCAAGATTGGTGTTAAATCTAATTATCATCAAGTTTGTATGGCTACTCTTATGATCTTTAGAACAATTTTTTGAAACCAACTTGGCCATCATGAATTTCTTTTGATAATCTTTGGATTTACAATGCTTTAGCTATTTATAGTCACATTATGAGTGATATTTTGTGATTTTTCAACACTACATAACTGTTTCCTTTTATGATATTCTTATTTTGAATAAAATGAAAGATGAACAAAAAGAGCATTTAGCTTTAGTCCTTCCATTTCTCAAGGAAAGTCAATGATATATTAACCTTCATAAAGTGATAGTGATGGATGGCCACCACTTGTAGTGTACAGGTGAGTGGACAATAAGTACAAGTAAATGTAAGTGACTAGAAACATGTAGCCTTTAACCCCCAACAACCTTCCACTTAAAGGCAAATGTGCTAGAGTTTCTGTACCCACGACTCTTGTATCTTGGCCACCATAACAAATACACATATCTATAGTGCCCTTAAGATATCTCATGATCATTTTCATGGCATCCCAATGTTGCCTGCGAGATGTTGCCATATAACGAGTCACAACTACCATAGCAAATGCTATGTTAAATCTAGTGGCTATCATGGCATACATCAAGTTACTCACTATGCATGTATATGGGATCTTTACCATCTTGGTCTTCTCATTATTTGACTGGGAAAAATCTGTCTGATTGACCTTCACATGAGAAGGTAATGAGCAGCCAATAGGCTTACCACATATGGAAACACTCAAGGACTTTATGAATGTACTCCATTTGTGACAAGTAAAGAAGTCCCTTAGAGAGAGTGTGTCATGCACATACCAAGTATGTGAGAAGCATATCCCATGTTGTTCATCTCAAATCTCTTCTTGAGATGAGCCTTCAAAGCATCTAGCTCATCATGAGAATTCCTAGTAATTAGCATGTCACCAACATTAAAACCCTTAGCAACCAATCTAGCCTTATATACTAGCTTAGGGTAACCAGGGGTACTCTTCAACTTGTGTACCCACTTGTGCATGTTTCCCATTGGGCAAAGGAACCAAATCCCATGTATGGTTTTTTTTAAGTAGATCATACTCAAACTACATGGTCCTCTCCCAAGAGTGACAATCATCTCTATGCATAGCCTCCTCATAAGTAAGGGGCTCACCAAAATTTATCACCGTGACATAATGTATAGAGGACTCAAAATGATCAAGAGGATATGAGGCTCTAGTAGAGCATCTCAAGAATAGTTGTGGGACTTATATGGCCTATCCTCTCTATCCAGCATCATGATCCTACAAAATTGGCAAATTCTGGGCCACTACATCATTAGCTCGCTATAGCAGGTTGTCTAAGGTTATCCTATAACATGATGCTTCTCATAAAAGATCACCCATCATATCTCAACTACTTGCTTTGGTCTCATGTGTATATTTTCCTCATGGAATATGATATCATGGCTATAGATAACATTTCAAGCATATGAATCCCAAAGATGATAGTCCATACCTGTATCACCATATCTAAGAAAGATACATTGGACAAACTTCAGATCTAGCTTATTGCATTTGTCTTTGGGAATATAAAATAATGCCTCACATCCAAAGATATGCAAGTGTGCATATGAGGGAGGTTTACCATACCATATCTCCTCAAAAACTCTGCCTCCAAGAATAGTGCATGGGGATCTATTAACCAAATGAACTGTAATAATAACTACCTTAGCCCAAAAATACTATGGTAAGTACTTGACTAAGCATACTATGAAATCTTTCTAGGGTGGGTTATATGGGGCAATCAACTATGCTTAATACCCCTCTCATCACAAAATTGCTCAAATACCTTAGAGACATATTCATTCCCATTGTCAGATCATATGTATTTCAACTTATGTCTAGACTGTTTTTCAACCCTAGCAAGAAAGCACTAAAATACAGCTAACACCTTTGACTTTTGCTTAATAAGATAGTCCCAAATTTTATGTGAATAATCATCAATAAATATGATAAAATACTTAGTACCACTTAGTGATTGAGAGGGCATGGGACCACAAACATCAAAGTGAACAAGAGCCACCAAGCATGTAGAATTAGACTTTTTATGTGAGTTACAAGTCCACTTGCCATGCAAACAATGATCACAAGAGTCAAAATATAAGTAGTCAGGAGGTGGTAAATATTGCAAATGAGTGAGTATTTTCCTTCCTTTATGGGACACATGCCCAATACGATGATGTCAAAGAGATACGTGTGAAAGATTAGACATGACCAAAACATGATCTATAGATCCAAATACCAACAAGGGGTACAGATTGCCAACATTAGCACCTCTAGCAAAAATGAGGTTGCCATGTGTAATCTTCCATGTAGAATCACCAAAAGAGATATGGTACTTATCATCATCCAACTATCTAGTGGAGATAAGGTTTTTGGTTAAAGCTAGGACATGACGTACATCATAAAGCACAAATGGAGTACTAATACCAAACTATGTCGCATACATATGACAACAATGTCACATACATGATCATCACCTAGTCTAATTGAACCTGTAACAATGTAGTAGGTATAAAACCAATGATGATGCAACATGACATGGAAAGAAGTACTTGAATAATCAAGAAGGCAATTCTAAGAATAAGCAGATTGAACATCAAGTAACTCAGTAGCATCAAGTGATGAAGCAACCAGTATATAATTATCTGAGCTATAATCTAAGGTATTTATTTCTTTTATCTCAACACTAGACTTAGGAACCATACTGCAATTATCAAAAGATTTTGCATTATCATGCATATTCTCTTTTTTCCTTTTTCATGACTATCATTGTGCATCTTATGGCTCCCCACAATAATGATAAGTAAGAGATAACTAAGGACCATGGGACTTATTGCATGATTTCCCATGAGACTTATAGTTGCCCATGTTGGGTTGTGAGTGTCTACCATGATTATTATTCCCATTATCACCATGTCTGCCTCTCACTTTAAGTGCATGAGAAATGCAGGCTGCATCCAAATTTTTCTTGTTCACTTCTTCTATAAACAAAGCACCCTCTACATCCTTGAGCTAAAGGCCATCATCAAGAAGACTTGCACTCATAGCAGTATAGAATATATCCCAAGACAGGCAATGCAACAAACAAGAAAAGAGACTTAACATTCTCCTCAAACTTAAGGTTATGTAAAGTAAGTTGACTGAAAATTGAATGGAACTCATTTAAGTGACAAGCTATAGATGTCCCTTACTTCATACAATGAGCCATGAGTTTCTCAAGCCAATACATTTGTGTTGTAGGACTATACTTATCATAGAGATCACAAATCTTTTTCTATAATGCATAAGAACCACCCTTAGTGTCAATGGCATTGAAGTATACCTATACAAAATAATGGTAGACCTACATAGCTCATCAAACTCTTCCCACATATCAATATAAAGTTTTGGATTTATGCTCTCTAATTTCAATGGCTTGACTTGCTTCTTTTGTACCAATACCTACTAAATCCGAGTCTTCCAATACTTGAAGTTATTGCCATCGAGCTTATCTATGTTGAAGAGAGCACTATCATTGGAAGGACTTGCCATTATCTCTACCAAACAAAGAGAATATATGCTATTGTCATAACAACAAGCCATCCCCAAAACGAAGGCAAAAAACATACAAACATGAGGAAGATGTAGGTAATACACTACTGGCCACAAGTAAAATGCACTAGAGTGTTGAATATAATAAGTGTTTGCTTTCAAGGAAATACCTTAAAACTAATTTTTAGCATAGTTGTTCATTAAACTATAGTAATTGTATACAAACATGAAAAAGAGTAAGCTCCCACTACCAGGAAAATTTGAGTAGCAATTAAGAAGTACAATGTAACTAGTAGTGTAAAGTCAGAGCATAAACCACGAAATACCACAAATTGTCAAAACATCCAAGGTGTCCGGTACATAGATGCACACCAATATGCATATCAAGTATGTATTCACCACGAACATAAGAGGTACAATGTGTCCAAATCAAAGGCAAATCAACCCATAATCATAAACCTATACAATGACATTATATGCATCAAAACTGAGAAAGCATAAGTGAGTCACCTTTACTGACTCAAATGAACCAAAGTCTGTAAAGAAAATATCAAGTACTCCCACTTGAGTGTCCAAGAGCAAAATAAAGCTCAATGCATAGAGTTCATAGCATCCAATGCATTATATATACATCTGAGAGCATATACATACAGTATGACTTCAAGCCCACAGGTGGAAATCACTGAAGCAAATAGCCACTATCCAAATGCAACAAGCGAGCTCAAATCCAAGGCTTAAGGCTTACCATAAGTATATTCTAGCACAATGATCAATTCCAAGCATCAACATAACCATATAGCATACCTAAATAGCATATAAACATTCAATACATAGACATTCACCTTGAATGCTTGCTATCCAAACTTTGTTTTAGTTGTAAAACCTATAGTATCTAAGCTAACCAAACTCTAATCAGCACAAGAAGTTGCATGATCAAGCTCTAATCATGTGAGAAGTTATCTAAGCATCAAACCAATATCCAGGTGTTACAAACTTGCCCCACAAGCATCACATAAGCCACATGCTATTCAAATAGTACACATTATCACTACCATGTATTCATAATCAATGGCTGAACTCAATGACTCCAAATAGCACTCAAGACCAAGTTTGCAAATGCTGAAACAATCCCCAAGTGTGGCCAATGATGTGCCTAAGCAACACTGAGTAGGGAGCTATGAGCTGTAATTGACTTGGAAGAGGTAGAACATGGGTTGTTTACATCGGGTGCAATCACATGAGATGATGTTGTTAGGTTGGGAGCTGCTTCTTACCTTGCTGGCCACTTAGAGAGGCTTAGTGAATCCTCTAGAAGCTTTCGATTAGACGTGGAGCAAGCTAAGACAAAGGAAAGATCAATGAATATGAAAGGTGAGAAGGATCAAGGCTTGCACTCGAGAGCTATGGCGAGAGAGCAAGAGCAAGAAAGAGAGAGGCAAGAAATGGAAACTCCAACAGTCACAATGTGAGGTCAGCAACCAAACGACCCAACCAAATGGCCTCCTTGCAAGCCTCAGTGGCTGCAACATACCCGGCCTCTGTAGTAGAAATGGTCATGCATTTCTACACCCTGGACATCCAAGAGACAACACCTCCAGCATATGTGAATACATAGTCAGAATTGGACTTCCTACTATCTGCATGTCCTGCATAATTAGAGTCAGTGTACCCTACGACTCCTGTATCCTGGCTGCCATAGCATATGCACATATCTGCAGTGCCCTTTAGGTACCTCATGATACCCTTCACGGCATCCCAATGCTTCTTGCCAGGTGTAGCCATATAGCATGCCACAACACCAACTGCAAAAGCAATATCTAGACGAGTGGCTATCATGGCATACATAAGACTACCCACTGTGGATGCATAGGGAATCTTGGCCATCTCGACCCTCTGATCATCTATCTGCGGACAATCATCCTGTGATGCCTTCACATAAGAAGGCAATGGACAGCCAATAGGATTTACGTCCTGCATGCGGAAGCGCTCAAGGACTTTATGAATGTACTCCCTTTGTGACAAGTAGAGGAGTCCCTGATGCCTGTCGCATCTAATGTGCATACCAAGTATGTGAGCGGCATGTCCCAGATCTTTCATCTCAAAGCTCTTCTTGAGCTGAGCCTTAAGAGCATCTAGCTCATCATGAGCTTTCCTTGCTATCAGCATATCATCCACATAGAGGACCAAAATCAATAAAGAACCATCACGGGCTTTCTTCGTGTAAAGACACGGATCCATAGCACTCTTGTTGTAGCCCTGTGACTGCATAAAGGTATCAAACTTATGATACCACTCCCTAGGTGCCTGTTTCAAGCCATAAAGACTTTTCTTCAATTTGCACACTAGGTGCTCCCTGCCAGGTCCTGCAAAGCCCTTAGGCTGCTCCATATAAATCTCATCAAGCAAGTCCCCATGTAAGAAAGCCATCTTGACATCCATCTGGTATAAATCTAAGTCAAGCTGAGCAACCAAAGCCAAGACTAAGCGCAGGGTGGTCATCTTAACCACAGGAGAAAAGACCTCATCAAAGTCCACACCATGCTCCTGCTTAAAACCCTTTGCTACCAATCTAGCCTTGTATGCCGGCTTGGGGTGTCCAGGGGTACTTTTCAACTTGTACACCACTTGCATGGCAAAGCCTTCTTGCCCTTAGGCAAGGAAACCAAATCCCAATTCTCATTCTTGACCTTAGGCAAGGAAACCAAATCCCAATTCTCATTCTTATGCAAGGAGTCTACCTCAGACTGCATAGCCCTCTCCCAGGAGTGATTGCCACCCCTGCGCATAGCCTCATCATAAGTGAAAGGCTCTCTTGCATCTGTAACCAAGACATAATGCATCGAGGGCTGAAATCTATCAGGTGAACGTCTGTCTCTAGTAGACCATCTCACGGCAGGCTCTGCTACCTGCCCAGCTGCCTATCCAACACCCACCATGAGCATCTGCTGCAATTGTAGGCTGTCCAATTGGCTGTGTGAGAGCTCTCGGCTCCTCCTGAAATATGACCCTGCAAATCTCAACAACTCTCTCAGGCTGCCTATGCATCTTGTCTTCATGGAAGACTACATCATTACTGCGGATGACTCTCCGCGCCTGTGGATCCCAAAGACGGTAACCCATCTCGCCTGCAACCCCATAACCAAGGAAAATGCATTTGACACTCCTAGGATCCAGCTTACTTCTCTTGTCCCTGGGCACATGGCAAAATGCCTCATATCCAAAGACACAGAGATGCACATAAGAGGGAGGTTTTCCAGTCCATACCTCCTCGGCAACCTGGAAATCCAAACCACTAGAAGGTGATATGTTTATGATATGCACATCTGTACTAATTGCCTCAGCCCAAAAGCTCTGTGGTAGGCCTGCGTGGCTAAGCATACTACATACACGCTTCTGGATGGTTCTATTCATCCGCTTAGCCAAACCATTTTGGGGGGGTGTAGGGGGCGGTCAACTCACGCTTAATACCCCTCTCATCACATAACTGCTCAAAAGCAAGTGAGACGTACTCACCCCCATTATCTATCCTTAGGCATTTTAGCCTATACCCAGACTGGTTCTCAACCAATGCAAGCCATCTCTAAAACATAGCCAAGACATCGGATTTCAGCTTAATGGGATAAGCCCAAACTTTCCATGAAAAATCATATATGAAAGTAACAAAATACTTGGCACCATCCATAGACTGACAAGGCATGGGCCCTCAGACATCCGAATGTACCAATGTCAAGGGCTCACTCATGCGTGGCCTACCAAACTTTTTATGCGTAGACCTAGTCTACCTGCCACAAAGACAATGCTCACATGAATCAAAACATGCATAATCAAGGGGCGGTAAGTACTGCAAACCAGAAAGCATTTTCATTCCCTTCAAAGACATATGGCCCAAACGGACATGCCAAAGAGATACATGTGGGATAGAACCCACAGACAAAACATGATCAAGGGAAGAAGCTGATACAATCAAGGGATAGAGGCTACTAGCCTTGGCACCTCTCGCAATCACAAGTCTGCCACGAGTGATCTTCCATGCAGAGTCTCCAAAAGATATATGATAACCTGCGTTATCAAGTTGTCCAGCTGACATGAGACTACGTGTCAAAGCAGGTACATGACGTACACCCTGCATAACAAAACTACTACCAGAAGGAAACTACAGCCTAACATCACCAATGCCCACAATATCAAGAGAGTTGTCATCACCCAAGCGCACAGAACCCGAAACAGTACGGTATGAACGAAACCACTCTCGGCAAGGTGTCACATGAAAGGATGCACCTGAGTCCAAGAGCCAACACTATGCATACATAGAGTGTATCTCTGTCATCTACGAAGCACTAGAAGAAGCTGCAAGGATATAATCATCATCAACATCCTCAGGCTGCATAACATTGATCTCTTCAATTTTAACATTGGACTTTGCAGGCACTATGCTGCGATCAGAAGACTTATCCTGCACTTTGTCTTTCCCCTTATCTTTGCACCTTTCATTACGCAGTTCATGGCATTGTGGCCTAATATGGCCCTTTTTCCCACAATGGTGACAAGTAACATCTGCATTCCTGTGACAGGATTTGCTACGTGACTTCCCACGAGACTTGGACCGAGATTTTTAAGAATCCCATCCACGGCCACTGCCACTGCCACCGCCATGCTTTCCATATCCATCATTCCTGCCTCTAACTGTCATAGCATGCGACACACGAGAGGCATCCAAATTCTTACGGTTAACCTCTTCCTGCAGAAGAGCACTCTCAACATCAAATTATTTCAAGGTAGCAGTAGAGGCACATAATGCAGTGCGGAATACATCCCATGACTCATTAAGAGTACCAAGCAAGAAAAGAGGAGTGACATCCTCTGTAAAAGTGATGTCCTACGAAGTCAATTTCTTGATTATAGCATGGAACTGGCTCAAGTGAGCAGACATAGTCACATTCTCCTTCATGCACAGATCCATAAGTTGCTTCAGCCAATACATCTCACTCGCTGGACTTTTCTTGTCATAGAGATTCTTGATTTTATCCCACAACTGCCATGCACTCTGTTCTTCCTCAAATACATTGTAGTGAACCTGTTCTGTGAGACATAATACAATAGTGGAGTGGCATAACTCATCAAGCTCAAGCCATTCCTCATCTGGCATAGTTGCAGGCGGATGCCCGCTCAACCTCGAAGGTTTGATCTACGATTTTTGCACCAACACCTACCAAACCTGGCTCTTCCAATAAGAGTAATTCGTACCATCAAGCTTAGTGATGTTGAAAATAGCATGATCAGTGGACAAACTCGCCATAATGCAGGCTGGAAGACTCTAGACAATTCAAAACTGCTTGCTGTTTACTGCAAAAAATGACCAAAAAATCACCAAAATCGAGAGAACATGGCAAGAAAAGTGTAACCAAAGCTGCTGCCCACCAAGTACTAGTGAAAGTACATCATTTCAGAATATTTCATCATGAAAAATCCATGTCAATCCATACATATATACTTGCTATAATAAATTACAGATTTCAGTGAATGAGAGCTAACAGTGCCAAAATCGGATCCCAGATCAATCAGATACTACCAAGACCAAAGCTAGCATCATGCAGGCATAACATAGGCATATGACAGTCAATAAGCATGAATCCAACACCCAAACATGTCATACAAACATCTGCCACCAGTGAGTAGGCACACCCCCAGTCAACGGGGCAAAGTGTTCCTGCTACTACCAAAACTTGACACAAGTAGGTGTCAGCTCACAAAGAGAGGGACCCAAAGCAAAGAGTCAACTCATAAGCATCAGAGGAACCAAGACATATAAACCATGCATCATCCTGAAGGGTAAAAGATCCCAAATAGTCTCAAAAGCTCAAAGAGTATAGACCGCCTGCTCAATGGCTGTCAAGCATCCAAAGATGCTCCCACTGGCACAAAAGCCGTAAATATCAAGCAACAAAGCTCGAACAAAGCATGTACAAGCACCAATGACAAGTGTCCAAGATCAAGCATCAATGGTACATCCCGGACATGTAGACGGTAGAGCATCCGTATGTAGCATCCATAAGCATGTAAGACATCCAGTACATCCCAAGATACAACTCTGGAAAGCCAATAAATAGCTCAAGTAAGCTCCAGGAATCCAAGGTCAAGCCAAAACCGAGCTCCAGTAGCAATAGGCTCCAAACAATGTAACTAGCATGTAGTAATGGCATAGGCTAAGCATGTCAAGACCGGTCAGACATAAGCAACATACATGCCATAAGTACATCCAAGATGAAGCATCCTAATGCTTTGCAAAGCAAACTCAAGCTCAACCAATGATCCCGAATCAAAACCAAGCTCTATGTTAAGCCCCAAGTGTCAATACATTACCATATATGCCTGAAACATAACCCGAAAAGCACAGGTATAAGCATACATGAGTAAAATGACTTCAGCCCAACTGTGTACAGCAATGATTTACTGTTCAAAACTGAGAATTTCAGCACTAAAATCAGCTCCAAATGGTTGCCAAACAATAGGCATACATTCCCCTAACATCCGGGCATCAAACAGGACCAACCGGGCATCAAATGACAATGCCAAACAAGCTGTAGCATCAAATGTCAGTGTAACACTGTCATAAACTGCCTGTGGACTGTTATGATAGTCCCAAAACAGTGTTAAATCAGTCCAAATTCTATGCCAACACATCAACCATCAAAACCAAGCATCAAAGCATGTTTGTATGCCCGAAATGGAGCCTTTCCAAGTGCCAATGGAGGGGGAGAGCTACTATTGTGACTGTCAATGCGGAAGACACATATGGGAGGGTTGCGTGATTCTGCCAACTGTAAATGCTGGTCCTGGGGCTGCAAAAAATGGTGGCCAAGCTTCGGAGGGGTCCGGTTAAAGCCAAGGAAGGCCTCAAACAAGCTCCAGCAAGGGGAGAGCAGCCCACATATGAAATGAGAGCTGGGAGTGTAATGGCTGCCCTGTTTCAAGAGGGCTGAAAATTGAGGTAAGCCCTGTAAAGAGTAAAGCAATACCTCTGTGTGAATGCCTTGAGGGTGCCCAAAGGGGCTGGGAAGGTGCCCAAGAAGCCGGGGAGTGATGGGAGCTCGAAGGAGTCGAATATGGTTGCCGGGAAGGAGACCCAATGCGAGTGGGGAGTCGATGGGACGCTGAGAATGCCACAAACCAACTCAAGAGTCGGGAAGCCGAGCTCTGATACCAGTTGAAAGGTGAGAAGGATCGAGGCTTGCACTCGAGAGCTATGGCGGGAGAGCAAGAGCAAGAAAGAGAGAGGCAAGAAATGGGAACTCCAACAGTCACAATATATGACCGGGCCTTCCTTTATTCAAACTGTCACTAAAAGAATAAAGAATAAAGTGACGGTGACGGGTGCCCGCCACCTGCGGTGTGCAGTGGCGGTGACTGTCAGTGTAGTAATACACGGGCAGCTAGGCGGAGGCACCTTTACCCCCAACAGAATACCTTGGGAGTGTAGGGTTGTGGTAGCCATGAAAGCTTCAAGCAAGCTCTTCTTTTCAGGCTAAAGATAATGTTGAAGAAGGTCCTCAAATGCCTGCTCTGATACTAGTTGAAAGGTGGAGAAAGAGTGGAAGCAAGAGCTATGGGGGTTTATGCAAGAGAGAGTAAGATCGTATGTGGGGAATCCAACAGACACACATTGTGACCTGCTTGCCCTTATTCTATTGTCATGCAAAGAATAAAGAATAAAGAGATACTGATGGGTAGCTTCCACCTATAGTGTATAGGTGTGTGGAAAGTAAGTACAAGTAAATGTAGGGTGATATGGCACATGCGGCCTTTTTCTTGTTCCATGTGTCACACAAGCCATAGCTGGTGTTGCCTGCAAGTATTTTGAGACTGGTAGGTTTCCCTCACAAACGGACTTGTTGGTTCAAGTTTCAATAGAACATTTGGCTTTGAGAAATCAATGCATGCAATGACCTCTCTTATAGGCAATTCAAAATGTCATACGTGTCATTCCAATATCTTCTTCACTTGGTGCTTCCATTTTGGCCTTTTGAGGGTGATGATGACCAGATGCACCAACCAATTGAACTAGAGAGAGCATTAAGTTGCACTACTTTGATGACTAGCATGCATAAAGACCCCACCTTTCATATTGCCAACATTTGTGGAATTGGTGGGTCCACTTGTAAGGAAATATTGCCATATCATTGTCAAAATCCTTGCTACCCTCCAGCATCAAGCAATGATAGGAAGCAATCCAATTGCCACCTCCCAAGAGATCACGTGCACATTGAGAATGCATTTGGAACATTGAAGAACCATTGGTGCATCCTTAGAGACATACATGTCCATCTAGATTGTTGCCCATGTACATTGTTGCTTGCTACATTCTCCATAATTTTCATTTACATAATGCACATGATGACTTCACAAATGATGACTTTGATGTCTATCTTAATAATAACATCGTAGTTTCGAATGTTACAAGGTTTGAACGTGTCAAGGGTTTAGGCCTTGCATTGGGCAATGTTTGTGGAATGAAGTGCCTATGTAAACCTTTGATCACACTGGAGTCATTCATCTCTGAATATTGTAGTGGCACTTTAATAGTAGCACCTCTTTACGACATTCTTTTGGACACATTAGGCGTAATGTAACCATGAAAATTGTAATGGCAATGAAATTGATTAAAGATTTCCATAAGATAACGTATGAAAAAGGAATAATTGTAGCTTAATTATCAATACAACATGGTTGAAAGTATGGTGGAAAGAAAAGTGTGTAACATTACTAAGCAAATAAAACTGAACAATGCATAGAGCCTTCCATTACTGTGATGTCTACTTTCTACCTTTGCTATGGTGGGGTGTCCTTGTTAGAGGCAAGGATTTTGGTAGTCTCCAATTGCAGCTCCATGCATCTTAGCTCCACCCGCTCAAAAACTATTGTGAAAGTCCCTACTCCTCTCTCCGATTATGTATCCAAGCTATCCAACACTCTTGCAGCCTTTTGCTTTTTATTCCCCTTGTGCCGCTTGGATACTACCAACACTAGCCCTTGCTTCATCCACATTATTGTCTACAACTTTGGTAGGAGCAGAATCTACAACGGTTGCACTCCTCCCAACTTTGATTTCATCATCTAGTACTGCATTGGTCCTTGCTACTTTATCTACCTCTTCCTACACCATTGTTTCCTCATCCTTCACCAAAGAGATGACATCAAAAGACACAAATTTCTCATCGGAGAATCCTCCTTGCAACCCACTAACTTTTTAGGTGCCATTGAGTGGGTCCGACATCCTACTGAACTACTTCCACCTTGACGGTTTTGCCTTTTCAATGATGTTTCCTTGTGGTGTTCTTTCTTGAATTTTTTCTTCAAATTCTCCTACTTATTCTTATATTATGTTTCTATAAAGTTAGCACCACACTTCACATTCATCTCCCTTACAATATCTACCCATAGTGTTTTTCTTTCAGGTTGCCTCTATTAAGGTCGATCCACTTATCCTTGTAGAAATCAAACAACTTACTTGTTTCTAGAGGAGACCATATTTCATAGGACTTTATTTTTTGTACTAGAGGATCTTCTGTCGATGTAGGGATTGTATGTGTTCTTGATGCATGCTGCATGTCTTGATTTCCTTCAATGGTGAGAAATGGGAGAACACATGAAGGGGCTGACAAAGTAGGTCACATTGAAGCAGAGGCCTTCACAAGCATGCTAGTCCCCTTGGGGGGGTGGAGACTCAAGAGAGCCACATGCATAAGTGATTAAAAGGTATTGCCATAAGGCAAGTTTGATGGTGGATAGGTTTGAGAATTCGGGATAGGTATAGTCCATCTATCACATTTGATAGATGATAATCTTCATTGTCTTGTTGAGCTTGTAGTGACTTGGCCACTCGGAATGTAGAGAGAGCATGCGGCCAAAGGGAGGAGTTGTTCCTCTCTATTCTACAAGAAAAATGGTAAATTTTTGACAATGTTTTTGCTTGAAACCCAAAATGATAATCATAGAACATAATACTGGTTGCTATGATATGCTCGAGAATTGCATAAAATCCTAAATATCATAAGAGAAAGAAGCCATAATATGTACCTAGAACAATATTAGTACTAGTACTTCGCATGCACAAAATTAATAATAATATTTATGGAATGTTGCGTAGAACATAGTCCTAGTTACTATGATATGCTTGAGAACTACATAAAATCCTAAAGATTGCCCGAACAAGAAGCTATACTATGTAGAAGAATATTAGTACTATTACTTTGCATGCACAAAATTAATGACAAAATTCATAGAACATAGTATTAGTTACTATATTCATATTCATAGAACATAGACTAGTTGCTATGTTATAATCAAGAACTACATAAAACCCTAAATATCATACGAAGAAGAAGCTACAATACATACGTAGAACAATATTAGTACTAGTACTTCACATTCACAAAGCTAATAATAGTATTCATAGAATGTAGTTGTTATGTTATGATCGAGAACTACATAAAACCCTAAATATCATATGAACAAGAAGTTGCACTACATACGTAGAACAATATTAGTACTAGTATTTCACATGCACAGTATTCATAGAATGCAATGCCAAACAATGAAACAATGAAACAACTAAGAACAATGTACAAATCAAGCTAATAACAGTATTCATAGAACGTAGTGCGAATGAAACAATGAAACAACTAAGAACAATGTACAATTCAACCACCGTGTAAGCATGCAAACCACCAATGAAACAACTAAGAACATTGTACAATTCAAGCACTATGTAAGCTTGGAATATAAGAAGCACCACATATATAAGGCACAATTCAAGGTTCTATTGGAAAATGCACCCTCTCTAGTATGAAACATTTGCTTGTAGTGTCATAAGTGCAAAGGATAAAAGAAAAGTTTCAACTAGCTTGTCATCTTGATGCATATGCCATGAAGCATACAAATCATTTAACATAGGACCTATTTAACATGAACTAGATACAAGCTTCAAACTTTATAACATCTCAAACTTCAAGCACTTGGGTCTAAAACAACCACTAAAAGTAAACCGATAGTCATTAAGTTTAAAATGGTAAGCAATTAGGAACCAATTTAAGGCAATTAGGAACAACATCACCTAAAATTGGTAGATTGGATTTGACACTCAAAAACAAACATGCTTTCTATTCTATTGTAACAATGAAGTGGAAATCTTATTTCATCAAAATATTGGGTGTTTATTGGTTATAGAGCAAACTTGATCTAAGCTATAAAGTCACATTAATGTAAGGTCATTATATGTCAATAAGAAGCTAATCTAGATCATACAAAATAAAAATCCTTTGCCCAATTAATGAGGCCAATCGTTTGTGATGAACTTTTTAAAGAAAATTGATTTATTAGTATTGTTTTTATAAGAATTGAGTTGCACGAAATATCAAATATTTCTTTTAGAGGAAGAATAACGGAGTGACTATATGCTTTTAAATGGATGTAGGTAATAGTTGGATCCTTTGTTACTTAGGCTTGGAAAATTTTTTAGGCTATCCTTAAGGAATGCTATCGATGGAATTCAACTTTTTTTTTCTCTTTTTCAATGATATTTTATTATACATACATTCTAAAAATTTTACTTTTAATGTGTCCAAATGATTTTAATTGAATTATAATTGATAATTTTTTATTATTTTTAAATTAATATTTAAAATATTTTATAAGTTTACTATTAATAGATTTCTCTAAAATTAATTATTAAATTTAAGATAATTTATTAGCTTTTTAAAAATATTTTATGATTAAAGGTTTTGCATTAAGCTAGCGGTTTTGTAAACTTATGGTCTCTAGGTCTTTTTATTGGGGGTTTCAATATTATTTTGCACATGTAACCTTAAAATTTAGCTAGACATCAACCAAGTTGTTATGGATCCTCTGGGTCCAAAAACTTCTTGGGTTTATATTTGTCAAAACTTTCGAAATAACTTCTATTATTAACTAGCCTAGAGTAAGATCTCACTATGAGCATGGAACTTTCTTCCCATTGAAGTAATTATGACAAAAGTCTAAGATTATTGTTTTATATAATAAATTCACATTCTTTGTACCACAAGAAGAGGAAGAGAACCCCAAGAAGATGGTACAGAAATATCAAGAGAAGCAAGAGGCCAACCCTACTATGAAGTTTGACTTCAAGGTGAATGACAAGAGTAGATTCATGAAGCCATTTCCCTTACACACTATATGGTTGCTCATTCAAATAGTTGAAAATATTGCTACAAAGTGGCCAGACACCCTAGATGTTGAAGCTTATCAAAAGTCATGCAAGATTCAAGGAAGCAAGGGGAGGTATTTGAAACTAAAGCCTAGGAAAGTAAGAAGTCTAAATCATCATTCCAACTACATTATAAAAGTCTCCTTCATAATAAGAGATATTGCTATATGAAAGAAAATGTAAATCTTCCTCCTTTTTATACAAGAAGAAAAATTATACTCATATTTGATCCAACACGTGAACACATAATTGACATATTCTATTGACATATGTCTCATACTTTTTAACACATTCATATAATTTATTTTAGATATATTGTTCTAGTGGGGGATATGTTCCTCTTGGTGGGCCCTACCACCCACGTTATGGATCCTACCCCTAGGTAGGGGTTGGGACACACATATACACACACAACCTGTCTTTCATCCTATTCTCCACATTTGCACACTCAGTGGCACACATATTTGTAGACACACAGACACACACACATACATATACTAGCACAAGCACTCATATACGTATGTGGGCACCCATGCACTTCCATGCACATGCACATGCACAAATATTTTACTAGTTGACCTTATAGTGCAAACATATATATACATGTGTGCACACGTATATACATATTTTTAACTACTTATGACTTGCATAGATTCAAATGTATACATGCATGCATCCATCATACATCACATCATAACACACGAGTTCTCATAAATACATCATTTGTGTCACTACATGGATTCTAGTTTTCTGTTTACCTTAGGCTTCATCTTTCTTATAAATTACAAAAAAAACATGCAGCAAAACCCAATCTATACATGGTATCTTGTGATACATTGTGGCGTCCCCAAACTAGGCGACCATAAAACTAGGAGGTTACAATATCATTTTCGCTTGGTGAAGAGCATATATGTGGCAAACCCCAAGGCTTACCCAGCTTGGGAAGATTTAAAACCTCTTATAACTTCAACCCCCTCTGTGTATCATCTATCAACCATATCTTCCGTCCCTCCCATACATCAAGCAAGACATCCAAGGCTTCACAAACATCAAAAACCTAAAAATAGACATTACTATCAAAGTTTCCCCTATAATTAGAGCAAGTCTATTCCGATGCCTAAAAACCACCATCCATAATTAATTAGAGGTCAAAACAAGTAGCCACTTTGCATTAAAATTGCATGTAGCAATTCCACGCCAAGACCCCATCCATTTGGAAACCATGGAAAGAAATGTGGTTCATCGGTATGCAAGTCCCTTTTCACTATACAAAGGGAGCCTTTAATCATATCAAAGGGAGCTTCTTGTGATACAACATGTAGCCTTTAATCATATCAAAGGCTATTATTGCACCCTAAAACTCATATCACCCATCAATCAACACTCCATTTTTTAGGCTTACCAAGCATATATAAGCTCCTTCCTAACCAGCCAAACATCCGCAACAGCAGCCAAAAGCTATCCCCTTGATCTAGAGCTGAATGTGATGTGCTCTAAATCCTTCCAAAAACATTGTAATGTTACCATGTCAAGGTAATCTTAGATTATCATGCATTATGGTTTACTTGAATCTTATGTCCCCCATGTGATATCACTATCCTTACTAGCCTTGTGCATGTTTGTTGAGCTTTACATGGTTTTTCATCTCTCTCATATTTAAATCAAACTTAAGCATAGATATTTCTTCTCTCACATATTTTAAATGGGACCTAAGCAAATACAATTGCTATTACACAATCTATCTTGCATATGCATGCCTTCATCTCTCCAATTATATTTGTCCGTGTAGATCTATGCTCATAAACCAAACATTAAGACAATCTACTAGTAGCAATTTGAAACATTCTAAACCGTGTGTAAACAAGTTCATAACAAATAAGGCTATAGTTTCCACAACATTTATGCAAATTGCAAGATGAAATATCTAGGACAACAAAACAAAAGGACAAAAGTAGCTTATATTTCAGACCATAAAAGTAAGAGGTTACAATATCATTCCCGCTTGGTGAAGAGCATATATGTGGCAAACCCCAAGGCTTATCCAACTTGGGAAGATTTAAAACCTCTTATAACTTCAATACCCTTTGTGTCTCATCTATCAGCCAAATCTTCCATCCCTCCCATACATCAAGTAGGACATCCAAGGCTTCACAAACATCAAAAACCTAAAAAGGGACATTTCTATCAAAGTTTCCCTATAATTAGAGTAAGTCTATCCTGATGCCTAAAAAGCACCATCCATGGTTAATTAGAGGTTAAAGCAAATAGCCACTTTGCATTAAATTTGCATGTAGCACTTCTAGACCAAGACCCCATCCATTTGGAACCCATGGAAAGAAATGCGGTTCCTCCGTATGCAAGTCCCTTATCACTATACAAAGGGTGCCCATATAAGGAGCCCCAAAAGCAACAAAAACTTTTACACAAGTTAATATGATATTCTTCAAACGACCTTCGCTCCTACATAAAGATTTACGCTTCTTATTCCACAAGATACAACTTCTAGTGATACAATAGCATGCAGCCTTTAATTATATTAGAGCCTATTATTGCACCCTAAAACTCATCTCGCCCATCAATCAAAACTTCATTTTTTAGGCTTATAAAGCATATATAATCTCTTTCCTAACCAATCCTTCCACAAACTTTTGCAGCATCCAAGAACTATCCCAACTATCTAGGCATGACTTTGATGTGCTCTACATCCTTGAAAAAATATTGTAATGTTACCATGTTAAGGTAATCTTATAGTCTCATGCATTATGGTTCACTTGAATCTTATATCTCCCATGTGATATCACTATCCTTACTAGCCTTGTGTATGTTTGTTGAGCTTTAGATGGTTTTTAAACTCTCTCATATTTACATGGGACTTAAGCATATATATTTCTTCTCTCACATATTTCGAATGGGACCTAAGAAAATACAATTGCTATTACACAATCCATCTCGCATATGCATGCCTTCATATCTCAAATGATATTTGTCCATGTAGATTGCAAATGGAGAACCACTATGCTCATGAACCAAATATTAAGACAATCTACTAGTAGCATTGGAAACATTCTAAAACTGTGTGTAAACAAGTTCATAACAATAAGGGTATAGTTTCCACAACATTTATGCTAATTGCAAGATGCAATATCCAAGACAATAGACAACAACGATAAAAGTAGCTTGTATTTCCATTTTCAATAGCAAATAGACCCACCCTTCAAACACAAACTATGAACAAAGACATCCTAGACAAATGGCTCCTTAATTATTGAATAGCCCACAAATTTTGCATGCACCCAATCTTTGTCTTTCTTTCATATTTAAATGGGGCCTGAAGAATATACACTTCTTTGCTTAGATATTTTAAATGGAACATAAGCAAATACAATTGCTATTACACAATCTATCTTGCATATGCATGCCTTCATCTCTCCATTATTACACAATCCATCTTGCATATGCATACCTTCATCTCTCCAATTATATTTGTCCATGTAGATTGCAAACAAGGAAGCACTCTACTCATGAACCAAACATTAAGACAATCTACTAGTAGCATTTGGAAACCTTCTGAAAGTGTGTGCAAACAAAATCATAACAACAAGGCTATAGTTTCCACAACATTTATGCAAATTGAAGATGCAATATCCAAGACAATAAACCACAAGGACAAAAGTAGCTTGGATTTTGATTTTCCATAGCATTCAAACCCACCATTCAAACAAAAACCACCCCAAACACAAAGTACAAACAAAAACATGCTAGAAAAATGGCTTCTTAATTGTTAAATCACACACAAATTCTCCATGCACCCAATCTTTGCAATTCTTTCATTTGCTACAAGACACGTGCAATGGTGTCATGGTAGTGTTAAACCAAATAAGACAACATTTCTACTTTAATACCACAATATTTACAACTCCACTAACTTACACTCACACCTTTTAAAGTTTGTTGCACTTATAAAATCCCCCACAACACAATAAACCAAGCTATATATATTCCATCATACATCACATCATAACACACGACGTCTCATAAATACATCATTTGTGTCACTATACAAGGAATCTAGTTTTTTGTTTGCCTTAGACTTCATGTTTCTTATCAATTACAAAAAACATGCAGCAAAACCCAATCTATACACAGTATACTACTATACATATGCAGTATCCCCAAACAAGGTGACCATAAAAATAGGAGGTTACAATATCATTTCTGCTTGGTGAAGAGCATATATCTTGCAAACCCCAAGGAATACCCAACTTGGGAAGATTTAAAACCTCTTATAACTTCAATACCCTTTGTGTCTCATCTATCAGCCAAATCTTCCATCCCTCCCATACATCAAGTAGGACATCCAAGGCTTCACAAACATCAAAAACCTAAAAAGGGACATTTCTATCAAAGTTTCCCTATAATTAGAGTAAGTCTATCCCAATGCCTAAAAAGCACCATCCATTTTTAATTAGAGGTTGTTAAAGCAAATAGCCACTTTGCATTAAATTTGCATGTAGCAATTTCAGGCCAAGACCATATCCATTTGAAACCCATGGAAAAAAATGGGGTTCCTAGGTATGCAAGTCCCTTATCGCTAAACAAAAGAAGCCCATATAAGGAGCCCCAAAAGCAACAAAAGCTTTTACACAAGTGAATATGAGATACTTCAAACAACCTTTGATCCTACATAAAGATTTACACTCCGTATTTCACAAGATACAGCTTCTTGTGATATAGCAAGCAACCTTTAGTTATATCAAAGGCTATTATTGCACCCTAAAACTCATCTCACCCATCAATCAAAACTTCATTTTTTAAGTTTACCAACCATGCATAACCTCCTTCCTAACCATCCCTTCAACAAACTTCAACAACAACCAAGAACTATCCCCACAATCTAAACCTAACTGTGATGTGCTCTAAATCCTTCAAAAACACTATAATGTTACCATGTCAAGGTAATCTTATAGTCTCATGCATTATGGTTTTCTTGAATCTTATATCCCTCATGTGATATCACTATCCTTACTACCCTTGTGCATGTTTATTAAGCTTTAGATGGTTTTACATCTCTTATATTTAAATGGGACCTAAGCACATATATTTATTCTCACATATTTTAAATGGGACCTAAGCAAATGCAATTGCTATTACACAATCCATCTTGTGTATGCATGCATTCATCTCTCCAATGATATTTGTCCATGTAGATTGCAAATGATGAGCCACTATGCTGATGATCCAAACATTAAAACAATCTACTAGTAGCATTTGGAAACATTCTAAAATGGTGTGGAAACAAGATCACTTATGCAAATTGCACCATGCAATATCCAAGATAGTAGACCATAATGACAAAAGTAGCTTGTATTTCAATTTTCAATAGCAGACAAACCCACCCTTCAAACACAAACTACCAACAAAGACATGCTAGAAAAATGGCTCCTTAATTGTTGAATCACACGCAAATTCTGCATGCACCCAGTGTCTACCTTTCTTTCATTTGCTACAAGACACATACAATGGTGTCATGGAAATCTTAAACTAGATAAGGCCACCTTTCTACTTTAACGTCACAATGTTTACAACTCCATGACTTACCCTCATGGCAATCTTAAACTAGATAAGGCCACCTTTCTACTATAACATCACAATGTTTACAACTCCACGACTTACCCTCAAGGCATTTAAAGTTTGTTGCACTTTCCAAATCCCACAACACAATAATCCAAGCACTAAGTATTCACCCATCACAATTTACCAAGCAATAAGCATTTGCCTTTCATAGAGAGGTGAGCTATTTTTTCTCTAATAACTCAAAATAGATCTCTGCACATGAATAAGTGTATTGTGTTTCTAATAAAACACGTATGCATTTGAATATAGGCTTGAGAATCACTCCCTGGGGATTGTGTATGTCATTGCTCAAGAGTGGCTTTTTGTGTAGCCAACTCTTGAAAAACACGCCCAATCATGGCTTACTCATAACCAAATTAATGTGACACATTAACTTGTTACAACACCACATCTCACACAAGAAAATCTTCTTATGGCATCCATCATACATCACATCAAAACACAAGACTTCTCATAAATACATCATTTGTGTCACTCCATGGATTCTAGTTTTTTGTTTACCTTAAGCTTCATGTTTCTTATCAATTACAAAAAACATGCAACAAAGCATGATCTATATACAGTATACTATGATAAATATGTGACATCCTCGAACTAGGCAACCATAAAAATAAGAGATTACAATATCATTTTAGCTTGGTGAAGGGCAAATCAACCCTCCCCTACATCAAGCAAGACATCCAAGGCTTCACAAACATCAAAAACCTAAAAACTGACATTTCTATCAAAATTTTCCCTATTCCGATGCCTAAAAAAGCACTATCCATGGTTAATTAGAGATTAAAGCAAATAGCCACTTTGCATTAAATTTGCATGTACCAACCAAGACCCCATCCATTTGGAGCCCATTGAAAGAAATGCGGTTCCTCGATATGCAACTCCCTTATCACTATACAAAGGACGCCCATATAAGGAGCCCCAAAAGCAACAAAATCTTATACACAAGTCAATATGAGATCATTCAAACAACCTTCGATCCTACATAAAGATGTACACTCGTTATTTCACAAGATACACCTTTTTGTGAGCATATCAGAGGCTATTATTGCACCCTAAATTTCATCTCACCCATGAATCTAAACTTCATTTTTTAGGTGCACCAAGCATATATAACTCCTTTCTATCCAGCCCTTCCAAAAACTTCTACGGCAACCAAGAACTATACCCCCAATCTATGCCATACTTTGATGTAATCTAATTCCTTCAAAAAACACTGTAATGTTACCATGTTAAAGTAATCTTATAGTCTCATGCATTATGGTTTATTTGAATCTTATATCGCCCATGTGATATCACTATCCTTACTAGCCTTGTGCATGTTTGTTGAGGTTAAGATAGTTTTACATCTCTCTCATATTTAAATGGGACCTAAGCACATCTATTTCTTCTCACATATTTCAAATGGGACCTAAGCAAATGCAATTGCTATTGCACAATCCATCTTGCATATGCATGCCTTCATCTCTCCAATGATATTTGTCCAAGTGGATTGCAAATGAAGAACCACTATGCTCATGAACCAAACATTACGACAATCTACTAGTAGCATTTGAAAACATTTTGAAATGGTGTGCAAACAAGATCATAACAATAAGGCTATAGTTTCCACAACATTTATGCAAATTGAAGATGCAATATCCAAGACGATAGACCACAAGGACAAAAGTAGCTTGTATTTCGATTTTCCATAGCAGACAAACCCCCCTTAAAACACAAACCACTCTTCAAACAAAAACTATGAAAAAAGACATGCTAGACAAATGGCTCCTTAATTGTTGAATCACACGCAAATTCAGCATACACCCAATATATACCTTTCTTTCATTTGCTACAAGACAGATCCAATGCTGTCATGGAATTCTTAAACTAGATAAGGCCATGTTTCTACTTTAACACCATAATGTTTACAACTCCACTAACTTAGACTCGGGGGTTTTACACCCCTTTCAGAGCCAATGGAGCCATCAGATTTGGATTCCAAGCAGCAGAAAAAGAACTGATTTTTCTGATCCACGTTTTTGGCCTACGAAGGAGCTCCAAGAAAACTAATGCCTAGAGATTGCTTCTAAGTAGTGCAAAGATTCCAGGTTCTTTCAATACATATTGTTTCAATTCATTGTGATTTGTTTTTATAGTGTTTACCACTTGGATATTCTCTATCTTCTCTTCCATCTCCTATCTCTACTTCCTTCTATTTCTGATCCCCGGTAAAGTTCGTTGCACTTTTGAAATCCCACACTACAATAAACAAAGCAATAAGTATTCACCCGTCACAATGTACCAAGTAAAAAGCATTCACCTTTCATAGACATGTGAGTTATTTTTTCTCTAATAACTCAAAATAGATCTCTATACATGAATAAATGTATTATATTTCTACTAAAACATGTATGCATTTGACTATAGACTTGAGAATTACTCCCTCAGGATTGTGTATGTCATTGCTCAAGAGTGGTTTTTTGCATAGCCAACTCTTGAAACACCCAATCATGGCTAACTCATAACCAAACTAATGTGACACATCAATGTGTTACAACACCACATCTCACACAACAAAAAAATCTTCATATAGCATACATCATACATCACATGACTTCTCATAAATACATCGTTTGTGTCACTATAGGGATTCTAGTTTTTTGTTTATCTTAGGCTTCATGTTTCTTATCAATTACCAAAAACATGCAGCAAAGCCTAATCTATATACAATATACTATGATAAATATGTGACATCCCCAAACTACGCGACCATGAAAATAGGAGGTTACAATATCATTTCCACTTGGTGAAGAGCATATATGTGGCGAAACCCCAAGCTTACCCACCTTGGGAAGATTTAAAACCTCTTATAACTTCAATCCCCTTTGTCTTATCTATCAGCCAAATCTTCCAACCCTCCCATACATCAAGCAAGACATCCAAGGCTCCACAAACATCAAAAACCCAAGAATATACATTTCTATCCAAATTTCCCCTATAATTAGAGCAAGCCTATTGCGATGCCTACAAAGCACCATCCGTGGTTAATTAGAGGTTGTTAAAGCAAATAGCCACTTTGCATTAAATTTGCATGAAGCAATTTTAGGCCAAGAATCCATCCATCTGAAACCCATGGAAAGAAATGAGTTTACTCAGTATGCAAGTCCCTTATCACTTATCAAAAGAAGCCCATAAAAGGAGCCCCAAAAAAAACAAAAGCTTTTTAGATACTTCAAACAATTGTTGATCGTACATAAAGATTTACACTCCTTATTTCACAAGATACAGCTTCTTGTGATATAGCAAGCAACCTTTAGTTATATCAAAGGCTATTATTGCACCCTAAAACTCATCTCACCCATCAATCAAAACTTCATTTTTTAAGCTTACCAACCATACATAACCTCCTTCCTAACCATCCCTTCAACAAACTTCAATAACCAAGAACTATCCCCACGATCTAAACCTAACTATGATGTGCTCTAAATTCCTTCAAAAACACTATAGCGTTACCATGTCAAGGTAATTTTATAGTCTCGTGCATTGTGGTTTGCTTGAATCTTATATCCCGCATGTGATATCACTATCCCTTTTACATCTCTCATATTTAAATGGGACCTAAGCACATATATTTCTTCTCACATATTTTAAATGGGACCTAAGCAAATGCAATTGCTATTACACAATCCATCTTGCATATTCATGCCTTCATCTCTCCAATTATATTTGTCCATGTAGATTGCAAACGACAAACCACTATGCTCGTGAACCAAAACGTTAAAACAATCTACTAGTGGCATTTGAAAACATTTTGAAATGGTGTGGAAACAAGATCATACCAATAAAGCTATAGTTTCCATAACATTTATGCAAATTGCACCATGCAATATCCAAGACAATAGACCACAATGACAAAAGTAGCTTGTATTTCAATTTTCAGTATAGCAAACAAACCCACCCTTCAAACACAAACTGCCAACAAAGACATGTTAGACAAATGGCTCCTTAATTGTTGAATCAAACGCAAATTCTCCATGCAACCAATCTCTGCCTTTCTTTTGTTCGCTACAAGACACGTGCAATGGTGTCATGGCAATCTTGAACTAGATAATGCCACCTTTCTACTTTAACATCACAATGTTTACAACTCCACGAATTACCCTCATGGCATTTGAAGTTCGTTGCACTTTCCAATTCCCACGACACAATAAACCAAGCAATAAGTATTCACCCATCACAATTTACCAAGCAATAAGCATTCGACTTTCACAAAGAGGGGAGCTATTTTTTCTCTAATAACTCAAAATAGATCTCTATACATGAATAAATATATCGTGTTTCTAATTAAACACGTATGCATTTGAGTATAGGCTTGAGAATCACTCCCTAGGGATGGTGTATGTCATTGTTCAAGAGTGGCTTTTTGTGTAGCCAACTCTTGAAAAACACGCCCAATCATGGCTAACTCGTAACCAAACTAATGTGACACATCAACTTGTTACAACAAATCTCACACAAGGAAATCTTCATATGGCATCCATCATACATCACATCATAACACACAGACTTCTCATAAATACATCATTTGTGACACTACATGATTCTAGTTTTCAGTTTACCTTAGGCTTCATGTTTCTTATCAATTACAAAAGACATGCAGCAAAACCCAATCTATACATTGTATACTGTGATACATATGCGGCATCCCCAAACTGGGGACCATAAAAGTAGGAGGTTACAATATCATTTCCACTTGGTGAAGAGCATATATGTGGCAAACCCCAAGGCCTTACCCAGCTAGGAAGATTTAAAACCTCCTATAACTCCAACCTCCTTTGTGTCTCATCTATCGGCCAAATCTTCCATCCCTCCCATACATCAACTAGGGCATCCAAGGCTTCACAAACATTAGAAACCTAAAAAGAGACAATTCTATCAAAATTTCCCTATAATTGGAGCAGGTCTATTCCAATGCCTAAAAAGTTACCATTCATGGTTAATTAGAGGTTAAGCAAATAGCCACTTTGTATTAAATTTGCATGTACCAGTTTCAGGCCAAGACCCCATCCATTTGGAGCCCATGGAAAGAAATGGGGTTCCTCGGTATGCAAGTCCCTTATCACTATACAAAAGAAGCCCATATAAGGAACCCCAAAAGCAACAAAAGCTTTTACACAAGTCAATATGAGATACTTCAAACAACCTTTGATCCTACATAAAGATTTGCACTCCTTATTTCACAAGATACAGCTTTCTGTGATACAGCAAGCAGCCTTTAGTTATATCAGAGGCTATTATTGCACCCTAAAACTCATCTCACCCATCAATCAAAACTTCATTTTTTGAGTTCACCAGGCATATATAACCTCCATAATAACCAGCCCTTCCACAAACTTCAGCAGCCAAGAACTGTCCCCTATATCTAGGCCTGACTGTGATGTGCTCTAAATCCTTCAAAAAATATCATACAGCACTTGCCCATCAAGAGCAACACAAGAATAACTTTAATCAAGGAAAACGCATCATCTGCTCTACCACGGTTCGCGTTTGCTTGTCAGAAGTAAGAGCAACAAAGAGATCTCGAGATATTGACTTGATATCATGATCATTTGACCTGATACATGTGAGAACCAAGGTAAAGCTTCATAAGTTTAAGATGTCATGTAAGAAAAGTTGATAGCTCACAAAAAGCTCCTTACTTCATCATTTCCAGCAAATATTTCACTGCACCATCAGCTTTAGCCAGATCAAGCTGTCCTTCAGAACTAAAAGAACAAAATCAAAGCAGTCTACACCATTTGATAGTACTTTATCAAGAAAACATGATCAGGAAATTAAGCAAATCCAAAGCTACCTCGAGCCACATAGCATGCCCAGTGCCAATAGGACTCTTACACACACCTCCGTAGACTGTGCCTTTAAATTAGCAGCCAACTTTGTCACTACACCCTGTCACCCATGGAACACAGATCAGTAGCAGTTTATGGACTTAGTGCAAACAAGTCTCCACAAAAGTACTAAAGTCGTTCATACAACACCTTAGACATATAATAAATGACATGTACTGCCATTAACCACCCTAATTTTCTATAAAAGCCAAGCATTAATTTGCATGTAACTTGCTGAGACACTGAATTGTTTGCATTGCAATCTTTTAATGATAACCTAATCTCGAAATGGGTTGTCTCTCACACATTTGGTACCATAGCCTGACTGTAATGTTGTGCCACTACATAGTTGTTTGGTGACACTGATTTGAGAACTCAGCAAACCAAACTGTGTACACTAAAATAAGATGTTTACATTCAGAATAAACACATCCAAAATCTGAATCCGTGACAACATTAGCCCAGTGTCCATCACAATCTTCGTTTAAAGCGTATAGCACCACTAATGCTTTCCTGTACTAAGGTCGTTCCAAAGCCACCAACAGCAAGCAATACAGCCCTGAGCTTAAAGGCTACTTGAAAAGCATAAGACTACCAGCCTAATTATAGAACTTAAGCCATGATTATGTAAATCTTCGTAAAAGTACAGGCCCCACATGTCCAAACCAGTACATGTGTGCCTTTACATTAGACAAGAATGGTGGGACCATGGGTGTGTAAGCAGAAAGCCTAACAAAGATAGCAAGGCAATGATGGAATGGCCATCATGTGCATGACGAGAATAAAGTGTATAAGGCCTTAAAAATTAATCACGCGTATAAATGATGCTCACAAACTCTGAAAGAGATCACACACCTATTTGCAAGGAAGAATTAAGAGAGAGTAATTGTGAGAGATGATATATAAGCTCATGGCACACAAATCACAGTACTCTGATGAGCATTGGATCAGTTTGCATACTCATCGATGCATACAAAGGACTAAGCATGCAGCCAACCAGCTTTTAGGCCATTCATAGTCATGAGTAACACAAAACGGATGAGAGATGGAGAATGGGAAATGGGGGAACTGCCGTCACTTGTGACCATATAGTCTCATGGAATGGTATGTGGCATGGAAAGAAGCTACCATCCCCGCAATCCTCAAGTACAAAAGTGACTATCACTTCTAACTATCAGGCCATTACTCAAAATGACCTGGCCATTATTTCAGGCTCAACTATTAGATGTCATTACTCACCTCATGTGTGTCCACCTTAGGAGGACTTGGGAGGCCACTCTTTTGGACCACCTGTGTTTCTCTCATCGGTTGTTCATATTTGGGTTGCATCTATGCATATGCTCCCTTCCCCTTAGTGGGATCACTCGTACTTCTGTATTCATTGTGGCTGTCCCAGAGAATCTTGCTTTTGGACACATAGAGAGGCTGTTCTGTTCTTGCTTCCTCCTCACTATGGTGATGGCTGTTGTACTTGCTTTGGTTGCACACTAGTGGATTCAGTTCTGGTGCTTTCAGTTATTCTCTATGCTGTCATGTATCTTGTGTTTCATTTCTACGCTCTTCGATCTAGAGTTTTTCTTCTGTGTTTTGTCATTTTGAACAGTATCAGACACTTCAGATTCACTGGATTTTACTGTGCATTAAGCTTCCAAGTTTTTGGCATTGTGCTACCTTTGGTTTGCTGGTTAATTGCTTGCACAGCATAGCAACATAGAACTGTTTGGGAACATGGACAGAGATGAGTATTGGGATGGCCATGCTTAGTCGCTATGAGAGGGGGCTCTAACATTGGGACAGGACAAGGAGTTACAAGGAGGGGATGGGACTAGGACATGATGCTAGAAATGGTCGTCCCATGTCACTATGTCACACAATGGTTGTGGCCTGCTGGTCTTCTTGCATGGTTTGTCATGGCTGTCGTGTTGCTTTGTTGGCAAGATCAAAATGGTTCTTGCCAAGTGTTATGTGTTGTTACTAGGTTGGATATATCTAAAGGCCAAGACATCCTAGCCTTATTGATGCAGTGTTGGTTGCATGCATGGGTGGCTATGATCGTCTGAAGAGGGAGCTTTGTGCCTGCATTCGTACAATTGTCGGCATTGCATGTTGACCTACATGGCATTGCTTGATGCATGCATTTTGACATTCCAGTGACCTATGTTGACACGTTCCCTTCCTATTGACCTGCCATCTCATATGACCAGCATGCCATGGTTTGCATGCTGACCTACCATTGTGTTTGCTTGACGACCTGCATCACGATTTTTGCTAGGCCCCCTATTATAGTTGTTTTTCCTAGGCACCACGTTAAAACCCTTTTTTTTTGTCATTGTTTTATTAAAGTTTTTGACTTGTGTGAACCCACATTAACTGTATAGGACTCTTTTATGTACAATTTTGAGACTATTTCACTCGTTTTAGCACTTATTTACTCCTTTGGTGCTTCTTCAAGCAATTTTCTTTTGTGAAGCCTTTCTGCGTCTCGCGATGGAATCTCCACCTAAGGTAACTACCTTTATGCTTTTCTCACTACTTGTTCATACAATTACATTATCATTGGATTTTTCATTTTGCATTTGACCTCTCTCATGGAGATTTGGTTGAGAGCTATGGTGCTTAACTCTCATCTACAAGAGGTTGTTTGCCTTGTTTCACCTTTTGTTGCAGGTAGGTTTTTGGAATTTGTTAAAACCTCCTCTCATCGGTTCATGGAGGATTCTGTGATGTCAATCATGGCAGTCATTTCTTGGGTGGTAAAGAGACAAGCATTCTTGAGATATTGAAATAGTGGCTTGTGTGATCCCTGGAGTGTTCTAGACAACTTGACAGTTGAGAAGGACTGCTTGTCTCAAGGCATGGTATGATGCCTCCCTCTTCTTCTCATGTTCTCCATTCACAGAGGGCCAAGAAACCAGCCTTCAAAAACAACCTAAAGGACAGCAAATATAAACTAGTTCGCACATAAACAAAAGACTCGCTAAACAAGAGAGCTAGAATGCTCTCACATGATAGATGACTCGTGATAGGTCCCAAAGGTTGGTGCTCCTTACAATATTTCTTTATCATTATGCAAAGCTTGCTTGAATCAGAAGGTACCTGCTGTCACAAACCAACACTCTCTCAATGCCAATGATTTCCATGTGCATTGCTCTTAAATCAGCCCAAACAAGTCTCCAATGTGGTACTTGGTTACTCTCACTAACTTTGACCACATGCATGATAAATATTTCCATTACACACTAAAAAGTGTAATGCATATGAATGGATGTTGTCTTCTATCCATCGACCTATAAAAGTGACACTGGAAATGTAAACTTGGTCCCACACTATTGAACACTGCAAACAATGTGCAATACATACAAAACTCAAGTCAAAACTCATCCGATCTGATGTACATAGTCTCATCCCTATCCATGCATCCATCCCATTGCTTGGCCCTAACGGTTTATACCAATTCACTGTCAAACTGAGTAAATTCAGACTTGCACTTCAGACATACATTGATACCACAGCTAACTAGGATTCAATTCATGTCTGAAACCAAAGGGCAATTGCTCTACTCCCTCTCTTATGCATCCCATCAAGTCCTACCTTGCATTTCTTTAATTTTCTCATGCATTTCCCAAGATAGAACAGTTACAATCTCACTTTTGTATCCTCACAATTACATTGTCACCTTCAACGTTCATCTCCAACCAACTTTAAAGCATTCAAAAATGTAAAATACACTTAAGCTCGCCAAACCCTAAAAAATGATAGCCATCATTTTGAGCCCAAATTCATGGAGCATCTGCTTTAATAACTATCTTGCATAGTCCCCATGTAATCCCCAATGTTCCTCTCACAAAAGAGGGATTCCTTGCAATGAAATTGTCAAAGAATCATTTTATTCGTGACTTATAAGTCATTAAGCCCATTTCTCATTTTAGCAATAGCGGTGCTCCCTTTTAGTACCTTTTTTGTTCATTAATGGCTAGCCACAAGGTCTTGGGAGATCCAAGTGAGATCTTCACGTCTCCCAAATCTTGCCTCTACATGCTTTCTAGTAGAAGAGGCATGTGAAATGGTAAAGAGAGAGCATGATGCTCTCATCACAATGAGAGAGGGCCTTTCTTGATGGCTTTTGTTATATTGATTTTTTTGGGATTATGGACTTAATGTTTATTCTTGAGTTTGGTATCCACATCCCGTATTTATTTGTGTTTCTACTACAAAGAGGGCTCACGAGAGAAATCTTGAATAATGTGATGTCTCCAAGTTCATGCAAGTTACAATTTATGCCTCTTGTTCTTGTGTATATCAAGAAACCATCAAGCATACTCATGCTCATAAGAGGGTTTTCACATTTGTTACTTTGAGAGTTTTCTCGACAACTCATGAAACTTTGATGTGCAATAGCTTGTACATCTTCTTTTTACACTTGGCCGATTGGTGCTTCTTCAAAGTATATCCAATAGAGCCCTATGTGTTGTGCTAAGTCACTTAAACAGCCCCAAAACATGCTTATTTTAGGCTTATTTTAGCCAAAACCCTAAAATGGGGAGCGGATCGAGAGAGTTAAGTGGGAGAGGATCTAGAACCCTAATTTCCTATAAATTGACAGCCAGCCCTCCACTCTCCCCTTCATCTCGTTTTTGCAGATTTCAAGTGTTTCAACTTGCTGCCCACACCCCGTTCGCAGAGGACGTCTCAGCCGAAGCTGTCCATTGCTGTCTCCATCAGTTAGCGCTTGATTTCCAGCCCTCTTTACACAATTTGGAGCTGATTTCAGTCAGGCAACTACTGTTTCTGTGCAAACCTACTGCCATCCAGCCTGCCACGTCATCACAGTCTTGTTGCCTACGTTTTCAGTCTTTCTCTCTCCTGCAGGCTGTCTTGCCTGCGTTCTTTAGTCTTTCTCTCTCCTCACTGCTGTCTACATCAGATCCAGCTTCTCACTATTGCATTTGCTGGTGTTCGACATCCGGAGGCTGCCTTACTACTTCATTCACTGCATAGTGTGTTTGCTGCATGAGCATCGTATTATTCAGTAGTTATATCATTTCATTTATTCATTGTGTTCATTGTCTCTGAGTTACCCTAACCCTAACTGTGTTCTTTTATCAGTCTTTGCTTTGTCGTACGGTTTCTGTTTATGTTTCTATGTTAGGGTATTTCTTAACATGGTATCAAAGCCTGGTATTCTCTGAGAAACCTAGGCCTTTGATCTGAAAGCTCTTCACAAGAAGCAAAAACAACAATAGGTTCAAATGACTTCGAACACAACAACACCGATTCAGTCTCCAAAACCAACTATGCCGAGAACTGAGCGAGAGTGGGCCGATCAGCTTGCTCCACAAAGTTCTGACATGGTGGATGACACTTCTGATTACGTGAAAGCATGGCTAGGCAAGCTGACCTCTGAAGAATATAAATCGATCATAGCTTATAGACGAAAGAAGATTGAGGAGCTCGATCGAAGGATTGCCCTTCAAGAAAATCTCCTAAATGAAGGTATGCATTAATTTCTCTCTTCAGATTTTGTGCATAAGTTTGATGATGTTGCAGGGCCATCGAGACCTCCATCAGGGATGGGCCCTCCTGTTGGAAAACAAGACCCGGAGTATGTTCATTTATTTCATCCACTTCCATCTACTCCGATGCAAGATACGTTAGATTCATCTTTTGTGCATTCTTCTTTTACTTCTTCTGCTTTGCAATATTCTGGTAAAGATCACGTGGAAGAAAGAGTACAGTCTGTTGACTACAGAAAAGGTCCTCTTGAGGGCCAATTCTTGTATGTTAACACACGTAGTGGGGATTATAAGAAAAAGCCAAGTACCTCTTCTTCTAACCTTCGTTCTTTTCAGTCTACTTCACAAAATCAAAATAAATTTAGTGTTCCTTTTTCTTCATTGCATTGTGCATCATCATCTTCGCATTTTCATTTCCAATCATTAAATGATAAAAATGAACAAAATGCAGCTGCACCTCATACACCTCATTTTCAAAACCCACCCATCCCACCACATTCATCCGTTGCTTCTCCACTTCCATTCACACCATTCACTTTTCCATTTCAGACACCTTATATCGCACCACACATCACACGGGGGGGTATGGAAACATAGGCACATCCTTTAGGATCTCATCCTTACCTCTGCTAGGTGGTGTTCCATCTACTTCACCCACACTTTCAGGATCATTGCAGCCTGGGTATCCCCCCCAGTCTCTCCCGAGTGAGGATCAGTTGACTCCATAGTTTGCCTCCATGGCTTTCCCTAGTGGACCTTCTGGTCATACTTTTGTGCCCCAACCTCACTTTGGACAGGGCTTCCGTGTCCCAATGCCTTCACATACACCGGCACCTTATGGAAACATTCATGTTTCAATGCCTCCGCCTCAATCGGCACTCATTGGACACTCACAACCTACTTCTGCCTACCCATCTTTTACCCCTCCTCCTCCTTCTTATCAGACACATCCATCTCCACCATCTTACCCTTCACAATCTTATCCCCCACATCCATCTTACCCTACCTACTCGACACCTCATGGTTCTAGCTCGTCTTCTGCTAAGCATGCATTTAATGACAAGACTCGTTTTAACGGGTCAAAGCTTACTACTTGGTCGAACTTGATGAGACATGTCCTTGACTCCCAGAACCTATGGGATCTTGTACAAGGCTTGGAACCCCAACCTGATCCTGCACTTGTTCCATACGAGGTTGTCCGCTCATGGAAGGCTAGGAATGCCTCTGCTATTGTCGAGCTCATACAGGGCTTAATACTTGAGTTTCATTCTCAGCTTCAACATTTTGACTTAGCGTCAAAGCAATGGGCACACTTGACTGACCACAATGCAGCTTGGGATAGGACCCATCATATTAATCTTGGCCATAAGCTTCAGCTTTTCAAAATTACTGACCAGGATGACTTGAAAGTCAAGTTGATTGAGTTTCGGCGTCTCCTCCGTGAATTCTCCACTACGGGGACTCCTAAGTCCTCTGACGATCAGGTCACATTGTTCCGAAACAAACTCCCTAGGAAATACTTCAATTTTGTGAAAGGCATAATTTCAAAACCTACCATGCCTACATTCTATGAATTTGAGTGTCAGTTGTTGCGTTACACACGATTGTTCGATCAGTTTTATATGAATTCCTCTTCAGAGGGAGCTCTTGTTGCTCATTCTCAGAAAGGGCAACAAGGGAAGGGAAAACAAAACCAAACCTCCACTCAAAATCAAAATCAAAATCAAAAGCAAAATCAATCCAAGGAATCGCAAGGAACATCCCAATCTCTCAAACCTGGGTGACACAATGTACCTAAAAAGAATAGGTATTGTTAACATTGTCAAAAGGCTGGCCATTTTGACGAGTGTCGATCAAAGGCAAGAGACACAGCACCAAAACCTCTCAGACCCCTGCCCCTCAGTCGAGCAACCCCCTGTAGGGGAGGCAGGCTGATGGCAAGGGGCAATTTAAAGGTCAGACTCACACTCCCACCACACAGCCACTCAGTCAACAACGTTCTCAACTCTTAAGGGCTTGTATGACTGGTCTGCAAAGGCCCACATTGTCTCCATAGAGACATCAAATGTGAGTCTCATCCATATATGTGAGTTGCCTCCCGACGAGGTTACCGCAGAGGCCCACTTGACACAACCAAGCACTTCAACTCTTGTTTGGATTATGGACAGTGGAGCTACACATCGCATGACTCCTATAGAGGATATCTTCCGTACTCGGGCACCTGCAGCCGGGCGGGTCCACGTAGGAAACAACTCCTCGGTCAAGTTTCAGGCACAAGGTTGTCTCAGTTTTGCCACTAATAAGGGTCCAGATCTGGCTACACTGGACAATGCATATCATGTCCCTCAGCTTGGGGTAAACTTGTGATCTGTTCAGGAGCTTTGCCGGTTGGGGCAAGCGGTTTTCTTTACAGCGACCACAGTCGAAATGCTCAACTCTCTGACTGGTTTAGTGATTGCTTGCAGTGAGGCACAGGCTAATGGCTTATACCGCATGACACACTTTCTGATCGAGCCGACAGCCGAGGGCTCCGTATTCCATAGCTTCCAAGCCTTAGCCATCTCTCGAGAGCCTACGAACAATGAGCGTCTTTGGCATTTTCGCTTAGGGCATCTTGGTTATGACTCACTTTATGAGTTGTCACGCCGTGAGCTAATTGCAGGCCTTCCGCGCCTGAAACTCACTCGAGATGTCTGTAAAGCTTGTCAGCTCGGGAAGCAGCACCATACCCCATTTCCTCAGCAGCCCTCTCATAGAGCTGGGGCGCCTCTTAGATTGATTCATATTGATCTTTGTGGGCCGACATCCACTGCTGCCTTGAATGGTGCACAGTACTTCTTTTTGATAGCGGATGATCATTCTAGATACTTGTGAGTGTACTTCCTCAAGCATCAATCCGATGCTTTCATATACTTTTCTACTTGGGTACTACTGGTTTATAACCAAACCGGTCGTCGTGTCAGTTGCATGAGGAGTGATAGCGGTGGTGAGTTTATCTTCCACGAGTTCTTTGAGTTTCTACAGCAGTATGGAATTTCTCGCCAACTCACCTCTACCAACTCCCCTTCTCAAAATGAAGTTGTAGAGCGTAGCAACCGGACAGTCATGGAAATTGCATACTCTATGTTGTTCTCAGCAGAGCTTCCTGAGCGCCTTGGGGTCGAGACTGTTAACACTTCGGTATACATCCTTAACCGGTGTCCTACTACGGCTCTTCCTCAAAAGACCCCTTATGAGGCATTCTTTGGCTCTCGGCCTGTTATTTCCCACTTCAAAGTCTTCGGGTATCGTACGTACACACACGCGCCTGACGACAAGATAGGAAAGCTCACTCTTCGAGCTGATCTTCTTATTTTTGTGGGATATTTCTCTAAGGCAAGAGCCTATCGTTTGTTCGATCCTCGGACAAACAAGGTGATCGTTAGGTGGGATGTCGTCTTTGACGAGAGGGATATTGTGCAATCTTCTACACCGGATTCCGATTCGATTCCTTCTTCCACATTATCGAAGATCGTGCCTACTGAGCCTGGTCTACTTCCCACTCCTGATCTTCCCGCAGATTCTTCAGTTCCTAGGCTCCCTTCACGAGACCCGTTACCTCGCTAGTACCAACAGATGTACCAACAGACCTTGCGGGATTCGGGGATCCTACCACCAAATCCACTACAGAGGGACCTAGAAAATCTGCCCGGCTTGCTCCTCAAGCATCATTTGCGTAATTGTTTACAGCTGATTACATAGCGCATTCTGAGCCGAATACATGGCAGGGGGCTCTTCAGCACCCTCAATGGTGAGCGGCCATAGAGAAGGAGCTCGAGAGTATTGACCAAAATGCGACTTGGACATTGGAAGATCGTTCAAGCCACAAGAAACTCATCGGGACAAAGTGGATTTTTAGGACTAAGCTAAAAACTAATGGCACTTTAGACAAGTACAAGGCTCGTCTTGTAGTGCAAGGGTTTCGACAAAAGTATAGCATTGATTATGAAGAGACCTTTGCCCCTACTGCACGGTTGACTTCCTTTCGGTTGCTACTCGCGCTAGCCGCTCACCACGGTTGGCCGATACATCAGATGGATGTCAAGAGTACCTTCCTAAATGGTTTTCTCAAGGAGGAGATCTATGTGGAGCAGCCACCAAGCTTTCCTTCTAGCAACCGGAGGAATAAGGTATTCCGCTTGCATAAAGCTCTTTATGGGCTCAAGCAAGCGCCACGGTCTTGGTTCCATAGGATGGATGAGTTCTTACAGACTCATGGATACTATTCTACCCCTTATGACCCGAATTTATACGTTCGATCTACTACATAGGAGGTTAGCTATATCCTGCTATACATTGATGACTTACTCCTCACAGGTTCAGATTCTACTGCCAAAGCAAAAATTAAGTCTAAGCTTCAAGCTATATTTGAAATGACAGACCTCGGTTTGTTGTCCTGTTTTTGGGGGATGGAGGTAGTTCGTTCTGGGGGCTATAGTTTTGTGTCACAGCAGAAGTACGCACTTCATCTCGTGGACCAGTTCACTACGGATCAAACACGGCCAATGGCCACACCTCTCGATCCTAATATCCACTTGTCGAAGGATACCCTAGGACAGCCCTTCGATGACCATACCTATCGCTCTGTTGTAGCAAAACTTCTTTGGTTAATTCACACTAGGCCAGATTTAGCTTACTCGAAGAATACCCTAGGACAGCCCTTCGATGACCATACCTATCGCTCTGTTGTAGCAAAACTTCTTGGATTAATTCACACTAGGCCAGATTTAGCTTTCTCCGTTAGCATACTCAGTCAGTATTTCATAGCACCTAGGATGTCACTTTGGACTGCATGTCTTCAAGTATTGCATTATTTGCGGTGTACTTTTTCTTATGGCCTAACATATGGTTCTAGTTTATGTTTGCAGGGGTACATTGATTCTGATTGGGCAAGAGATCCTGACACCCGGTATTTCCATGGCAGCTACCTCTTCACCTTGGGGACGGCTCCCATTTCTTGGTCTAGCCGTAAGCAGGAGACGGTGGCGGCTTCCACGACCGAGGCTGAGTACCGGGCTCTCTTTGATGGCACCACCGAGGCCATCTATCTGAGGAGTCTACTGTCGGCACTTCATTTACCATATGACTCTCCCATAGTTGTCTATTGCGACAACCAGAGTGCCATTGCACTTATGGGCAATCCGATCATCACACCACCGACATGGCATGTGAGAGTCCACTTTCACTTTTCCAAAGAGCAGGTTGAGCTAGGCTGTAAACGCCCCGAACAACGTAGTATGCTTAACAATTATGATATTCGCTTGTTTTCGAGATTTAATATAAAAGACAATGAACACTTAAAGCTGAAAATGAAAATTACTCACAAAATTACAGCCATGCAAATGTAAAAGTAATGGAGACAAGATTGAGGGTTGAAGAAGGGCAAACCCCCCCCCCCCCCCCCCCCCCCCCCCGAAGAAATGTATTTCTGCTCAACCCAAGTCCCTTAGGGAAGAGCTCAGTTACAATCAACCTGAGAGTGAGGAGAAGTAATTCTCACTCTCACAAGATCATGCAAAGATGTACAAACATACATGCATTATCTATTATGCAATGATAAGAACTGATTTCTTTACAGTATGAGAGAAGAAAGAGGGGAAATCAGCCTTTCTCCATCGTTGATCAGCAGTACATGGATAGGGCTTGCTTCTTGTTGCTAAAATGGAAGAAAGAGCTCGAGAAGGAGGTGTTGTAATGAATTTATAGGCTTGCTGTCCTGTAAAACAGCAGTGATAGAAGAGGGAATATGGAGGAATTTGATAATGGAGAAGTGGGGGATGATGATGGGGATGGATGGGGCCAGTTTCTAGCCACCTGTGGATGTTGTACATGAGTTTACAGCAAAGAAAAATGATGCTGAATGAAGAAAAACGAGCTCTTATTTATAGGAGAGGGAAGAGCTAGTACAAAAGGGGAAAGTGGAGTAGCACAAGACAAGTGTCCAGCCACATGTCATGAGATGTGACAAGTGGTGGGACACTTGGAAACTTGTGTGACAAGTGTCTTGACACTTGTCTCTTCTCTATGGCCTTCCTTTTTGGGCTGAATACTGTCAAGAATAGAAACAACCAAATTTAGTAAGCACAGTCAGAGTACAGAATTTACTATTTTTAGAATGGCATCCCTATTTTTTAGGACTAGCATTTTTAGGCTAATTCGAGGCTCCTAAAATTTAGGGACCCCCCAATATGGGTGTCACATGAAAGCTTTTACCGTGTACATCGCAAAAACGGTATCAGAATCTTCATGTAACTTTCCTATGCAAAGAAATGTGCAGTTCAAGCTTTCAGCCCACACATGCACATTGTACAAGCATTTCATGATCATGCCATCTTGTTGATTGTAACTATTTGTTCTGGCGGATCTAGCCCACACTTCAAGGCATCAATCCTTTCTATGTGCGAGTCTAACCCTGATATGCGTGAGTTCTGGTCATAGACGCCCAATCGGGCCATATAGGTGGAAATGTGAACTATCTTTTCTCTAACCCACCGCGTGGGTCCACCATAACCTGTGACCACTCATCAGTGGCCAGCTCCTAATGCACTTTTTTTTATATCTAATTAGTGCAAAGGAAATAAATTTAATAAATCATTATATAGACAAATTAATGAAAAAGGATACAAATTCTGTTTCTATAGAGTTGTGACAGCCCTCTGGCTTTTATTCAGCTGTCCTCAACTGAAAAGCTTCTTGATATGGCTGAAGAATGTCTGGGTAATCCTTCATGAATTTTCAACTACCCACTGTGCATCTGTTGTGGGTAGATTCTTGAATTTTAGTAAGAATTTTCGTATCACAAGGCCACTTCTCGTGCTTCAATCCTTGTGAAACAAAATCTGTTCAGGTTCCAAGAGTTACTCTGTTTCTTCAACTTCTGGGGGATCTTCAGTACTGGGTTCCTTTGATTCTGGTCCTATGTAAGGTTTTAGCAAACTTACATGGAAAGTATTGTGTATTTTCCAATGAGCAGGAAGCTCAAGTCGATAAGAAACTTCATTTATTTTCTCAATCACTTTGAAGGGTCCAAAGTATCTACTGGAGAGCTTTGGAAAAGATGAATTTTGACCGGAACCTTGTTTGAGCCTGCTTTTATCAAACTTGAGCAACACATATTGACCTTTTTCAAAAGCCAAAGGTCTTCTTCGTTTATCTGCTTGCTTCTTTTGTCGCTCTTGGGCAACTTTGATAGTGGCTCGAACTTGATCCATTGTTGTTTTTAAATCTGAAGCAAACTCATCAGCAACAAAAATCTTATCTTTAGTGCAAATAATTGGAGGAGGAATCACTTTACCCTCTACTATTTCATTTGGAGCTTTCCCTGTGGATGAGTGCACTGTATTGTTGAAAGCAAACTCCAATAATGGAAGATATTTCTCCATTTGTGACTTATGTTCACTAATATAAGCTTTTAACATATCTAAAAGAGTGAGATTCATCACCTCTGTTTGGCTGTCAGTTTGAGGATGAAAAGCTGAGGAGAACTTTAAAGTGGTTCCCAAATTCTCAAATAAAGCACGCCAAAAGTTACTTGTGAATTTGGAGTCTCTATCTGAAATGATCTCAGAAGGCATACCATGTAATCTAAAGATATGTTGAATGAAAAGTCTTGCAGCTTGTGCGGATTTCAATGTTTTATGACATGGAATAAAATGTGATTGCTTGCTGAATCGATCAATTATGACCCAAATCATATCATGACCTTGAGGTGTTCTTGGAATACCTGAGATGAAATCCATTGTGATAGATTCCCATGGATCTTTGGGCACTGGAAGAGGTTGCAACAATCCTGGAGTCTTCTGCCTATCATACTTGGATTTTTGGCATACTAGACAAGCCTCAATGAAGTTATGTGTATCTTTTCGTAATGTTGGCCAATAAAAGTAGCCCTCAATTGCACTTAGAGTGGCTGCCCTCCCTCTATGTCCTGCATAAGGGGGTTCATGACTTTCTTTAAGCACCTTTTGTTGAACAGGAAGAGTGACACAAAGGCGATTGTTCATAAGAAGGTAACCGTCTTTGATGGAATAATCTAGATGAGAGCCTCCTTGCTGTAAATTTGACCAAATTGCTGCAAAATCAGTATCTTCATCATAAGTATTCTTCATCATTTGAAAATCTTCATGATGAGCCACTGTAATAGTTGCAATGTGAGGCACTCTAGAAAGTGCATCACCAACTACATTTTGTTTCCCTGGAGTGTACATAATTTGAAAATGAAACATAGACAAGAAATTTTTCCATCTTGCATGTTTCTCTTGCAAATGCTTTTGAGACTTGAAATACTTCAAGCTCTGATGATCAGTTTTAATAAGGAATTCATTACCTAAAAGATAATGTTTCCATATCTTCAAAGCATGAACCACTGCTAAGAGCTCCTTTTCATAAATGTCATACCTTTTCTCCACATCATTTAGACAGCGGCTTTCAAAGGCTACGGCATGGCCTTCTTGATTTAGCACTGTACCAATACAATCACCGCAAGCATCTGCTTCCACCACAAATGGTTTTACCAAATCTAGAATGATAAGAACAGATCCAGAAGTAAGAGCTGTTTTCAGCCTTGTGAAGGCTGTCTTCTCTTTTTCCTTCCATTGGAAAGAGATCTTCTTCTTTGTAAGGTCATGAAGTGGAGAAGCCATTTGTGCAAAATGCTTGATGAAGCGGCGGTAATAAGAGCATAAGCCAAGAAACAATCGCACCTCATGTACATCATGAAGATGAGGCCATTCTTGGATTATCTTGATCTTTTCAGAATCAATCTGAATCCCTTCAGAAGAAATGGCATACCCAAGGTAATTTATTTTATGCATGAAAAATTCACTCTTTTTACCATTTACCAAGAGTTGATTTTGTTGAAGTAATTGTAGAACAATCTCCAAGTGTTGATTATGCTCCTCTTCATTCTTGCTAAAGACAAGAATATCATCAAAGAAAGTATCGACATATTGTCGATACTCTCTAAAGATGCGCTCCATCATTCGATTAAAGGTGGCTGGTGAATTGGTTAATCCGAAAGGAACCACCAAGAATTCATAAAGACCGTATGAAGTGCGGAAAGCAGTTTTGTGTACATCTTGTGGTATTGCCCTAATTTGATGATAACCACTCTTTAGATCAATGCGGCTGAAAACCTTTGAGCCTCCTAGACGATCCAAAATGTCGTCAATTCTGGGAATAGGAAACCGATTCTTCACATTGATTTTGTTGAGGGCTCGATAATCAATGCACATCCTAAATGTGTCATCTTTCTTTTGAACAAGAAGAACCAGTGAACAAAATGGTGAGCTACTTGGCCTAATTAGCCCACGGTTGAGCAGGTCTTTGACTTGCTTTCTGATTTCTTCTTGTTGAGGACGGCTCACACGGTATGGTGCTATATTAGGAGGAGAACTGCCCGGAATAATATCAATATGATGGTCTTCTGGCCTTTCTG
This sequence comes from Lygodium microphyllum, assembly GCF_053477565.2. Classification (NCBI taxonomy): domain Eukaryota; kingdom Viridiplantae; phylum Streptophyta; class Polypodiopsida; order Schizaeales; family Lygodiaceae; genus Lygodium; species Lygodium microphyllum. The sequence continues at coordinate 15,194,606 of NC_141142.1, forward strand.
GGGGAAGCTGATAAGGAAGATCTTCCGAAAAACAATCTTTATACTTTTCCAAGAGCTGAAGTCGCTCTTGGTTTTCAGCATTCATATTATCTATTACATCAGTGACATAAAGCAAACAACATTGAACACAATCCTTAATTGCTCTAGAGACTTGCATATGGCTTACCATAGGTATGATGTCTCCAGAAACTCCAGCTTGGATCTCGTACTTCTTGCCTTTGTTGGTGAGTTCTACCTTCTTTTTCTGAGAGAAGATGGTTGAATCTACTCTATGATTCCAGGGCATCCCAAGAATCACATCGCAACCATCAAGGTCTCCGATACAGAAGGTATCTTCGTCACTGTAGCCTTGAATTTGAAACTTGAGCTTGCCAATGTAGGGTGTCACAGTCTTCACTCTGTCACCTTCATCGATATTTAAAGCTTGGCGAACTTCTGACGAAGTATCCATCTCTTCATTCTTTAATCCAAGCTCTTTAGCTAATTGCAAGGAAATAACATTTTCATTCGCCCCAAGATCTATCAAAAATAGTGCTTGCTTACCTTGCAACTGTCCCCAAGCTTTTAATAATTTGCGCATCTCTGGAGTGTGAGTTATGTTTGCAACTACATCACTGATAGCATTGATTTTCACTGGTGACTTGGGCTTGTTGTCAGAAACCTTGCTTTGTCCTTCGTTTGGACATTGCTTCGCTATGTGGCCTGTTTGTCCACATTTAAAGCACTTCCCTTCTTTCATGAAGCGCTGCTTTTCTTCTTCGGAAAGTTGCTTTGCTTGTGGGTATAGATTGGAGCGAAATTGAGGAGCATTAGGAGGTGCATAGGGCTTCATCTTCTTTGGATTTGATGGCTGCTTTTGCCGCTGTTTTTGTCCTTCATTTGGGGCTAAATACTCCTCATTATCAGCTACTCTCTTCTTATCATTCTTTTGGAATGATTTGTTGCCATTGTGCTCCATTTCCCATGTCTCAGCATGGTCCATGAGTTCCTTGAGACTAGAACAATGATAATGATTAAGAGCAGTACGAAGTTTAAAATGCAAACCTCCTTGAAACTTCCTAAGCTTTTCCGAACTGCTGATCTTCTTGAAATGTTGGACCTTCAAAAGTAGCTCCCAAAATCTCTTGGTATAGTCACCCAAGTGACTCATTTTTCCTTTGCCAAAGCCGATCCCATTCCATTTTTACATCTCTTTTGAAATGAACAGGAAGAAATTGGCTTTGTATCATGCGAACAAAGGACCGCCATGATTTTGGGGCAACATGATCATATTCCAACCCCGTCCAAAGTATGGGCTAAGTCAGTCAAATGTAAAGCTGCAAACTTAATCTTTTCTTTTTCTTTATACTTGTCACAACCATACAAAATTTGAAATTGACGAATAAACTTCAGAAGAAGATCAGGATTTCGGGAACCATCATACATACTGAACTTGATCTTCTTTTCAAGTATAGATAGTGACTTAGTCTTCTTCTTCTTCTTATGCCTTCGTCCATGCCCGGATCTTGAGGTTGAAGATGATGAAGTGCTTGATGGGGATGAAGATGGAGACGAGGGTGAAGAATGTCGACACCTTTGACGATTATGAGGTCTACCACGAGAAGGGTGTGACTCTTCGTCACTAGAAGAGGGTCCATCAGAGTAGGCGCTAGATGACTTTGAAGAAGAGGATGAGCTTCGACGCGATCTCTTTCTTTGTCTTGAAGTAGAATGGGACTACCTCTTAGAAGTAATTGGACTTCTTAATCGGCTCCTTTCATTGGTATGGCTTTGTCTCCTTGAAGCAGATGGGCTTCTTTCCTTGAATTCTTTGGGATTCTCAACTTTTTCTAGTTTGAGAAGTTGCTTACGAATTTGCTGATTCTCCTCTCTAAGACTTTGAATGGCTTGAAGGATGGCATTCGACTGATCCATTGAGACTCTAAGAAAAATATGCTCAAGCACTCAATGCAAGGGCTGAAAACAAACAAACTTATAATTGTAAGCACTACCAGTGTTGGGGTGAGGACCGAGTCAAAGCTCTGATACCACTGTAAACGCCTCGAACAACGTTGTATGCTTAACAATTATGATATTCGCTTGTTTTCGAGATTTAATATAAAAGACAATGAACACTTAAAGCTGAAAATGAAAATTACCCACAAAATTACAGCCATGCAAATGTAAAAGTAATGGAGACAAGATTGAGGGTTGAAGAAGGGCAACCCCCCCTCCCCCCCCCGAAGAAATGTATTTCTGCTCAACCCAAGTCCCTTAGGGAAGAGCTCAGTTACAATCAATCTAAGAGTGAGGAGAAGTAATTCTCACTCTCACAAGATCATGCAAAGATGTACAAACACACATGCATTATCTATTATGCAATGATAAAAACTGATTTCTTAACAGTATGAGAGAAGAAAGAGGGAAAATCAGCCTTTCTCCATCGTTGATCAGCAGTACATGGATAGGGCTTGCTTCTTGTTGCTAAAATGGAAGAAAGAGCTCGAGAAGGAGGTGCTGTAATGAATTTATAGACTTGTTGTCCTGTAAAACAGCAGTGATAGAAGAGGGAATATGGAGGAATTTGATAATGGAGAAGTGGAGGATGATGATGGGGATGGATGGGGCCAGTTTCTAGCTACCTGTGGATGTTGTACATGAGTTTACAGCAAAGAAAAATGATACTGAATGAAGAAAAACGAGCTCTTATTTATAGGAGAGGGAAGAGCTAGTACAAAAGGGGAAAGTGGAGTAGCACAAGACAAGTGTCCAGCCACATGTCATGAGATGTGACAAGTGGTGGGACACTTGGAAACTTGTGTGACAAGTGTCTTGACACTTGTCTCTTCTCTATGGCCTTCCTTTTTGGGCTGAATACTGTCAAGAATAGAAACAACCAAATTTAGTAAGCACAGTCAGAGTACAGAATTTACTATTTTTAGAATGGCATCCCTATTTTTTAGGACTACCATTTTTAGGCTAATTCGAGGCTCCTAAAATTTAGGGACCTCCTAAAATTTAGGGACCCCCCAATACGGATGTCACATGAAAGCTTTTTCCGTGTACATCGCAAAAACGGTATCAGAATCTTCATGTGACTTTCCTATGCAAAGAAATGTGCAGTTCAAGCTTTCAGCCCACACATGCACATTGTACAAGCATTTCATGATCATGTCATCTTGTTGATTGTAACTGTTTGTTCTGGTGCATCTAGCCCACACTTCAAGGCATCAATCCTTTCTCTGTGCGAGTCTAACCCTGATATGCGTGAGTTCTGGTCACAGGTGCCCAATCGGGCCATATAGGTGGAAGTGTGAACTATCTTTTGTCTAACCTACCGCGTGTGTCCACCATAACTTGTGACCACTCATCAGTGGCCAGCTCCTAATGCACTTTTCTTTATATCTAATTAGTGCAAAGGAAATAAATTTAATAAATCATTATATAGACAAATTAATGAAAAAGGATACAAATTCTGTTTCTATAGAGTTGTGACATAGACACTATTTACCTAGAGTTTGTGCCTTCATCAAATAATTTTGCAGACATTTTGACCAAAGCGGTCAACCGACTGATTCTTCAGTACTTGCTACCCAGGATCGGCTTGGGTACACCCTCCCCTACTTTTTCAGCTTGACAGGGAGAGGGTCCTTCCCTCTTGCTTTCCCTTCCAGTTTGAGAGAGAGCACCTTGTACTCTTGATAGTGACAGTGATTATGCTTACATTTTTTAGACATTACATTCATTTATTCTTTTGTATTGTATTATGGACATTTGTAACTTCATCCGCACTGTCAGGATAACATGATTATAAAAGGGCACTTGGACAAGTAAACAATTCCCTTGCGAGGGCACTGTCCAAGTGGCACCGTTGCATAGCATATTGCATGAGCCTGTCATCTTGCATCTCCCTTTGCATTACCCCATGCATTGACATTCTGTTCATGTAAACATGCATCTGTGCGCATTTATCCCTCTTCGGTCTTTTGGAGTAGTCGACTCTAGGATCCACCATATTCATGGCATAACACATGGCAATTCTCCTAAAAGGCAGTTTCCCTACCCTTGCTTGCTTGCTTTGCTTGTCTTGCTAAGCCCACCATCATCTTTTTTGCCTCTACATATATTCATCACATGATTGGCACACACACACACACTTTTATCATCCTTAGGCACTTATCCTAGTCAGTGTTAGGGATTGACTTGCTAGTTTTGTGAATGACTTGGGTTTAAAACTCTCTTTATTCTTTCCTATCTGTCACTTAGTCAGATACTTCCCCTATATTTCTTATGTATTTTCAAAACCCTTTTCCAACCAAAAAAAAAAAACCGAAACACAACAAACATAGTCCATTGTTGTATCCATCCGCCTTTGTAGAACTTGGTAGACCCTTGAGCAGCTGACGTGCACCCTTGGTCCAATGCCCTGGCCTCTCTGGGGTAATCACTTGGGCTCCCTTGGTAAGATAACCATCCCCTCTGTAGTCTTGGTAGTAGGCCATTGGGCAGCCAACGCGCACCCTTTGTCCAATGCCCTGGCTACTTTGGGGCGGGGCGCCTTGGGGTAAATCAAAATTTAGACTGGCCTACTTTTCTAGCCCTATTTTGGGCCTGAGAGAGGGTGTTGTACTAAGTCACTTAAATAGTCCCATGCTTATTTTAGGCTTATTTTAGACAAAACCCTAAAATGGGAAGCGGATCAAGAGAGTTAAGTGGGAGAGGATCTAGAACCCTAATTTTCTATAAATTAGCAACCAACCCTCCACTCTCCCCTTAATCTCGTTTTTGCAGATTTCACGTGTTTCAGCTTGCTGCCCACACCCCGTTCGCGGAGGACATCTCAGCCGAAGCTGTCCATTGCTGTCTCCATCAGTTGGCGCCTGATTTCCAGCCCTCTTCACGCAGTTTGGAGCTGATTTCAGTCAGGCGACTGTTGTTTCTGTGCAAACCTGCTGCCATACAACTTGCCACATCATCACAATCCTGCTGCCTACGTTTTCAGTCTTTCTCTCTCTTGCAGGCTGTCCTACCTGCATTCTTTAGTCTTTCTCTCTCCTCACTCATGTCTGCATCAAATCCAGCATCTCACTACTGCATTTGTTGGTGTTCGACATCCGAAGGCTACCTTGCTGCGATTCCGGATCCGTTCGGAGTACGATATACTCTCCAGCTCATTACCCCTGCCCTGATCCTTGAGATACAGGAGTTCGAGATTCAGTATTCATTCATTGCATAGTGTGTTTACTGCATGAGCATCGTATTATTCAGTAGTTATATCACTTCATTTATTCATTGTGTTCATTGTCTCTGAGTTACCCTAACTCTAACTGTGTTCTTTTATCAGTCTGTGCTTTGTTGTACGGTTTCTGTTTATGTTTCTATGTTAGGGTATTTATTAACACTATGTTGGAGTATCCATGGAGCACTTTGTTCCTCTTTGATGTTCCACCTATAAGCAAAGCAAGGGTATTAGAGATCACTACCATGCCTCATGTGTATCCACCTTAGGAGGACCAAGCAACGACTCTTTTGGGCCACTTGCATTTCTCTCCTAGCGCATGCATATTTGGGTTGCTCATGTATGTGCTTTTCTCTCTTTGTGGCATCACTTGTGCTTCTATGTTTCACTAAGGCTGTTTTTGAGCATATGATCCTTACTCTTAGACATAGAGAGAGGCTGTGGTCTTCTTGCCTCCTCCTTGCTATGGCAATGGCTACTCCACTTCTTTCGTTGCATACTAGTGGATTCACTTCTGTTGTGCTCATTTCATCACTAATTTTTCATGTATTTTGTGTTTCATCTCTAGGTTTAGATTCTAACACAACATACAATACATCATGTGTTCCGTTTTAGGTTTAAAAAGACCCATTGACTCCTCTTTGTGTTGTGTTAATCTCTCTTATGTGAATTCAAAGGATGCGACCTACCTAGACACAACATATACACACATGTAACAACAAGGCCTTGAACAAAAAATGAAGACAAATATGAGAAGGCAAAGCTAGAAAACTAGTGAGAGACAAAGGGCAAATTGGATGTTTAAGCATGGCATGGTATCATGCATGTATGGGACAAGGCAATTGTGGCACAAGAGACCTAGAAACATAGTTGGTCTGCATTATAGCCCCATGTCCATAGTAGCCACAAGTTTTTGAAATGTCTATGTAGAAAACGAGTTTCCTACAATGTTAATTCTTAGGAAACATCAAAAAAACGTTTCCAACAAATATAGTCGAAATGAACAAATCTAGGATTTAGAAATATTAAAAATGCAAGAAATAATCGTATTCATCCAATCTAAGGGTCCAAACATTGTCAGATTTGAGAGAATACAAATGCTATGACTACCATTCAAATATACAATGACTCATGATATCAAAATATGGCATTCAAAGAATAGCTTCAAAATCATATTATAATATTAATTAAATATTTTAAATATCTAAAATAGTGATGAAAGTGTTGATAAGTGACTTATTCAAAGATCAAACATCTAACATGTAAGTACTAGCACCTTGATAGCAAATAGTAGACTTAAAAGCCAAAATCTAGACCTCAAATCACTATCTTTGAAGTTTTCTCTATCTGAAACTAAATACCTACTCTTTTGGTTGCCTACTCTTATTCTTGATTTTTCTTCTTTTGGGGGTGAAAGTAATTGCATAAGAAACAAGTTTCTTAGATATGAAACATCCAATAGGTTTCCTATTTTAGGAACGAATTTCTATGCAAGTATATACACGCCCTAGGTTTTAGTTATCAAACCAAGATCAAACATTTAGCAAAGGTTTACAATGGGCAGCAATAAAAGCAGTCTGTATCATTGACCAATGCCCAAAGGATGAGGAGGTTCAAGGAAGCCTACAAAAGAGACCCTTTGGTCAAATTTCAATGGACCGCTGCCAAGGGAAGAAAGGGGCT